>NW_008824934.1:4426266-4429880 GCF_000699105.1 Pygoscelis adeliae | reverse complement strand
ATTGATAGTAGAAATACTACATTACTATACCTGAAGAGGGTTCACAAATTTCCCTTCAATCTTCATAATGCTTGATATTCCAAAGTCTTCATTACTCAGAGGAAAAGTTAAATCCAAATCTCTCTCTAGTGGTATCTTTTCCAATTTAAACTGGATGGTGGTGTTATTCAGAATGTGGAAAGCTGTTAAGAGAAAGTGAAATGAAAACAACTTCATAAATAAGTGAATGGATCAATCCTATGAAGACTGTACAGCAGAGATAACATAGTAGCTATTTAACTTGCTCAGAATCTCTCAGCAATGCTAAAGTAAGTACATATGGCTATGTTTTTTTTAAATTCTTGCATGAAAGGCACTACTCAGGTTTTGATTAGGAGACTAAAAATGGATATAAATAAAATAACTTGTCCATTGTAATTAAAATTGAGCAGTATATTTCAGGAGGATGGGTGAGACAGAATATACAATCAGACCTATGGTCAATACACATCTACTAGTTACATTACATAATTAAGAGTCCTCTGATTAACATACCATGGCCTTTATGTAACGATTCAAAGAAGTCATGACGAGTAAAATGGGATTCTTCCTGGCTATTAATACTGGCAGGACCTGAAGAAGAATGGAGCCCATGAGATATTTCACTTGCAGGCTCCCTCTTGCTCGTAAATTGACTGCTATTTAAAGAATACATTTTAATATCTTTAATTTCAACTTGCAGTCTATCACTTGTAGATTCATCTTCTCCTGGTACAAAATTCTGAATAGATATTTGTCCTAGATGACCTACAAGCAATTCAGAGCTACCAGGCTTTCGAGGTATTGAGACAATCGGTGATTCAATGTTTACGTTTAATATAAGCTTAATAGTATCAGTTTTGAGAGGCTGTGATCCAAATGCATAGCCTTCATTATCTTCTATGTTGGCAACATCTCTTGATCGTGGCGTCGTATCAAACAAAGAAACCATTTCACTGTATTCAGCAGTTTTAGTTGCCAAGACTGTAGTAACTTTTGAAGCTGCACTTTTCAGCATGCTGCGGAAATTCTCTTCCAATTCATCCATTGACAAAGTTAGTTCTTTCAAAAATTTAGCTGAGTGGTTGTAGTGCAAGGAGGCCATTTTGAGGTTGAGAGAACATTCCTCTTTTGACTTTTCTGTGAAAGTGAAACTTAAAGCATCTGGAAGGCTATTTCCATCATCAAGCCTAAAGAATAAAGATTCAAAGTAATCTACATCACCAATGAGATTTTCATACCTTACTGTATTCCCTATGCTGACAACATACTGGTTCTTCACACTATCTTGTGTTAGGTCCATAAGGTGAAGGCATCCAAGAGAGCCATTTACATCAAATTTACTACACATGGAGACATTGACTTTGGTGCCACCAATACTGGCTGTTGCAATTTTTCTGCCATATTTTTCTCCATTTGTCATGCCAACTGTCCTGAGGAGGAGTATATTTAACCAGTGAATATCAACTGCTACCTCTGTATTCTGTACATAAGTAGACTGGAAGGTTTCCTGTTCCCTCCAATCTCTTTCCAAGTCAGTTACTAAAGGCTGAGGACTAGAATCTTCTTTCTCCTTCGGGAAAGATTTCTGGAGAAACCCAATCAGTTCAACAATAGTCTCTGGATTAAGGATGATATCCAGGTTGTTCACCTGCAGAGAGATCACCTGCAGACTGCTATCCAAATTCATTGATGGGCATTCTGCACTCACAAACTGATACTCTAATTTTATCAGGGACTCTTGATCTTTTCTGCTACCACCAGATGAAGTATTTGGGGCTGTAGTGCATCTCTCTGCCAAACTAGCTACATCAATGGGACGCGCATCATATGGTCCATAAACTGGGGACTGAGCCCTGCTGTCTCGAAGACTTCCTGTTGGCACGTCAAAACTCAGATTCTTATGAGAAGCCATCAAAAGATCAAAATCTGTTCCATACGTTTGCATAGTATCAACCAGTAACAGGCCATGAACAGTCAGGGACACTTCTGCATCATACGGCCTTTTCACAAAATGGGCATTGGTGCCAAAAACCTTGAGCACAGAGATATATCGTCCATTACTTTCAACACCCAGCTGCATACAGTTTACTTTGAACTCAGCCAAAAGCAGCTGAGATTCAACAAGAACTTCCCTGGTATGTTGCTCTAGCATTACAACACTCTGTGTTAGATTCATTACAGAATCATGCAAACTGCCAAGCTGGTCTACCTCTGCAAAAATCTTGTCTTTTCCTAAATGTAGGGCATCGGAAGACTTAGTTTCAGATGTACTCAGCTGTGTACAACAGTTCTTCAGAGCCGATATTTTGTCTTCATTGATATGAATTTTCAAGTCTGGCAGAGTGCCAGACAAGACAGCTCCCGGGTATTTTGGGTCAGACGTGTATATCAATCTGCGCTCCAATTGCAGGTGAACATTGAATTTTTCTACCACATGAGTTGGACCCACATCACTATCTTGAACGTGTTTCCAGTTGTCTTTCACTCGGCCCACCATGATCTGAAGGTCCATAAATGAAAGCGTGTATGTCTCATACATTTTTTTACTCATTAAGTGTGCTTGTAGCTGCTCTTCACTTATTTCTAAACCAGTAAATTCAGACATTTTGACGCCACTATTAGTGTTAGATTCTGGTGGTGGAGTATTGGGAGGAGTTGCAAGAGGTGTTTTATATTCCTCATCACTCAATTCATTGACTTCTGAAGAAAAAGTATCTGCACTCCTTTTAGATTCTTCTGTGGATTAAAAAAATAATAGTAAACAAACAAATAAACAAAAGTATTCTCCCCTCTCCTTGTATATTTCCCATCATTACCTGATCATCCCGTCTGAAGTTGTATTTTTTTTAAATACAAAGCACATCCAGTACTGTCCTTGCCTCCTTCCACTGTCACTTTTTTTTTTTTCTCAACAGGAAATCTACTACACTTCTTTTACATGCATGCAGATGTTAGTCACAATGTATCATAGAATCTATTAAAAGACACTGATGTCTCATTTTTTAACCCACTTACTATTACTACAAGATTTACTTTTAATCAAGTTGTTAAAAAAAAAAAAATCCATTACTCTGCCTACACAATTCTTTTGATCCTCAAAACCAACTGAAAGGTAAGAGCTACTTAACTACAATATATTTATGATCAGAAGGTTTTGTCCAATTAATTTTACTGCCCAATATAACTTTCATTTTATTATCATAAGAAAAGGATTTTTTTCTACTCTACAAAGCAGGAACACCCCTCCAAAACTTTCCTGTACTATTTTACCTTTTTTTTTTTTTTTTTTTTTTAAGCTCAAGCTACTCTAAACAGCCCAATGCCTCAATTTCACCAGGGAAATACAAATCAGCCTCGCAGAAACAATTTGTGTTCTTTTTCTAGTTTGCCCTAGGACAGAATTTACTAAAAAGGAAGCTACTAAAACCTTGCAAAGATTAGTTGGTACTAGAAAAGATCAAATGATTCAAAGACATCCAGAGTAAAAACATTCAACTGTAGACAATTTTGGGCTTGACACCTCAAATTTCCACTGCACCACAAAACAGCTCATCCTCCAGCTGTACTTTTTAAAAAGGAAATGGATACCACAT
>NW_008824934.1:4409397-4426243 GCF_000699105.1 Pygoscelis adeliae | reverse complement strand
TTTTTTAACGTCTCCTCACACACCATACAGTTCAGCTAGATTTTAAGTAGGTCTAATTTTATTTACAAGTTCCACTGTACTTTCTTTTTAATTTTCCTGCATTGTTTTCAAAGTGGAACAGGAAAGAAGCAATGATTTGTTTAAGAAGCAATGATCTTAACTTTTGATAATAACGAAGGACACCAATTTTCCTTTCACTTTTCTTCGGCTAGCTCTAGACATGTGTGCTAAGAGCAGAGATCCATGTGACTCCAAAATTGGAGGGCTTATTCAAAGCATACTTTCACTGGGAGCACTGTCCCAAAAAATCATTCGACAGCTACATCTTACACCATTCTAAGCCAAAATCGTATCTATGGTAAAGTGCCTGACACACCAGCTTCACACCTGTTCATAGCCTTCAAGAGATGCAAGATATCACAGGGCAGCCTTTAATTTAAAAGTTAATCCCAAAACAACCCCAAACCCCCAACAAAACCAAAAAAAACTGTGCACACACCCCCCCATTATTTTAAAAACTTTATATCAATCTTAATTAAAAATGTATTGATAATAGCAGCATTATTATGTGAAACTCTATGCATATATAGGGGAAATAACCTTAAGACATCCCTACTTTCTACACAGACAAAAGACTTCTGGGAGAAGGTGGAAAGAAAAGGAAAGCTGCAATAATTCTAGATCATACCTTGAGAATTGGTAAGTAATATTCTTCCCAGATCTACAACAACTAACACTGGATCCACAAATTTGAAATCATCAGGAAAGATCACCTGAGGGGCAGAAATATCAAGGCACACCGTCCAGCTTTTGCTGTTTTCCTGAAAGTTAAGAAGAAAGAAATAATAGCCCACAAGAAATAGCTTCCCATCACATACAAAAAAAGCCGTGTCGAACAAATCAATCTAGTTAGCCACTTTTTCAACTGAAGAGCTAACCATCACAACCTTCAGCCATACTAAAGTTGGGTAGCTTGTTAAACCACAGACTCCCATTACAGTCAATGAAGAGACATTTTCAGTAGGTGAAACATCCCATGCTAAGATAGATGCAACGAATCCCTCTCCAGAGGGACTTCCCATGTCTAAGCTGAGGAGAGTGAACCTACCTGCATAGCTAAGCGAAGGCAGCTACCTTTTACATGACACTGGACCAGATAAATCCTTGTCAAGGCTATCCATGAATACAACATGCGCTAGACTGTTTTATCCAACATCAAACTATTACTTTTTCACAACAAGTATTTTTTAATTTCACTGAGAACAATATAAAACAACTATCTTGCATCAATATAGCTAACTCCAAAGCTAGGGATTAATGATACTGATACATATACTAGTATTACTTGAAAACTGAAGAATGAGCAAAAAACAAATAAAGGTGGAACAATTTTTTAATTTAGAAAATAATCTTTAAGTAAGTTACACACAAATTTAGTAAGTCTGACGTAACAGAGCTCCAATGCACACTGGAGCCAACACGTTGCCATGAAGTCATCACAATAACGGGGTCAAGAACAGAAAAATACTATTCTGCCATTAAACACAACAGGTCTGCAACACAAAAATGGATTGTTTGACAGCAAAAGGAATACTACAATACCACATGTAAAACTCTCACTTTCTTAAAAAGAACACCACACAAACGAACAACAAAAAAATCCACTCTTTAGAGCTTTAAGTCCTAAAACATATCGCAAAGAAGCCTACATAAACATTTTTTGGGCAAAAACTTACAATGAAATCTCCTACTAGTAAACGATCAATAGTTTGCCTGATTTCAGCTTTTGTCTGCATTTTCAGCTTGTTGTACTGTCTTCTGGCAGCTTCAGCCACTCTTGCCTCTAACTCAGATTGATATCCAAAACCTGGACAAGAGATACAAAACCGACTAGGTATAATTTTGTTAATCTGTTATTGAATCAGTAAAAAAAAAAAAGGGGGGGAAAAAGAAAAGATCTATTTTAAATTTTAGCAGTAAAATATAGGACAGGAAAACACAGCAGCTGAAAGCCACTGGCTGTACCTACACAACAGGCTGCTTCACAGAAAAAAGGAAGCATCTAAGCACAAAAAAATCCCACCAAAAAAACACTTCCCAAACCTTTTTCTGGTCTTTATTTCACAGACCTTCAACCTGAGATACTAAATTTCAGGGGGACAGAAAGGGTGATAAGCATGGCAACAGCGAAATTCTGACTAAACGTTAAGAAGTTTGTGGAATGTGTAGGCAGTCTTTTTTTGTTTGTTTTGCTTGTTTGTTTTAAACTTTGCCTCTAATGCTTACGGAATATTCTCATCTTGTGAGAAAAGGTAAGTATCACCCACACCTTTTTGCTAGGTAACTTAAATCTTCTGGTATTTGCCAAAATCAACAGAAAAAGAACTGGTACTTTAAGAACATTTTAATGTTCCTTTTTCTCACCTCTCACCTCCTCAGAAACTGAACTTTAACAACTAAAACTGCAAAGGCAGTCACTTTATAATGTTACAGGCTCAGGTACTAGGTTCCTAAATATTGCTGTCCTTAGAAGCTTAGGGAAGCAGTATGTTCAACATTTAAAAAACAAGGTACCTCAAGCAGCTGTAACAAAGGTCAGACTTAATTTAACCAACAGAAGAGATACAACAGGAATTAGAACACAATTTCCCCTGTATTGTTACTATAGAAAATATTCTGCTTTTAACTGTCCTCTCAAAAAAACTGCTGTTCTCCATCAATTTCCAGGAGAGATTACAGAAACAGGCCTCCTTATTTATACATTTTAATTTAGGCAGCATGAACATCCACCATGTGGTATAGCAGCAACTTGCAATATTAAAGCAGAAGTTTCAGGAGTCTGCCCAAGCGAAATCCCTTATTCAATTAAACAAAAAACAAACAAACAAAAAAAATCATCCAGAGAAGACTCAGAGCATTGCTTAATTTGAATTTAAGGTGGAGATTCTTTGATCAGTGCTTTATATTTCTAAGAATGAAAATAAATAAAAATCAAAGATAAGAAAAGATACAATACCACCAAAAAAAACCCCAACCCCACCAAAAAAACAAATTAAAGGTTAACCTGAGGTATGAACCCTTCCCTTGTAGAAGAAGTCAGCTACTTTCTTAATGGCTTGTGGATTGTAAATAATATTTAGAGGTCTGGTACTGACTTCCAGGCGCCTCTCAAAATTGCTGTGGATTGGATTTCTTTCATAAAGCATCTCAAACACTGGGGCATCAGGATCTGCAACTGAATAAAAAATGAGTTACAAAAAGCAGTTGTAAAAAAACCCAAACAAACAAATGGACAAAAGCAAAAAACAACCCCCAAAGAATTTAGTAACTAATTTTTAATTGGTACTACTAGGAAAGTAGTACCTGTCTGAAAATTCTTCAGTAACAGAAAAGCAAGTAATATGATCAACTTCTACAATCAACAGAATTCAACATGTTTGTATATACAAAAACATTTTCAGAACTGGGATCCTAATGTTGAACTCCTAACAACTTTTCTTCTTTTTTTAAACCAAGACAACGAGCAAGTGCAACTCCACTTGTCTTGAAATACATTTTTTCTTACTCACTTTCTTTAAAGCCAACTTGCACGCGCCCTTATGTCTGAACAAAGCTTCTATGATTTTATCTTTACTATTTGCAAAAAGCACTTGTATGAATTCAAACTCTAGGCACTCAGTTTTGAAATTTCTTGTTTGTAGGAATTATCTCATATACTTGTTATCATCAAACAAAATGAAATCTTTACCAGTGTTCTGATTAGTCATTTCTGAGGACAAACTTTGGAGTCCAAAGGAAGACATGCAGGCAACCTCTTTTTGCTGATAAGAATTTAAAAGAAAAAGAATGTTTAGATAAAATCAACCAAGCCACCTGATATGAGCATAAAAGTCTTTTCTGTATTAGTCTTATGGTCATTTTCTAAGTGAATTGTATGTATAATCTGAGATTATTATATGCATTTTTTCCCCTGATGTAGTCAAACAAGAGAAGGAAGTATGACTAAGAAGCTAACGCTATCTACTCATGTAGCAGACAGACTGAAGTCTGAAGTGCAAGTTTCAGTCAGTTCTCTACAAATTACAAAGTACAAAATACATAGGAAATTCTCATGGAATTAGATTCAAGTGTTGTTTGCTCAGAAGAGATATTTGAAATCTTTTCAGCAATTCATTAGGAAGAAAAAGAAAAGTTCTGTATTTCCGCTTTTAGTGCAACAGTATCCAGGTGAAATAAAACCTTACTTGGACCAAAGAGCTTTATGAAAAAGAACGATCACTGATTAAGCAGCAATGCTGATCGTTCCAAAAATCAAATCTTGCTCAACAAATTATCTTCTTCCCAACACATATGACCGTAACGTTAAAGTTACAAGCATACAGAGCAAACAAGGAAGAGTTCTACAAATGATCTTTGGAAAGGGAGGGGAAAAGTAAGTTCAACAAGTGGAAATTTTTCTTCAAGACTTTTGTGTTCTCTTTCGGGGCTAAGACACAAACCAAGAAAAACATGTGTGGAGTTTTGGAATATAACTATTTTCATACACACTTATGCATCCTACATAGTAACTTAAAGAGTTTTTTTCACCTACAGGATTTGGGAAAACAAGAACAGGAAATATGGTCCCTTCAGTTGCCAAATCCCTCAGAAAAAGACCACCAAGCTGAACTTTGAGAAGGGAAGAATTTCTGCGAGGAAGGGATTCTGCCAAGATCTTTACACCTAGAATATAAATGCATAAAATGCTTCTATTTCTTTTAGTACACAGCATAGGTTTTATTTAAATTTTACAGAGAACAAATTTCATCTAACAAACAAGTCTTTTAGAAGTGCTTACACATATTTATTTCTACTAAAAAAACCTAAACATGGAAATTTGGAATACATTACAATGATTGTGAAGCATGTATTTCTATAGTTGTCTTCCCTTCACACATAACAATGTCTAAAATTAGATTTCTGTGTTGAAATCACTCACACATCTGAAGAGAGAAACTTATTTTCACGTGATACATCGATTTCCGCAAGCTGTTTTCATATTTTCATTTTGAACTTTCAGTACAGTAATTTAAAGAATTAAAAAAAAAACACCAAAGGAAAGTCTGAAGGCGGACAAAGCTCTGGTCTTTTTTGAGAAAGAACAGAAATTGACTTAATACCTGAAAACTCCAGCTGCATAAAAGCAGTCTCTTCAGCATGCACCACCTTCTTCTCCTTATGCAACAGAGTGAAAGAGCCACCCTGCAACTGTAGATTTAATTTAGCAAAAACATGATCTCTCTTTGTAAAGGTATTCATGCTAGAAGCATCTGCAGCAGGATCAAAAAATTCATCTGCACCTAATTAAAAAAAAACAACCACAAAACAATGCATTAAATAAGTTAAGTTCCTGGAAGGCTACTGAAGAACAAAAAAGTTTCTCTGAATTTAAAAATAAAGATTTCCCCAGCTCTAGGGAAGAAAAATAGAAACAAAAAATAAAGCAGATATGCCTTCTTCCTTAACAAAACTAAATATTCTCTTCTATTTCAATTAAGGTAATGTAAACGTAAATTTACAAAGACCCCAACAACCCAGTACTGTTAATGCTATACCCAGTCACAGCACGCTACATGACCCCCACCCACCTGAACAGAAGAAGTCCCAAAGCTCTTTGCCATAAATATCTATAATAATGGAAGCAAATGTATCCCATATATCGCTTTAGAAATAAGCAGATGCACCAGCTACCGACATTTTTTAACAGGTTATTAAGCTTTAGACAGGCTCTGCTGCCTAGGTTCATCAATTGACACATGTAATCTTTTAACAGTACACAACCAAAGAGTTGTTTCTGTTCACCTTTACCAGGTATCTAACTATGGTAGCATTAACAGCCTTAAAAAGAAACAGAAAACCCTGTATTTACGTACCTAGTATGTCTTCTGGATTCCACTGTTCCTTTGGGTCCGGCAGCAGTCCTTCAAAAGGTTCACCTTCGCATGTTTGCTGAGCATATCCATACCAACCTCCCCAACCAGGAAACCAAGACTGAAGATACTGCAGCATTCCAGTGCTACTGCCATGTGCAGATTCTGCTGTAGGGGAACCTCCAGGAGACTCAGGCAACGGCTCTTTAACACTCTATGTTTGAATATTGAAGACATACACATTACTGCTGATAAGCGGAAGAATATCACAAGGGTACAGAAACATCACAATAAAAATACAATTCCATCTCCTATTTACTCAGTACTCTTCAGTATACCAGCAGTGATATTTTCAATCAATACTTAGCCTATTAGGAGAGCAGCAGCTAAGAAATAACAAACATATCATCAGTTAACTGCTGCATATTCATCTATGAAGCCATATGGCATTATTTAAATCTTAGTCTAGAAACAATAAACCAAATAAGAAGTCATTTGACACAGCTTTAAATTTTAGCAACTGTTTTTGAAAGAGAGACGACATTGTATTGTTACAGAGATTAGTCCACATTTTATGAAGTGTGCTCAGAAACATTTACATGAGGTTCACCTCGGCCATATATTTATTCTGGGAAAATACTCATGATAGGCCCTTATTTCCACCCTCTGTTTTTAAGATGAAGAGTACTTACCCTAGGAATTCTGGCAAGGATACTATTGAGGAAGATCATCATATGACTAGACAAAAGATTTCACCGTGCAAGTGACACAACAGTAAAAACTGCAGGAACTGAGCATTGTTTGCTATTTTAGCATTAATGCCACACTTCTAAATCAAAGCAAATACATGCTAATACTCCCCAGCAGAACAGAACAAAATACCTCAGAATAAGTCACTTAAAAATTCCGATTATTACCCTGTATGCAGAATGTTCCTTACCTCAGCTAGGTCATGAAATTTATCATGAACTATCTCATATAGTGTCTTCAACTCCTCGTAAGTTTGCTCATCCTCAATACGATGCATTTCTGCCTGAAAAGACAAAAAAGGTAAAGTAACTGCACTAAAAGAATATAGCATCTTGTTCACAAACATGTCAAACATCTCTGCACTGAGTAAGTTAGAGATTCACAGAAAAAACAAACATGGCATTAATGATAGTATCCAAGTGCGTAAGCACATGAAAACAAGCAGAAGTCATGTAGGCAACCGTAACACTGACATTCCCCCATACTACAAATAAAGTTTATTTGCATTGTAAAATACATTATTTAAACACTTTTCATGGTAAAAATTCCTTGCCCAACTCTATCCTCCTATCATGCATCAGAAGCAAGGTTTGCAGCACAAAATTTAAGCCATGGAAAATAACCTGATTTAACAGAATGCCTAGCTTAGCCAGGAACAAAAAAAGCTTCTGTCTTGAGTAAAGAAGGTAGAAGAAATGAACTGCATAAATTAGGACAATGTAGTATTCATATTCAGTTACTTAGACATGTTGTCTTCTTTGTACTGATTAAGTTGTTGTTTGTGGAAGCTTATGATTCACCCAGGTCTAAAAAATGTATCATGGAACAAGAAAGCAAAAGATATTTTTCTAGTTCAGCGGCATTGCCCTTGTTACATTTCACAGCTCTGCTGAAGACAATACAAGCTATAGGAAAGTAAAAGTCTCCCACTTTGACAGGTACTATAAAATTTCCAGTACACTGACCTACTCCTACAGTTCATGCCTAAATAACACAAGTAAGGATTACATACAACTTAAGGTATCAATAGAATCGCACCTGTAATTAAGACAGGTGAGGTACGTGGGGCCCTGAACTGATTTAATAAAAAAGTCCCAATACACTAAAGATAAAAAGCAGCCAATTATAGTTCACAGGGTTTTTTATTTCTGAAGTAGGACACAGGTTCATTATTAGGGGCACTTTCCCTCTAAATTATTCATCCTAAAATCAACTGTGGAAAAACAAAAACAAAAAAACAAAAACAACCAAGCACCCCCAAACACACTGTCAACTAGCCACAATTTTTCCCACATCATCTACCCAACCATATGGGTGACCTGACACACTTCTGATATTTAAATACTTTTTGAGTCTATAGAGAACACAAGTTAGGAAAGCATGTCACAGACTGACAAGAGCATTCAATGAGAGTTAATGCTATTTTTGGTGAAAACCAGTTACAGCTCAAAAAAAGACAGCTTTTTGCATGGCAAAACAAAAACACAAGAACCCTGCCACACACACACCTCCCACAAGCCCAGGTTTCAAGCATTAAAAACTCAGTTGTGGTCAAAAGACAATCTGTTCAGTGAAAATGGCCTGCAGTAAAACTAAAGATGTTTCTAAACTAGAATAGATTTTAAATTTGAGAAGATGAAACAAATCAAATATTAGACGGTTAATCAACACTGTAGAAAACTCAAATCTAAATACCTGCTCTGCAGTAGACAGTGGTTCCCCCTTCAACTTGCTATAATACATGTCAGTGTAAGATACTGCATCTTGGGCCCGATGCAATGCGAACTCCCAGGTAGAACGTTGTCTCTGCTCCCTGATCTCCGAAAGATTAGCATTCAAAGCAAAGATCCACCATTCTCGGCAGCTGAAACATTTTTAAATTACTGTATTACCAAGATTTCAAGAAAAAACAAATGCATGTCAAACTGGTGAAAGGTCCAGGAGAGGTTCAGTGAAAAAACAGAGGATAACTGGTCAGAAAAAGCATCAGTATTAGAGACAGCATACATGGGCTAGTTCTACAAGTTGTGTAGAACAGTGCTGCAAAGTCCCCACCACTTTAGTGGGATTTAGTATAGCTGTTATGTATCAGGCATAGACAACAAAACGTTGAGTTACACAGACCTCTGGTCTGAACTGATACCATCTTTCTTACATATCAATAGAAGAAACTTAGTAGGAGCTCTTTCCACAAAGAAAATTCCAGAACACCACAGTGACCACATGGGGGTAGAACCTCCAACTTAATTTCAGTTCTTGGAAGCTATGAAAGAAGGATTTAAAACCTCAGGTATGAATAATTTTATTTTAAGCTTGAATTACATATGAATATTTAAAACTGATTTATGAGTAGGGGAGCAAAACATGAAAACTGAAACTCTAATATATGATTATTCTCTACCTTTTTATATTTGTTTTCGTTCTAGTCTCCCTAGTATAGTTTTTAATATCATATTAACAACACCGCACACGTAGAAATACTTACTTCCCTGTTACTGTAACCTTTGGTCTCCACTTCCTGAATTTAAGCTGTCGTTCCTTTCTAGCCAGTTCCTTTAAAAATCCCATGATCTGCTGATACTGCATCTTTTAGTAAAACAATACACAGATCAATTAGGCAATATTGGAGTGCTTTCCAAAGCAAAGGGGAGGAAAAAACAAAACAAACAAAAAACCAACCACAGGCTTAGTTTATCTGCCTCAATGGCCTGCATATGGCTTCAGAATTAAGATTAATGTTAATCATAATTCATAATGTGGTTCTCTAGTGTCACATACCTTCTCCCAGTAGCTAGTAGTTAATGTGTGACATTCAATTTACAGGCTTCCTTATTTACAAACACACAGAATGAGATCTCCTTCCATGTCAGATTATCAACCTAACATAGGCCGCTATTGTACATTCCATAGACTAAAAAAAACCCCATATGCAGCCCTCCTATTACTACTATAAACAAACAAGAACGTAATTTTTTTGCAATAATCAGTTGCAGTAAAATAATTAAATAATTTGGCATCCTTGGTTTTAAAACAAGCAGCTTCTTTAGTATATCACTTCCAGTTGCCTCTAAAACTAAATCTAAGAAAGTATTAATTTTATGCTACAATAATTGGTATTTAAGCTGTTACAAACACTACCACAGTTTTATGACCCTTAAGACGTATTTCACTGTTTGAATCTGCAACTGTTTCCTTAGAGATAGATAATTCAGGATGGCATTTTACCAGCAGAATCTTCAGAAGCACTGACATACAAACAACAGTTGCAGCACGTGGGAAGGAAATAATACACTCTTATGTCAAACTACCAATTTGAATTTGTAGACAAAATGATAACCAAAACATAAAGGAGTATCTTCTTTAATCAGTCATTTTCTTAGAAACTGACCATAAAGCAGTGCGCAATACAGCACACAGATACCCAAGCAACCTTGAAGACTAACTAGTTTTGACACCCAACGCAGCCTAACATAGTTAACAGCACAGACTTCATGATGGCCTCATTTACCCTGCTTCTCAACAGTCCCTGTTTCAGATATCGAGAGCTAAATGAAGATGGTTGGCATTTACCTGTGAAAGCTTCAAGGGTATAGTCTCAAGCTGAATGTCACACTCAAGCCGCGGAGTCTGGCGTGATCTTAAAGGCTCCTTAGAACAATTTCGTTTAAGAAGAGCAGAAGTGCATACAGGTTCCATGATGTAATTATGATCACGACTTTCCATACTTTTATCCATCGCTTCCTGTGGGTTACAAGCAAATTCATTCTATAAGAAATGAGTGTACAACACTTATTAGGATGCATTGGTTTCATATACTACGCTAAACTTTATTAGCATGCCAGCCCATGAAAAAAACCTCTTAAACACGTTCTCTTCAAAGGTAAAACAAGGTATTTCACAGCACAGCCTTTGTGGGTTGTACATGTATGCTATCATTATAGTATGAAACCATAAACTTCTGTTGCTCCTAAAAGCACCAGATCCAATAAATTCTAAGTCAATTAGGTCTGCAATATAGAAACAACAATATAACAACAACAACAACGACCTCTTTCATATGCAATATCTCTCTCTTGTACCTGTAGCTGACCAGGAGGCAGGTCACCCAATAAAGTGCAGTTGGTATCCCAATAAACACTGAAGTCGGCAACATCCAGTTGTTTTTTCCGCATCAGCTTCTCTACCTGAAGTAGAAAAAGTGGAATAAAGTCAAGATCACACACCACATGCCACGCAGTTTTTAGTTCTACATACTCAATAAACAATACGAAATGCCCAGAATCAATTTATTACAATAACCAGAAGATTATTAGAACGCCACACTTTTTACTAAATATTTACTAACACCCATAAAATACAGCATCACATCTTAGCTGCCATGAGTTCTTGTACAAAAAGTTATACTTACTGGTTCAAATACCGCATTTTGCATTGATACATTTTTGATGCATATGCCAAACGCAAATGGCTGCAAAGGATTATTGACACCATCTTCAAACCTCAAATGGACATCCTGAATTTTTAACTAGACAGAAAAAAAAACATTACTGGAGACAACTATTCACATCATTAGAGTGGACAGCAGTACTATTCATTAACACTGAAGCAATTTAGTATTTAATTTCTGCAATTCTCCAACAAATTTCTGGCAGTTATTTAGATGTCATAAAAATCCTACTCCTCACTTCCGGTTTTGTACTCTCTGGTTCTATCTTCTCCTCAGATACCACTAGTCCCTGCCCTTCTCCCCCAAAACAACTAGCCACTTTCACAAGACAGCGTACTTTATTTTGCCATCCTACTATTATTCTTTATTTTAAAGGCAAATGTGTAATTGCCAACCAAAGACTCAAATTTGTTTTATATACTAGAATCAGCACGGGCCAGAACTGCAAACTAATAACAATACAAGGTGACCCAAACTAATTTTATATTGGTAAAACCTTTGAGAGCACCGAGTTACTGTGGTTTCTCAGAGAATATAGAGTCCAGGACTGAGAAAAGTGTAGATACTCTCGCCTTGAGCTCCTGCACCAAATACATTCTTCTCAAACATATCAGGAAAAGCAAGTAGTCTGAGGTATCTTGCTGCTAAATTGCCTCTAGTGAGTTGAAATGCAACAAATAATATAGTCAGTCTATCTGCACATAAGGAAAAGGGATAGTCCTTCCATGGAGGCGAGCAGACAAACCTTAGCAAGTAATATGTATAAAGCTTCTGGTTCTTAAACACAAATGATTAGTGATGTAACTGTGGCTAAAATGTCATTAACTACATTAGGACTTCCAAAGAGAAAAAGCAACAGAGCGTAACAGCCATACTGTTGAGTCATTTTGATACTTAGGAGACACATGGCAGATTTTTATTAATAGTAGAAAAAGAATAATTAAAGAACTTGAGAGACAACACGCAGTCAAATAATCAAAATCATAGATCAACAGAAACCCTGAGATCTGTTTCTTTACAAATCATCTTTTTATCAAAACAAATAACGCTTTTCTGCTTCATAAACAATTCGATATTTTGGTGGGTTTATAACTTAAAAGAATTAAAATGTGAGCAAAACCCATCAGATTTAATGCAATTTCATTATCCGCCTACTGTTGCAAACCAAAAAAGTTGATGTTTTCCCCTTGGTAAAAGCAGGATGGAGGTTTTTCCTTTCCAGAAGTCCCCATCAGGACTAGTTTAGGACTGAAGTTATGAAGGCTCAGTCTGAAAAGGGACTGTCCTCTGCCAAACATCTACCTTTGATTTATGTATTTCTTTCCTGTGGACTACACAATGTGAAGCACAGTGGGCACAGGTAATTCTTAACAAGTGGGAAAAGCTCTACAATGCAAAGGCTTACTTCAATGTTTTCTACAATTCTTGTGACTACAGATGCAGTAACTGAGTACCAGTAAGATTCCCCTTTCTGTTGTCGTTCTTTCTAGAAGAGAAAATAGGGATAAGCATTAACCGCCACTGTAACAACTGGTCAGGCAATAATATACCTTGTTATACTGAAACTCCTGTGAACAGGGAGAAAGAAAAAAACCCCAACGATTTCAGTATCTCCAACATATGTGGGACACGTGACATGAATTTGTGGGGTGGGGCAGAAATTGCACTACGTTAGCATGTATGAATCAAATACTAACTTAGTTTCGTATGCATTTGTTCTCCTACTTGTTAGGAGACTTAAATGCAATCCATCTACCATAGTGGTTTCTTCACCATGAAAGACAAGTGTGACTCACTTTCCATTTTTCTTCAAGTGCTAGAAGAAGGGCTTTCTTGTGTTCTCTTTCTTGCAACTTCTCCCTTTCCTCATCAAAATCTTCCTTTTTTTCTGGGGCACCAATTAAATGCAGTTTTGAGACAGATATCACCCATGGATCCACATGTGGGCGATAAAAAGGTATCTGTAGTGTTATTTTGCCAATGAAACCTAGATATACAAAACACAGATGCTATCAGATTCCTGTGTAAACATGCTTTATCACCCTTGGAAAACCTGAAAGAAAAAGTAGTATAAGAAGCAAACAAGCTAAAATAGAACTGGATTACCTGAAAACCAGGTTACCTCATTTGTTCAAGCTTCTGACTCATAGGTAAAGGTTCTTCTAAAATATGCAATACTTCCTGTTTATAAATATTTGTCCTGCACACACAAGCAAAATACAAACCTGCCTTTACTTCAAATGGTAATTCCAGTTCCTTCAAGGCATCTTTCTTTAGTGGCAAGTTTTCCAATTCAACAGCACCTATACAAAGCAGAAAAAAAGACAAGTCTGTTAAACAAAATTATGTTAAAGAATGCCAGCTTGAACTTTTAAGACTAAAATGACTAGCATCATGTTTTAAAGAAAAAAAAAATCAAATCGGATTTCATGAGAACAGACAACCTACCACTTCAAGTTGTGTTACAATTGCGATGGTTATTTAACATACTTGTTAATTTTCCAATGCCATGTGCTCAAACTATTTGATGAGGTCATCTAGAAGCAATCTTCTACAAGGTTTTAGATCTGAACTTTATTGTAACCAAGGAGAAAGCTTCTACTCTGTCTTTTCAAAAGTATCACTTCAAGTATTTTCTCAATATTACAAAAAGCACGCACAGAAAAGCTTTGAAGTGTAATAAAATATTCTCTCCAAAAATAGCAGATAATAGCAGCAAAAGGTAAATTAGAAAACATTAATTTGAGGACTCTGTAAAAGTACAAGACTCGTGAACATAACATGATGTAACATGACATAAACCAGAAGTCTTAATTACAGGGGAGTAACTACTAGCACTTAAACCTAAGAAGTAAAGGCTACAGAATACTTCCTGCCACAGACCCTCAACAGGCAAGTTATTGAACAGTATGAAGAAAAATTACACTCAAATATTATACGAAGATGCTGGTAAGATATGCTAAGCATACTTTTGAAAGTTTCATATAAATTAGTTTAACGGTGTTGATAAAAAGCAACAAAGATAGGAACACAAGAGAATTTACTATTCATTGTAAAGTGCTAGCACAAAACTCTGTATTAAAAGGGTTTATATAAATGTTGAATACAATATTAAGTGATTGTTTCTATTCCACCTTCCAGTTATTACAAAAACATAACACTTCTTTCTTTTAAATCGCGGTATGAAAACACTACAGAAAATGCCACAAAGCCTCACCCTTTAGAAGAGCGACCGAAAGTTGGTCAGTGTTCAGGTTATTGACATATTTGCCCAAATAGGTGTTGAGGACCCAGGCTACCAATCCTTCCAACATGACTGTCCTAGAAGAGGGCAACTAACGTTTTTCTGTCATTTTCTGGATTTCTGTTCCATAATTACAGCCTCACTCTGAAACAAAAAACATGAAGAAAATGATCATCTGAAATATACACTCTCTGACATACTGCTATCACTGTAATTCTTACTGTAATCAATCTAAAAAGCAGTAAAAACACTGTTCGATTTCTACCTTAAAAAAATGCTTTATGCTATGCCCTTTAAGTCTCAAATCAGAGTTTCATATAGAGCTTTGATGATTACAGACCACTCCCATTTGCAAATTAAGTTCCTCTTTCCATTGTTTTTCTAATTAAAACACCACATTTTGTTGCAATAATCAAGAAGGCCAATCTGCAATCTTCTTCCAGAAAAGGGAAGACTGAAATTCCACACTGATCTGAAGCAGTTTTACACTGGCCTCCTCAACTTCTGCTGCCAGTATTTTCTTCAAGTTGCCAGCATTCTGGTTCTGGAAGCCTGGTCTAAAGCAACAGCCCAGAGCCTTCGACTGTATTTTTGTAGAATTCTTATATGATATCTGTGAAACAACTCATCCTACCCAAACCCCTTTTTTTGGAAGAGCGTGTATGTGGGAAATAATCAGATACAAGTCCCATAAATAGCTCATCAACAGTTACTCAACAGGTTTTCAAAGTGATAGCATAGATTACTGCATCAAGGAGGGAAAAAAAAGCTACACTAGAAAAGCAACACTGGTCATACATGTAAACATTTCCCTTCATACTCCAACCATTTCTGTTTCAACTTATGTGGTAATCAGACCATTAAAACCCCTAAGTCCCCGTTCAAGTTTTTAACCCACGAATTGCAAAACTACTATTAGCTTCTGCAAGAGCAGGATCAAGCATGTTATTAGAGTAAGGAAAAAAGCATGCAGGCCTTATCTTGTGGTTAGAATGCAGTAAACGTATCAGTTCTGTGTTTAGAAAAGTCTCCCAACCCCACGTACCTCCCTAAACCAGTATACGTAAAATTGAGCGCTACAGAGCAAAAAAGCAAGGTATGTCAGATTTATTGACGTCTGACAATAGAAGAAAATTACAACTTCAAGAGTTACATTTTAAATTTTATATTAAGATTCAGGGGTTTCCCATAACGAGGTTTGCTTGATTTTAGGCACCCCCATTTCAGCCTTTATTTCTTTATAAAAAAGACAGTGAAAATATTTAACGAATACAGTTACATAAAATATCCAGAGTTCAGCAAATAATGAAAAGCTTTCTCTAAAGGCTGAAAAGTGAAACTATGCTGTCATGCAGAATGAAACACAAACATCATAAATAACACAGGGAAGTTACATTTGAATAAAGTGTATCTTCACGTTAAACACGTGAAGTGTTTATCATGTTTTAACGTGTTTTAAACACATTAACTTTATAAAATTTCTCAACATTTTTCAAAAACAATAGTAGTATTCCACATAATAAAGACCAAGCATTTGGACACATGGGGCCACCACCTTACATTACAGGTTTTTATTCTAATAAAATTGACAAGAATGCTGAAGTTCAAACAAAAGCAAATACAGTAATCTTTGTCATGTTACCCTTAACAAAATAAGTAAATAAAAAAAGAAAGCTACAGGTGTTAGGAGCCAAATCAGAGGAAAGATCTTGAAGAAACATTCAGAAGCACAGAACAGGTTAGCATCCCAGTGCCTGAAAACCTCCGGTACAGGAACAATTCCATGCCTGAAGTCATCATAAGAACTGTAAATAAAGTAAATCACCTCCTTAACCTAAATTTGTGGAACATAAATAGCCATTTAGGAATCTTTCAAATGTTTTGAGGCTTCTACATTTGTAACTTTCTAGTCCACTGCTGTGCCACTGGAAAAGAAAAAGAAAACACCTATTTTCTATGACCGTGTTTTTATTTTCTTAACATACGTGGTAAAAAAGGAACAGTAAGTGCTTATCAGGATGAGAATCAAAGTCCACACGAGGACCTCACTCAAAGCTGGCTCACTTTTTCTGGAAAAAGATGTACTTTTTCCAACAGGGAGGACGAGATGGGTCCTGCAGGAGCGAGGCCTGGGGCAGCCCAAAGGCTGCGGGCAAGGAGGGATGCGAGCTGGGATGATGTTGCCTGTCAGTGCAAAGGAGTAGGGGGGCATTTCAGTCAGCGCCAAAAAAGGGCGGGGAGGAGCCTTCAGGACGTTCTCCCTTCTCTCTCTCCACACAAGCGAACACATCGTGGGGAGGAGAAGACACGCAAGAGAGAAGACCTGTTGGCACGCCAACGCCTGTCGGAGTCGAAGCAAAAGGTCACCTTGCCGGAGGCGGCCGGTGAGAGCCCCGAAGAAGCCACAGAGAGGTCGTGGGCAAACGGCCTGCGCCACGCGGGGAGGGCGCCTGAGGGGCACCCTCGAGGCCCGGCCACGGGGCTGAGGGCGGAGGC
>NW_008824934.1:4391522-4408864 GCF_000699105.1 Pygoscelis adeliae | reverse complement strand
GACGCGAACGCCCCGCCAGCGAGAGGGAGAGCGGCCGGGCCGCCGGGCTCTGCACGCCAGGGGCCCGCCCGCCAGCCCTGGCCCGAAGCGTTTATGGGGCCGGGATCCTCAGGAGCTGCCCCTCACGGCAGCTCTCGCGTCGAGTAAAGTGCAGTAAACGAAGCCTTTCGGCTCTTCAGAGCGTCAGAGGTCCGTTTGCCCAGGCTGGGGGTCGAGATCATGCCTTGATTCACCGACGCTGAAGTGAAAGAGCGGTGTTTGTTGATGGAGTCCTCTGTAGCGTAGTGCCTGTGCCCAGGCTGCAGTGGATCTGTCCTCTTTTACTTGGGTGGTAACGATAGGAAATAAAATTGTTTGGAAACAGGCAGCTTAAGTTATGGAATGAAAGAACCCGTTCTAAAAATCAGAATTTTGTTTAATGGAGAGGTCAGGAATTTTGAAGATACACGTAATTATGAAAATACAGGCTTTTTTTTTTACTTTTTATAAGCAAATGCAAGCACGTTTCCTACTTCAATATAAAACTTGGATTTTCCTTGTCACACAGCTCCATAATTTGAAAACCCAGTAAATTAACTGTCGTAACGGGATCCTCCTTTTTAACATTTTAAAAATGTCTTCAAAAATCTTCAGTGCTGCTTCTCCCAATACCAGGAGCTGACGGACGAGACATGAAAATACTTGGCACAGTGCAAGAGGTTCAAAGCGCTGTATGAAATTAGGTTCTTTTCTTGCCTAAATCCTTCAGTTTTATAATAGTTTCAGTGTGCCCATTTTCAAAGTCTTTTCTGAAAATTACTTTCAAGTACAAGTTTAATATACAGTTGTAAAAGGTTTCTTCATAGTAGAAGTAAAGACCTGTTCGGCAGTTCTCAGTTCCAGAAATAATGTTAGTAAACTTCATAGCTTTTGTGGAAGTTTAAAATTTGTATTTTAAAACATGTATCTCTTCTGTAGCTGTAGAATAAATGCTATTGCAAAATATCCTTTTTCAGTCTAAGGCCTCAGAAATAACTACCGCATTTAGTTTCTCTTGAGGTAGAACGGAATAGTTCAGCTGGAAGGGAAGTACAATGATCATGTAGTCCAAAGGTATGTTTTTATGGCATAAAAGAAAAAAGTTATGCCTGCTGTATGACTTCACTCAAATGTAATTCAGACACCACATTGCGAGTTCTGGTTAAAAACAGACACCACAATTGCCAGTTGTCACATACATAAAATATAATTATGGGAAATGGGATCCTAAAAATCGACTTCCAAAACCAAAAAGACTCCCACTTGATTCAAGGAGAACCTCTACTAATTTTCTGTAAGAGGTGGTTGGATCTTCAGCGTCAAGCAAGAAGTGAAGAACAGGATTTTCTGGTTCTGAGGTTTGAGTCAATTCCACTTTTTACAGATTATGCTATGCAATCATCAAAAGATAGCCCTTTTCCTGAGGTCAATGCATGTGAGCTATCTGGCATACATATTCGCATGGATCTTCTCTAATATTCACTGGAACGTAGGGAAAAATATTTTGGGTTTATGGTCAACCTCAAAAATTAGGTCAGAATCAAACAGGGAACCGTATTTAAATCAGCCAGGACACAAAGATGACAAACTTTAGAACTGTCAATAAAAGGAACTTACTTCCTACTCCAAGATAACAACTATTTAATCTAGATTTTCTTTTCTAAAATGAAATGAACTATGTACAGCTAATGAAATGCTACTGTTTAGACATAACGGTTGTAATCTAGTAAAAAGGCTCCTGTAAAAGATTTCACTCCTTGATCTACTTAAGGTTGATTTGAGAAGTTTGGTCCAATAATGAGCGAAAGCAAACTATAATAATAAAAGAAATATCCAGGAGGATGAGGGAAAGTATGTCCATGAGGATATGGGATAGGAAATTGAATGCAATAGCTTTAAAATTAAAATCAAATGGATAATTCATTAGCATTGAGTGAATGATAATTTAACTCCAGTCTCTTAGAAGTGCTGGTCACAGCCATGTTCTTGACAGGTGGCATACCTGAACCCACACTGTCATCACAAGAAGTCTCAGCAGAAAAATCAATGGCATAAAGTTAGAAAAATGTTCCTTTTCAAATCTGGTAAAGGTCTCTCTAAGGTATCACAGAAGAAAGGGAGGAGTTGGCCGTTCAGTTTAAAAGAAAAAGCATTCAAATTTTTTTGAACTGCAAAGATCATCTTTCAACTCTCAAAGCTGACAAAAGAGATGAAAAACCTCAAAAGCATCAGTGTCTGTATTTGTCTGAAATTTCAAGTCTCTCTAGGAATGCTACATTTAACATAATGTTTATTTTAGAAGATAAGGGGTTGTTTGATTAATGTTATCAGTCAATCAGTATACAATCTGTAATTTCCTTTAACTGGTTTTCATCCCCGCATCTTGAATACCCAGAGGAAACTTCTTTTCTTCTGGAAGTAAGTCTTGAAGTAAATTGTCCTCGTTTTCCACTGAGATCTGAATTTCAGTTTCTTTTTTCAAGGGGTTTTCTTCTTTGGAAAGGGGAATTTCTTCCCCTGTTGGGGAATAATAGGGAGCGTTTCCATAATCCATGCTAGTTGAACTAGTCTGTTCTGGGAACTGGGAACTGCAGTCTGGACTACAGACTTTAACAATACAAGTCACATTGACCTGCGTTCCTCCATTACCGGAATGTTCTGTCAAATAAACAGAAAATACATTAAACATGGAAGAATGAAACCCAGAAGAGGATGATTGGATTCTTTATCCAGCTCTTTGACCTAAAGTTAAAATAAACACTAAGTATCTTCTTTCTTCACTTAATTTAGGTAAGCTGGTGGAGTTGGTTCTGTAATGTTTTACGGGTTTTTTGGTACCATAAAATCCACATGTCATCCCAGAAATAAAAAAGCCATAAAAATTAATACAGAGCCCTGCATCACAGCCAACTCCCTACCCATCTGTTGCCATTTCAGATGCTTTTGACAATGTTCTTTTCTTACTGCTCCCTTTGGCTCTTACTCCCACTGACAGGTAAGTGCCTCCCTTCACACAGATCCCCTAATTTGCAAATAACTTCTTCTCCATTGAGCGCACTCTCTTTATTTTTTCAGGCTGACAGCAATCACTTTTTCTTTCCAAAAGTTACTCTCTCTGCTGAACATGGGTCTGATGTTTTATCCTGCCATTTAAACTTCTGCTACAGAGACTCATAATTGATAATCAAATTTCAAGAGGTTCTGGATCATTCTGATACATTCTTACCTGAACTCGCAGAGTTGTGTCTTTCTCCGCTGTGAAGCTTACAACCTTCTGCAGCTGAACGTTGCTTTGTTACTACATTGACTCTTGCAGACCCAGTTGGATTACTCAGGGAGCTACTGCTGGACCCGGAAGTTTCCAAGAGACGCTGTTCCTCCTGTTCAGAACTGCTGGAGTTTTGCGATCCTGTATTTCTTACTTTTTTGTCACACTGTTTTTCTGTAGGTTTACATTTGCAGAGAAATGCAAAACATTAATCTTTTTAAAAAACACTAACAAAGAACTGGTCGGTACTTAGGCAGCTAAAGAAACCACTGATAATTGCCATTTGCATACTGATGACTAAGTAAAATTCATACCAGCTTATTAGGTGTTCAACAAAATGAACCTGTCTCCTGAAGGCACCTACAGTACTTCACTGATTACCCTAGGGAACAAGGGCTCTAAAATCTGGTCTTCTGAGCCACACCTGTGTTCTACTGCTAATATAAAGGGAGGATGGTACATTATGTAGGTTATGTAAGGTACATCTTACACTCTAGCTTGGGGACCAAACCACTCCATTCTCACTCCAGCTGACTTTCTGCTGTGCCATTTTCTTCTACGTGTAATTAGATAAGACTGCATCATTTCTATGTAACTTTTAAAGAAATGGAAAAGGTGGAAAGGAAGGAGTGACACTCACCGAATCTGCTTCTGTAGTCGGTGGAGAATATACAAGGGCTGCAAGTGAGCAAAGACGGTTCATTAACACCTAAATTTGTTTTCAGTTGCAAAAGCTGCTCTCTTAACTAGTCTGAATGATATCCTCTGCTCCTGGAATAAGCTCCAAATGTACGCTTATTACACACTGTTTAAAAATGTTGAAATCTATGTTGTATTAATTTTGTAAGGTGACACTAAATTTAGCCAGCAAGCAAAGAGGATCCTCTGCATGAATTAATAGTTTTTCTAGTATAGTGTCAGTGAGAAAAGGTATTGATGACAATAAAATATGGTCGTGACTGTTTAATGATAACATTTCATAGTGTCTAATATTTAAATGATGAAGTACAAAATATTTTACAAGCTCCAGTCGCAGCAAAACTGTTGTACAGTTGTCCAGCTCCACTGGGATGTTGTATGTTTAGACAATTATCTAAAATCTGAGAAATGAGAGATTTGAACGGGACATTTGCCTCACTGTATCCCCGTATTGAGATTAATTTCACCCCATGTGATTTAATAAAGATACTTTTACTCTAAATACATATGGTATTCCTGGAGTATTTTTTTAATTCTATTTTTCTGTAGCCCCAAAGCTTATGTGATCAAGCTGATTTGCGTGAGTTTTCTCTTAGTCTCTCTTCTGTTGACCTTTGAACCCTTTGGCCATTTTCACCCCCATGTAACAGAGGAATGGTGTCAAAAGCTCCTCAGGGTTTCATGAAGCTATAGGTTGCCAGCTAGTGAGGCAGAAACCTGTAAATCATCACCTTGTCCCCTTGAAAAAAAAAATAAACTCATACATTATTAGACACCAAAGAATCTACACGCTAGTGATACTTCATCCATGTCCAGCCATGAGAAAAGCTTCAAAGAGAGCTAGCATCTTCTAAGACACTAATGTCAGTCAACCACTAGGCTCAAATTAGTAGGAAATGAGGTGACACTCTTCCTAATATTTATAGATCTGCTTGTTTTCACTTCATGAATCTTACCTTTTTTTTTGGAGACTAAGCAATACCCCAAAATAGCGATTATCAGGACAAATAACAATGGTCCTGCTACTGATGCTGAAAATAAATTAAAAAGATAAATTATTTAGCAGGTTGATCTGACAAAGGATCTAATTAGAAAGAGGTAGTTTTGTAGTTTGTGTCCATGGCTACAGAAGTTAAATTTACAAGTATCGGGTGTGTCTGACATTCACATTTGATGTCTCTATTGTCAGATACCAAGGTCTCATTTCAGTCTCCACCACTTCATAAAATTGAGTTTTCCTGTCCTGAAAAGCAAGGACAGACTTTAGGCCTCAGTCACAAAAGACATCTCTCTAGGCTAGGAACAGTTTGTTAGATACAAGGCCAGGCAGTCCAGAATGCTCCTAAACATATATGCCTTCTGGACAGGTTGTGAACAGGAGAGAATACATCTACACTTGTCAATGGTATAAGGACTTCCCATTTCAGGAAAGGCTGCCAGAAGTCTCCAAAGACCCCTCACCAGAAGGTTTATGAAGTCAAGTTTGCCTCAGTTCAGAATCTAAGATACAACCTTTTCCACCACCTCCTTCATAGTAGCAATTCTCAGGAAATGCCTTGTATAATCTAGTTTTGGGATTTTTAGAAATACTTCCAGAATTACAAGGACTGTAGAATGCACTAGGGTAGTGCAGATGCATAGGTAAACATTATGCAACTCACTATAAGCAGTGTCATATTGAATTAATTCAGCTGTTCTGCAGTTCTGCTTGGGTACAGGTAATTGGTCTTGGAAAGAAACTGAAAACTAAATATAAACTTGCTTCCTAGCCAGACAAAAATGACTTTAAATTAGTTAACAGCTCACCAATGATGTAAGACATGTCAGGCACAGAGTTTAAAATGACAGGTCGAGTTATTATTTCAGGTTTGTTGGAAGCCGAGCTTTGGGTCAGGAGCAGGTTCAAAATCGTATGAGGTAGAACTGTGGCAGCTGCTGTTCCTGAGTCACTGCAAACAGTGTCGTTTATGCTGTTACCAGGAATAGCCACTGATTTACAACTGCAAGAAACAAAAAGAGAAGTTAGGAAAGAAAGCAACCCTGTGCACAGTTAAGGTTGCTATTAGACAGGAACACTGGCTTACACTGTATGTGGTATACAGCTGGTATCATAAGATTCCTCATGTGAAAAAGTGCCAGGAGGACAAGGTTTACATTCTGTATCTGCGCTATCTGTCCCTTTAAACAAATAGAAAAACTCCAGTTAGTCATCTAGTGAGAAACAAGAATGAATAATCAAGGTCTGCGGTACAGATCCTGGAAGTGATACAGAGGCAGTACACAAAATACAGTCTTTAACTGTCACGGAAGAGATTAATTTGAAACACCCAACCCAAACACAAATCAAAGATTCATCAGCTGTTAGTTTGGTGCCCTTGATAGTCTTTTTCAAATACTGTAAAAACCCCACCAAAAGGTTAAAACATGGTACTGCAGGCAGAGCTGAGCTTTTTCACTCATCCCTGACAGGCTGACCACCTATTCCATTCTGTTGGAGTTCTGTACCTTTTCAAATGATTCTTAATTTCTTAAAAATATTCAGTGTTCCATCTCTTTGAATATTATTTATCATTATCATCTTGAGACAGCTACATTGTCAGAGTGGTGACTTTCAACGTCTAATAAAGACAGATTAATTCTTCAGGACAGCATAGAGTCATCATTACTTACTGTAACCAAAATTCATCCTGAAGCCCTGTTTCAAGGATTTAAGCGGGAATTAAGTGGTCTTGAATCTGAGTCACTTGTATGGAAGAAATCACACGGCAGAGCAAAACAAAGGAAGGTTAAGTTGGATTGGGGAACTTTATGATATATGGTAGTAATAGATTGCGACATGTTGTCCCTTTGGATATGCCTCTTGAGAATACTGTTGCTCTAGTTACTGCCTACTTGCTAAGATAATGCTTGCACTAAAAAGAATGCATAACTGCAGGGAATTAAAAGACAATATTCCTGTAATTTACTGAGTTGGAGGCAGATTCAGAAATATTTATGGACTATTAACGCAAAAAATAACCCTCTTCATACAGTAAAACTATTTTGTGTGTAGAGTGTTCAGAATTAAATTACCTTTTCTGGAAACACGGTAACCTTTTCCACATTTTTTATGCACTTTACATATTTTGCAGTACTCGTATATTTTCGAAATGCAGTACTCATTGGGTGGGCAGCTACAGATTCTGTCCTGTGACTTAGTGCATGTTTGATTCTGCACAAATCCTGTTTTTAAAACAAGAATAAAGCAAGATGTCATTAGCAACATTTAAAATCATAGCCTGCAATGTTTCAAGTGAATATGAGGTGATGTTCACATACCACAAACTGAAGACAATTTTGCAGCTTCTGGCTAGTATAGCATTATAAAACAAATATGTTATATGCCCCAACATCTACATTTTCAGAAGAGCTTCCTCTTTCTCTCTAGGAAAGGAGAAATTTGCATCTGTAGAATTCACACTTGAAACTCTGTACCTGCAGTTGCATCGTATTGTATCATAACCATAAATATGCACATTTGTGTTACCTGTGCTCAGCACTGCAGTATCTGGGGGCCACACTAAGATTTGTAGTCTATGCAGATCATGCAACTGTATTTAAAGTGATTGGAGACCTTACTGCAGACACTTTCATACTGTAACTAACCAGCTTCGTAGGTTTGTCTATTTAGATGAGACGAAAGGTCCTTTGAACAACTTAGACAGTATCGTTAAAACTTAATTGCCAGTGAGTCAAGTAGATAATTTTCTACACCAGTTTCCATTAGAAATGATGGGCAACAGCATGACTGAATTGGTCTAATAGATCACATGCATTAACAAACGTACAGATGTTGGTACAGTGTACCACTTTATATACTGTTAAGCTGCTTTAATGAAGTGAACCAGCACGCTCTCACTGACTCTGCTGCTTTGCAAAAGAAATAAAAACAATATAGGAATATCACAACTGGTGCTTGCTGTTGTCAGTTCAGCAGACAAACCGAGGAATGACTGGATGCTGGAAATGTAATTACCCATTTACCCCTGCGCAACTCAGGTCTTAAGCTCCCTTGGCTGGAGAGTATAAGCAGGAAGTTACTCTACTGATGACATTTGTACCTATTTTAGTGATGCAGTGCCTTAGTTTCCAAGAATGTAAGATTGGTGTCACATTTTTAGGACTTAGAAAGAAAAAGGGGCAGGGCCCCCTGCAAGACTTTTCCCTGATTCTTTTCCCCAAATCTTATGAGTACCAAAAGCATGAGAATGGGACTATACAAGTGACAGACAAAACCTCCTAGTTTTCTTAGGAGAAAACACTAGGTTAAACCAAGCCCACTCTTTGAGCAGGCTGCTAAAGTCACAAATGCCGCTTTAATAATTCAAGCCTACCTTTCCTGCAGGGTGGTGAGCAGGCAAAGCACTGAGGAGACCGATTCCAGATTGCTGTATACGTGTTAGCTCTACAGGGACTGCACTTTGTGTCCACCCTGTGACTGCAGCTCTCAGTCTTATATTGACCTATTAAAAAAAACCAAACCAAACCAAAACAGAGAAAGCATCTCATTGGAAAAGATCACTAGGAATTGTTTACAGTAAGTTTCATTCTTAGTTGTAGAAACCCTTTCCCTTCACTGCCACTATCAGATTGGTAACGTATACCAACCAAGTATTGTTTTAAAGGAGGACTGCACGTATATACAGGGAAACTCTGATTTCTTGCACGTTATTCGTGTTTGACCCCTTTTCCTACATTCAGTTCAGTGAATTCCAGCCATATTCAAAACAAGGCAGCCTCACTCCTGAACACAACCCCTCAGCATATACTTAGATGCAACTACCACAGTACATAAAACAAATTTTTTATCCTCACAGAAGCTGCGTTTTGTGGTGAAACACAGGATGGTGTTTCATGCTGAAAGTCAGGCACGTGCTAGAATGTTGTGTCTGGGTGAGGCCCTTGCTGCCTTTACAAGCAGCAAGTGAAGAAAGCATAATAAAGTATTACCACAAACAGACCTGAATTAGAACTTCACCACTTCTCACTACTGATGGGACGTGAGCTCACTCTTTTTCCTTCACCTCTTCTGCCAGCCCTAACATCGTCAGCCAGCCCTAACAGATCAAAGCAATGAGTTTCTGAAGCTACTGGCGTTCCAGACAAAATCAAAAGCTATCAAAGGCAGTTTCTCCAGTGCTTCTCACCAACAACAGAGTACCGTGCAGTGGTGGGAATAAGTAAATATGAGCTCAAACATACCCATTTGGGAGAAAGGAAAACACCTCAGTTGCCATTTCCCCCTTGCTTGAAAGGAGGAAGAAGATAAAAGTCAATGTCTCATATCCTGTACAGAAATATCCTGGAAAACATACTCAGAAAGCAGGAGTAACACTGAGAAAGCCTTGGGAGCTGCTTGGAGAATCTCTGTTCTCTGAAAGGGGCCCTGGAGGTGAGCCATAGAAATTATTTCCAAAGACTTTGTTTTTCCATGTACTTACTTGAACCTTAAAATTCTGCCTCCCACATCCTGCTAATGATTTAGGCTTCAATTTTTCATAAATTACAGTAAAAAAAATTCAAATTCATAATAACAAAAATAAAGATTTTAGACTTCTTACAACTTCTTGCCCACAGTTTGTTATTCTGAAAAATTAAAATTCAGGAGAAATAGACTGAACAGTACATACCACAACAGAAAAAGGTTTTACCTATGAGTTATCATCTTTCATCTGTTGTGTTTTTAACAAAGGAAGCTTGACAGATCTATCTAGACATTTTCGGTTAATTCAGGCAACTGTGGCTGCTTCAGCATATACTGATTTCCTGCTTCAACTTCTGTATCTCTCTGACAGGAACTCAGCATTTATGGAGGCAAATTTTGTTTGCTCAGCATGTAATGAGACAAATAGGCAGTTTTTTGCTGTGTAATGTAATAATGTAATGACAACTTATTGCAAAAATTCTATTATTAAAATACCCAAACGGCATTACTACCCCCCAAAAAAACCCCAAACCCACACACCCACCTTTCTGCAGTCAACAACTTTTGCTAACAAAAGATTACTAATAATTCTCACTGGAATGTAAGACATGACACCTCAAAGCAGACAGTTTCTGTAGTCTTGTACCCAGACTCTGATAGTGGTCTGCAAGTGTCTGATTTACAGTAAAAGACAACAAAACTCCCTTAATGAGCAATTATAGATTAACCTGCCCGATGGAAAGCTCCTTATATAAGTGATATTATCAAAGTACAGAAACTAAGCTCTACCTCATGCCCTGTTTTACAATATATTTGTTATTAGTGGGCTTGGGTCTGACACGTGTTGTCTAATTTTTGTAATTCCCTTAGTGAGCTGTTGCTCCCTCCCCCAAATGTTGACTTAAAAATACTTTAATCAAAACACCATGCAAAGCTGTTCCTTCAAGAGCTCAGCACAAAGCTGTGCTTACAAGAGCTCAGCAGCCTACCTCCTGATAAGCCCCAGCCAGGTTAGCCTTGTAACAGAATTCCAATTCTGATGAACAGTGTGCTGCTTTTGCAGATATTTTTACAGTCACAGCATTTTATTGTCTTCCAGGTAGACAACAGCAAAAATTCGATGCTCTTAAGATGTATAAGTAATCAAAATGTACTATGCTCATCTGAAAATTGACTGAATTTGGCTGTGTAAAGTAATAGTTTGAATTATAGCCTACCTGGAGGGCACTGGCTGCAACATTTATTAAGTTCTTCTTCATAGAATTGAGTGCTGGGATCTTTGCATTGTGCATACTGTGGTGTATAAGGCAATGAATATTCCTAGGAGAAATTAAAGGAAAATCATGAGTCACAAGTCCACTCTGACCCTAGAGTAGAGATTCAAAAGAAACAAACACTTAAAGATCAGTGCCATTATAACCACCTTCCTTTCCAAGACACTGATGTAGGCCTGATGAAACAGAAAGCAGCAGATGCCAAGAAGTTGAAGGAGAATGCACAGCTTATAAGTTACATGAGACCATTTAGAGGTTCCTCTGCTTTTCAAAGATCTGTCACAATGAACAAAGTGATTTCTCCAGGTTTTATGTTCAAAAGAATGCAATGGAACCATGGGATTAGCATCACACCTGGTCGCTACTGCATCCCCTAAACCAAAGGGCTAAGTACCTGTTCTCAGTTGCCGTGATTCAAACAACCTTTTACAAAACGCCAGCGAAACCTGAATTCTTACCTGTGGGTTTGTGGGGAGAAGCATTTTCCGCAAAGTGGCTATGTTAAAAATGATACCTTCGTACCTAGTAGGTCTACTCCCTATACACATTTAGAGCCCTATCTGAAAACTAGAAGATTGATTTTGCTACTTATGAATTCCCTCAGGCCTCCTGAGCCGGTGGAAGAGGGAGCTGCGGGTCTAGCACTGCTGCAGCGCTTGAAGGAATCTTTCCGTTTTCATCAGTGGGTGCAAAGTTCACTAAGTTCAATTCTCTATTGTGCTTATGTTCATTATGCCCTCACTTACACCCATACAATATCCAGGCAAGATAACCCATCCCTTCAGTCAAAAAACCTGTGCTATTAGAACTGTTTCACCAAAGGGAAAGAAAAAAGGCTTTTATTATTCCAGATACTTTGTGATTCCTTTCTTAATGAGAAAGGCCTTGATGTTTTGAAAACAATGTCTCCAAAAACTGCACTGCTTCTTCTGAAAAGGAGCAATCGGCTACAAGACTTAAATAAAAATAAAAAACCTACCTCATATGGCAGGTCAAATGCATAAGAAACGGTCATGAAGTACAGTGTACCTAATTTTCAGCTCTTACCAATCAACACAGCTCAGTGACTTCAATGAACAAGCGTCAAAATATTTGAGGACCTGACATCTGTTTTCAAAGGGAAAAATATACTCACTCAAAAGAAAAAGGCTAATGTTAGGTAGCACAAGCGTAGGAGTTTCCTGCTAGATCAGAAAGATGCTGTTCAAAAAGTATGTGACACTGCTCAGTTTTCTCCAGTCTGAAGAGATTGCTCCATGTATAATCTACACACATTTAGAGAAGTACTTTAAAAGTGTTATTAAAAAGAGAAATCAAAACAGGAACAAGCTCTTTGGAAGCCGGTAATGAAAATATCCTTCCTCCTTACTGAAAAAACACGTTGATTATCTATTGTGTCTTCACATTACTGACAAAGTAGACTAACACTTCCCACTCTCAACAATTACTTAAAGGGAACCCAACATTTTCTTACGCAGCTTGTTGAAAAATTTTACCTCTTATCTAGACGTATATCTTATCTCATCCTCTGTGTTGCCTGTTGTAAATACTGCCCTGCGAGTTAAAGACACAGGAAAACCGGTTGGTTGATGGGTTCACATTTATTTCTCTTAAGCTGTGCTTGAAAGGATATGTCTGCTGTCTGATACAATCTCCCTGAAATTTTATCTGATGAGCTGTGGCTCTCAATGACATACAATTGACAATTTCTTGCCAACTGTCCTCAAAGAACATTATGGGAAACTAAAAGGGACTTGTAACTCACTTAGATACAATTTATATACACACATGAGCTCAGCTTTGTTTGCACTGGAAGGATGCCATTAATTTTAGTAGTTACTTCCAATGTAAACTAGTTTAATCAAAGCTGTCAAGGCCAGCAATCAAATCTCCTACTATGTCAGAGGAAGTGTAGGCCTTTTACTAGGTATAAAACTCTCCTGGATTTCTTGGCTAAAAGACGATCCCACTTTTTCTATCCAACTCACCAATTTTAAGGCCTGAGTTGGGCAGTACAATATTTGCTGCCCAAAACAAATCCCTCTGGCATCCAGATCCATTGGCTACTTTGGGCTGAAAGACTGATAAGTAGCGGCCAGATTCTATTCCACAATCTTTACATTTTGTTAGTGTTTGTAGCTCTCATAAGTCCTTATTTTGTCTTCTGTTTTTACTGTGATTCAATGTTCTGCAAGCAGATTGCGTGAAGGGAAAGTAACCTGATGCTGCATCTTTTGCGTTATAGCCTTAGAACTTCTCACATTAGGTAGTAGTGTCTAATGGCAGCAGACTTTTAAGATACTTCTATGGACAAAATGAAGACTTTGCAAGACTTCATTTAATTTGACAGGTACAAGTAGAAGTAAAATGCCTCATCTATCTAGCAGCAGAGGGACGAACATTATTAAACATGAAATTTAGTCTAGTTCTATGCACATCAATCAAATTAAGCAATCTATTTTGGCATAGAAATGGGTAAACTATGCTTGCCTTTGACTACACAACTCACTAGGGAGATTTTTGCAATGCCTTTGTATTAAGCAATAACTAAGAAGTTACATACAAAAAGTCAATGCTCAAGACTCTCTCTCCAGAGTCCCTGCATTGTCTGAATCATTTTCCCATCTGCACCACAGACATACAGTAGATAGGTGGCCTAATTTGTCACGGGAGAGGAGTGGGCTAACAACAGCCTCCATACCAACTGAGAGGTTAGTATAGACTCTTCTAAATACGTATCCACAAGCACAATTGTTTCCAAGACTCTCTATATCCTACCCTTCTCTATATCTTACCCAAGATAAAACTAGCAGAGAACATGTCTGTATCTCATGATTTTCAGGCCTGCAGCTCTATCTGTGCTGTGTGGAGCAGCACTAGAAGGGAAAGGGCCTGCGGGCTGCCCCCTCCCACACAGTTGTACAGAGGCCAACCACAACTGAGACCCTAACGTCTGTACCAGAGCTGAGCCCGCGTCGTGAACTACAAAACAAGATTTGGATTCAGACTTCTTCAGAATTAGAAGGGCTTGATCCAATGCACCGGCTTGGCCCTACCTATTAGTGAGGAAGTCCAGGTCTTAACTACTCACAGCATGTCACAATGTAATGCATTCCCTATGTGCTGAATATTAATTACAATGAACATAATTTCCTTTAATTCCTGCTTACAGCTTGGTTCTGTAGTCTTGGACTTTATGTGTAATTAAATTTAAGTATCTTCAATAATAGAAATAAAACATGCTAATATAATGGATGAATATATATATATATTAATCCATTCACATAACATGCATTTTCACTCAAGGAGGTCATTTAAACAAAGATATTTAAGCATATATTTTAATCCTAACTCACACGTCTACATTTTTATTTGCTTCCTTTTCATACAGTTGCCTTCTTCAAACTTCATACAGTTGCCTTCAAACTGAACAGGAACTACATCTGGCGTATAATGTTCTTTATGCATGTGAAACCACAATGAAGTCACCAAGGGCTCTGACGTAAAAATCTGTTGCTATGGAAAAGACCTGAGGTAAAGTGATAATGTTTGCTGAGCTACCAAACCTGCTGAAGACAGGAAAAAACAGAATTCTGTTTAAAATATTTAAACTGGTCATTTACAAAAAATAATTCTGTTGAAGATTAGTTATCGGATAACAGCAAGTCTCACCAAAATCAGCTGGAGTTGTATCAGGCTGTACCAACTATACTCAAACTATAAAGCTTCTTTTAAAGCTGCTTTCCTGCAAATATCTCTCTAAGATTACGGGTCCGTTATGTGAATTATTCTCCCATCCTAGATGGTACTTCACTTCTGTAAAGCAGGAGTCCTTGCATAGCCACAAACAGATTTACAACTCCACGTTCCCCCTCCCTGAGAAAACAGTATCTTTTTGCTTAATGTCAGGGGTTCTACTTCATTGCCGCTCGCCACCATGATATGAAAACATTCTCCCAGAATGAGATGGCAGGAGGCTGCATAGAATATGGAAGCTCTTCACAACATGCAAAAATTATAGAAGCAAGTCAAAGTTTGTAGGAAGACACAGTATATTTTATTACGTATGTATTTGGAAAAACATACACATTTTCAGGAATACCAGCTCTTCTGCTTCAAAACTTCAGGCTTGCATATCCAAAAGTTGGTCTGTTTTCCCAAAGGTGGCCCTAATAAAAGGTATTATCCGCTCAATCGAGATCTGACACTTGCAGTAACAGGCACTGTCAAAGCTGATGAGCCTTAAAATCTAGTTTCCCTGTGGAAAGCGAAGATACTCAGGCAAACAAGGAATGAAAGCAAGAGGAATAACAGATTGCAGGCCTGAGGGGCAGGAAGACAGGTTGTATCCTCATCACTTGTCAGAGAAGGGCAGGTGATGAGCAAGTTCCCAAGAAAGGATCAGCAAGTCAGGACTGGCCACACTGGGTTTGACCTTACGTGGAGACATCCTGGAAGATGCACCTAAGGGAGACAGAGTGATAACCTAACATTGAGAGCAGAGCAGGAAAGGAGAAGCTATGTGAGCCCTAAGTGTAAAGATGGCAGATGAAGAACCTTCCCAAGATGCCCCAGGTGTACCAGCCAAAAACACTGCCAGAGGGAATAACTCTTTTCTATTTAGGCCAAATGCCAGAATTGGCATTTTGCTATTATTTTCAAACAAATAATTTTCTTGGGATGGCGTTGCTTGTATCACAGATGGTTTTTGCAATGCTCTGTTAAGACTTTCAGTTATCATGAACTTTGATGCAACGACCACTAGTGTGGATATGTACAACAGCAAAGCTGCACGTCACCCCCAGCCCTCCTAGCTCTGACCATAAAAAAGCAGGGACATCTGAGCAGTCTGCTCAGTTTTATTTCAGGATTTTTCCACAAGATCTCCTTTACGCTCCTCCTGTTGCAGTTCAGGGCATGTGCGTGGTTACCAACACACCTTCCATTCCAGGTACCAGCAGCATTCCCCTTACAACCACTCAGCAGCATCCAGAGGATGACTGTCTCTACACACATCAGCAACTACACTGCAGAGCACACTGCGCTGCTTTGCAAAGGACAGTTACTTAGGTTTGAGGCTATTGAGAAAGTTTCTGTTAAAAATACCTGGTGATTGAGTTGTTCAAAATGGCAAAAATTATGTTCAGTTCCTGTGCATAACACAGGGACTTAGGCCAGAATCTTTCAGGTAATTTCAGCTGAATGAGAAAAAACAAGAAAAAGTGTCACTCTACTAACTTTGTTAACTACTGCTTTGCCAGTTTCTCTCCCTCAAAACCAAAATAAGTTTTCTTTAACTGATCACATTTTAAATTTGATATAACAGGCAGGTTTTTTCCAGCTCTATGGCAGATGTGGTACGTCTGAAACTACTGGTTTTGTTTTTCTAATTTATATATGCACTTTTCTTTGGTTCGTCACAATGCAAAAAGCAATGCTGAAAATTTCCTTCATGATTTCCATTATTGTGTTTAGGTCATGTTTAAGGTGAGAGGAGAGTTCATTCCTTTTTCAATCAGAGCCCTTTGTTCAGCAAGGAGCATGACAAAACTTTACACTTAAATTTTGGTGATAAGGTCTGCTACAATCCTGAGACTCTCCCTTCTTTACCTGCCCTACCTTATCCACTCCAAGGTGTTCAGTGAATCAGGTTCAAAATACTATCACCTTACAAACCAGGGCTGAATTCAAAATGAGTGAGAAGCAGTTAAAAAAATTAATATATTATCAACCCACTATAGCACCCAGTACTCCTTAAAAGACCACCGTGTAATTCCAGGTTCAATATACATTCCGACATCCTCACCTAGTTTCACTGAACCTTCATCTTATCAAGGCTAAATTACTATGATTAAATAAACATGTAAATAATGAACACATCCCATGAAAAAGCAACGACCTGGACATCTCAGCAGCATTTCCATATTTATTTTCATAATCCAGGACACTTTAAAATCAGATGGAAAAATGCTATCAATATACCAGTACAGCATACACACAAAGTCAAGTAGATCCCAGCAAGCTCTTTGATTTAAACGGTTAAAAGCATTCGTTGCCAAGTAGTGGTACAGCTGGACAGAAAAGAGAACAGTCGCAGCTGCATCACATCAGGTCTTAGATGTAAATTGAAAGGCTTTTCTATGTAAATAGGGAATAGTTTCAGGGATCCAACAGAACACAACAAGCTCTTCCTGTTTAAACAACGGTGTAAAATACATACAGATTTACACTCTGCACTTGCCAGGGCACTCACAGTTTCTGCAAATACTCAAACAAGCCTGAAAAAAAATCAACCAATTTCCAATGAAAATCCAGGAAAAACGATTAGTCATTGCTTTGGGAAGCCAGGAAATAGCAACGACGCAGCCAAAAGGAGCAGGATGAGCTTTAAGAAGTCTAAGAGTTGGGATGTGAGGTTCCGGTAGAAATCACACCGAGTTCAGCGCAAGCAGAGAGAGACGGATAACTCACGGGACTGCAAGCACAACGGTAAAACGATGTCCACTTGCATTACACCTCTGCAAGCATAACGCTAAAGCGATGCCCGCTTGCATTACACCTTGCACGACACCAGGTGCACTCCCGCTTTGCAACCGTGACCATCGTAAAAGCCGCTCGA
>NW_008824934.1:4348357-4391287 GCF_000699105.1 Pygoscelis adeliae | reverse complement strand
CCGGAGGGCTCCGGGGCGGCGCGGAGCTGCGCTAAACGCGAGCCTGGCCGCCGTTCCCCGGGTTAGGCAAGCGGTGTTGCCCGCTGGCCGGACAAAAAAGCTACTTCAGGTACCTTCGAAGGGACTCCCGGCCCGTGTAAAGCGTCTCTTTGGTCGCATTTATGCTCCTTTAGCCCCAAAAGATGAACCTGCCTTCTGCAGCGTTCTGGCGTTCGTTAGTACCCACCGTACCACGGCACCAGGTTCACTCATCTCTCGTACACGCTGCCGGTATGGTACAGGGAGACCTTAACGTAAGTTCAGACCTGCTCTGCTCTTGAGAAAAACTCCAGTCGACTAACAGCTTTGTAAGTTTTGAACAGCTCTCTTGCAAAAATATTTTTTCTGCAACTGACACGTACTGAAGTTACCAACAATGAAACATTTGCCTATCGGACAAGAAAAGCATGGCTATGGCTTAACATCCATGTAATTTTTAATTCAAAGATTACCAGCATTATTAAGCTAACCAACTATATTACACCTAGCAGGTTGCAATGCATATGATTCATCTAGAAAGCTGTTCCAGTAAAAAAGATTAATTTATATACAGAGCTGAAATATACAGTTAGCTGTCATGACAGAACATCCTTTAACAATCACAGCCAGGTGAACATGGTTATTCACAGTTTGTGGATACACAAATTGGTGTTCTCTATAAATGGAATAGAAGTTCCTGTATTTTTCTAGAATGAAGCGTATGCACTGGTAAACAATGAACTACCCTGACTGGAAGTGAGGAAAGGGTGACCAGTATTTGTCCTACACAGTTCGTTCTTCTTCCTTGCATTGCTGTTCTATGTCAGTACTTGGTGACTTGACCTTCTGTTGCACAACAAGCACTTAAACCAAAAAACATTAATTCTGTTTCCTTCTTCACCTCACGTAACTGCCGCTGACATGGCAATACTGATAGCCAAAAGAAATTTCAATCTGAGCATTAGAAGCAGCTTATCTTCTGAATGAAACAAAACAAGTACCAACACAGAAGTGCACAGGAAGGATTCACCAGTCACTTCTCTTGCAAGACTCGGTAGACGAACTAAATATACAGTGGCAGCAGTTGCTTTTAGAAATTATTTTATGTTCTGGACTTGCAGAGAAGAGTGGAATTCAGGAATTAAATACTGGAACTAACAACACTTGAAATTACAACCAGTTTTCAAAGGTACTACTGGTAGATTATCCACTGATGAAAGTCAGTGACTAGATCCCATAATGCTGAGATTCTCCCAATTCATCTCTAGGGCTGTGGTTCCAGAAAAGTATGAATTTCTCTGGATTTATTTCTTCAGTCACAAAATCTTGGCAACGTACCTTCCCTTATATTGTGAGGCTTAATGGATAAACAAGATCCAGTGGACCTACTACATGGAGATTTTCAAAAAGCCTTTGACGAGGTTTCACACCTAAGGTGGTGGACAAACAAAGTTGTCACAGGATTGGAGGAAAGGTCATTTTATGAATTTGCTAAAAGGTTACAGGACACAAAAGTTATGGCTGTTTAAAAGGCAGGAAGGAAAGAGCACAGCATAATGGTAATTTTTCCAGATAGAGAACAGTTGGCAGGGGGGATTGGCGCAGCCAGTTCTATTCAGTATCTTCATCAATGATCTGGAGAAAAGAGCACCCACACAGTGGTACTAAATTTCTCCAGGTAGTTACATGATATACAGAAGGCAAATAAAGCCAGAAGGAGCTCATAAAAAGGTGGCAAATGAGCTTCTACGTAGATAAACACAAGGCAATACATTTAGGGAAAAATAATCTAAACCAGGCGTACATGGTGCTGAATTGGCATCTAGCAGCTGTCACTCAGAAAAGCGATCTTGGAGTCATCCTTGATGGTTCTCTGAAATCATCTGCTTAGTATACAGGGGCAGCCAAAAAAAGCAAACAAAATGGTGGGCATCATCTAGAGAGGTACTGAGAACAAAATATAAAGTATCATTTTGCCAGTATTTAAAACCTTGGCCCACCCCTCTTCTTCAGTGCAGTGCATGGTTCCGGCCTCCAGATGTCCAGAAGAATGTAGTGAAGTCAGAAAAGATGCGGAAGAGGTCAACTAAAATGACCAAGGCAGTGGAGCATCTAACTTACATGAGAAATATAGAAAGATGGGAACTCAGCTTGGAGGCTGAGGAGAGCCTCCAAGAATCAAGAGCCAATCAAGAATCATAAAAGCAACTCAGTATGGCACTAAATTCTGTAATACAAGAACTAGTGGCACTCACTGAAATAAGTAAGAGGTCAGTTTAAAAGTGGTAAAAGTACTTCTTTACACAGTGAATGGTAACTATCTGTAATCTGTTGCCACAGGTGCTTATGGAGGCAGATTGTACCAGGAAGTTCAACAGAGAGAAGAAAAATTAATGGCAATATGAATGAATACTAAAGGCTGGGACAAACTCTTTGGCATCCTTAATCCAATTGCAGCTGATGCTGCAGAACTATGAGGAATGCAAACAGCAGGCTTACGTGCTCTTCCTAAATAACATCTCTTACTGCAATGGTCAGAGATAAAATGTTAGGCTCGTACTACTGGCCTGGCCCACGAAGGTGTTTTTTACGCCCTTATGTTCCTTTTGTGTGTTCTACATCAAAAGACGCTGAAGCTGCACAGCTGTTATTAACAGTACTCTGTCCAGGGTAAAACTACAAAGCAAGTAATTGTTTTTGTGGTTCCTTTTTTGACTATTAAGGCACACTTTGTCATCTTGCTCTTTTTCCATCGTCCTGTGCAAAACCATAGTCAGCACTATTACATTTACAGTTATCAAACAAGCAGCATGAAAGATTGAGAAATAGCATAACACAAGCCAGTTGACCACAAACCAGATTTTTTTTTAAAGAATAGATATGCAAATCAGTGTCACCCTGATGATTACAAGCAATTCTAAACCAAGCAGATATTAACAGTGTTATGGGGAATAACTGCTGTGCCTGTTTTTCAGTCCTTCCCTTTTGTAGAAAACTAGTTTATTTTCTTCTTTTCCCTTTTTACAGACTCCACACTGGGCTAAACCCATAGTTCATCCAACATCCAAACATTCAGCCAGTTTGGCTTCCATCAGAAGAGGCCATTTTGTACACTTACTGATGATTCGAAGTAATCAAAAAAACATGAATCAGACTTCAAAAATCAGAAAGAATGGCCTAAAGTACAGTGGACTTCAATTAGTTTTATTTGCCTTCTGTTTTCTGAGCCTGTGTGACACCTTTTGATCCTATTTCCTCAAGAAACATGGAGTCCACAAACTTAAGAGTTCTCTGTGTTCAGGAAAACTGAAATTGCCATTACTTTTATTCAAGAGTTGAGGCCTTAAGAAAAATACCAGACGTTGCAAAATATATGACAAAATTGGAAGTACTGGTAATACTGGAATAGAAACAACATATGAAACATGGCTGGGTCTCAAGCTTAACTTGGAATTCTGGCCAGAATTTTCATAGCTAATAGAAGTAATCGGACATAGTTTTCAATCCATTCCTTCACGCAGAGAAAGCAAGCTGTGAAACTTGAGTTGGCATCCAGACGTCCTCTGAATTTTGTAGCTTTGATTCAAATTTGTTTCCAGCATGATACTGGGAGAGAGAGAGGGAAAGAAAATATTTGACGTCAGCTATGAAGGTCAACAGTTTGGATGATCCTCTCATTTGTTAGATGAAATAGGTTCTAGCACTCCTTGTCTGAATGTGTTTCCGTGTTTTAAATGAGTATTCAGATAATCTAAGGCACTATGTGTTTACCTCCCTCATCATAGATTCAGGCTTAGTGTCACACTCGATATTTCTGTAGATTCACACATCTTCTCAGTGGGTTATCACTTTTCAGTGGCAGTGGTGGGGTGATGAAATTCCTTTCCCTCCTCTTCCACAGGAACCATTACATCATTCCCTAGAAAAGACTCTGTTTCCTGCTCTGGATAGTGCATTGCCAGTTCCTCTTCCATGTTTTCCTGGGCATCAGCATTACTTTCACATCCTCTAGCAGCACAGTTCTTGCCACTAGGCACTTCTGAAATGGACCCCACAATAACAGTGTCGGCCTTCATGATGTATATTTTTTCTGAGGAAGGAAAAGAATAGTGCTGAGCGTAGTTAATCACTGCTGATGCTAGAGATGGTTCCTTTTCATGCAAAATTTTTATTTGGTACTCAGTTTTAATTCCGCACCCCTTTCTTTTTTTAATCAGATCAAGCCCATCACTGTGAAAACACAGAATTCACTAACTCACTAAAGCTTTTGGAATTCACATGTTATGAGTTGTCTATTTCATTGTTTGTTTATAAGGTGCTTTTAATTTTGAAATCAAAGCACTGAACATATTAAGTGATAGATAAAGTGATAAAGAAGGCCTGCACATTTTATACTACGCTGTCTGGGTTTGGACCACTGTCAAGAGGACTCTGGCCATTTTAGATCAAGCAGATCTAGCTCCCATGTGAAGAAGCCACTGCGCTATAGCTAGGACCAGAGGGGAAAGACAAATTAGAAAAGGCAGTAAGATATTCACAAGAGTCTGTTAGAAGACACAATTAACAGCGATCTGGGAAAGATAGATACGGAGAATCCAAGGTTTATGCTCCTGTTGCTTCGATAAGCAGCAATACCTGCATTAAACAGCCTTTGGGCAAGGATCAGCACTGTACAGAAATTCTGGGTGATTATCTGGGGTCTTAGGACCAGCAAAGAAATGCGTTTCTTTCCAGCAGAGAATCAACTACAAAATTTTCTGGGATAGACTTGAACCTTGTGTCCAACTTGTTGACCCTACTCCTTTACAACAGGTAAATAAGGCCTTTGCTATGGCTTGGACCACTGCATTTTATTCAGAAGGATGCTGCAGATCAGACACTGTAGGTTATTGTTCACAATTGCTTGGAGATATTTGGGTACGGTAAGTCAAATCATCACATCCATCCCAAGTCCATCACTCACAGAAAAACCAGAAAGGGCATTTAGTAAGGAAAGGTCAGCTCTGGTAATACCAAAAAAAACCCTTCAAATGCCCTCAAAATTGGGTTTGGAAACATTGCCAGAATGTCTCATGTAGACTGTGTCTCAGGTAACAGTTCTACCCCTGTGAGTAAACTTCCTTGCCTGACTTTCTCTCCTACACTGTGCCATGGTCAAAGACTTTACGGGAACACATGGGAGACACATTTCAAGCTATTACTGTGAAACCAAGACAAGAAAATGATAGCTTGAGACATGTGAAGTACAACTCTCATTAAGTATTACAGCATCGTTTTCCAGCTGATATATTTCGGATTTCAAATTTCTTCTGCAAATTTACATCTTCTGGAATGAAAAAGAGGAAGAAGAGCAAAGCATTTTTCTGTCAGGTTCATAAGTGATTAAGGCAAATGTGAAAATAAGCAAGCATTATATTCGAATGAATAGATATACCAGAATTTGTGTGTCAAAGGTTCTGGAGATTCAGCCCCAATCTTTGTTAGAAGCTTTGGACACTTTGCAGCTTACTAATAATCTCAGAATGACATTATGTGCCCATGGATGAAAAATTGAAAAGGCAAGAGGGGGGAGGGAAAAAAAGCAAGACTCACCAATTCGATTATTTGTGTGGTCTCTCACTCGAGAATCGATAGGGCAATCTGGGGCATTTCCATTGCTCTGTGTGATGTCAGTCAGACTCAGATCAGGACTATATGCTTTTTCTGTGCTGGAGACCAAGTTATTGTTGGTTTCCAAAGGGAGGGTTCTGTCAATTAACTCCTTCTCTTCTGGCCCACTGCCAGTAGTCAGTATGATCTTCTGCCAATACAAAGAGGAGAGTAGAAGTGGGATGAACGTAAAAACGACACTGTGAAGATTGCAATAGGTCTACAGAATCCTTCTGTGGCAGTCAGAATAACATAATGTACTTCATAGCACCACTGTCACAGGAAGTAAAAAATGCCAAAGTGTTTCTTTGAACTAGGTTCCTGCATCACTTAAGGCCATATTTAAGAATAGCATTTCTAAGCTAAATTCACAGATTTTCCATGACCTTTGCAAGAATGTACCTCACTTCCACTGAAATCCAGTTTCCTGGACCTGCTTGGATGCTTCGGTAAATTCCACTGCCTTGCCTGCAATTTGGATGCCGATGAACCTTTGTAAATCCACATATTTGTCATTTTGACTTTTTGCCACAAGTCTTACATTGTATGCTCTGTTGCAGAGTCTGCTATCCTGTAATATAGTAGCAGCTGCATTCTGGGGGGCTGAAGCTCAGTAGCACTTTTCAGCAAAGAGTATAAACATCAGCAAGAAAGACAGATGCAGGAGGTAAGAGTTTTAAGGGATTTGATCAGAAAGAACTTTAACAAGATATTTTTCATATTTAGTTTTGAGATAAGTTATCAGAGGACAAACCTGTACAGATGTGTACTCATACGGTGAGAGAGTCAAACAGTCAAAAATGAAAATATATGGTTTAACTTCCTCTTAGATTTGCAAAGACCTACCACGCTCCTATGGAAGAACAAAACAAGCCAGAGGTGGAACTGGTTGAACTTCAAAATGGAATTGCCTCAGCGGAACCTCAGGTAGGAGAAACAAGCTCAGACTAGCTATTATGTGAAGAATTAATTAGAAACAGTCCTTTAAAAGAGGAGCCAGAATCTGAGAGAGGCTAAAGGTCTTGCATCACAAAACTCTGATGGTTCCTAGCTCTGTTTCTGTTTCCACAAGGTTGAAAAGAAAAAAAAACACCACATAGTAAGATTTTGAAATGTGCAGTTTAAAACTCTTGCTCATGTCTGACTCGCTATGAAAGCAAGAGTGGAAGCTCCCCACAACTCAGGAATTAGCAATGGCACACTGAAATTATGATAGCTGATTGCAACCAGATTTACTAGAATAAGTAGTATCTTGTATGTGTGCAGATGTACAACATTTAAAAGCAAATTGATTTAAAAAAAAAAAAGAACAGTCTAAAGAGTGTTTTAGCAGATATGGACATTTAAAGACAACAAGCCTAATAAACTGAGAAGACTCAGAGGATGAAAGTTGCTATAATTTCACTGGAAGTGGGGGAATCAAACAGAGCTGTGATGATTTCAGCAGCTGAGGAACTGCTTTCTGTTGTTACCATATTGGTTGATATTTGTCTTGTTTATCTGCAAACTATCTGTTAAACCAGAAGCTGGTCCTGATAGAAAGTCTTCCAGACAAAGAATACCCACTGTGTACCCATATTACAGTCACGCCAAATCCTACAAAGAGGGAGACAGAAGAAGAGTACAAATCCCACTTGTGTGACTGGAGCAGTAAGATAAAATGGGACTGACAGACAAAGTTCTCCCAGAAGGTAGAAAAGGCATGTTCATCCTGTGATTTTGGATCTTGTCCCATAGAATGCAACATGAATGGCATAAGACCAAACCAAATACTCCCTTCACAAGCAAGATTGGCAGCATCACATTATTTAACACCACATTAAACATAGCCCAAGACATGAAAGTAGCAAGTCCTAGTACATCTCATCGCTGCACCTAGAGGATCACACATTGTAGAGGAAAGTCCAAACAAAAAGGCTGGCACTCTTTAACAGGACATTTAAAAATATCATTATTTACATTGGAATGGAAAATTATCTGTTTTGGAATATTGTTCACACTTACTGCACATTTGTTCACTAGATCAGAACCTGCAATGGAAAGAGGAAAAATTATCAGCAGAAAATTACCAGCAATCACAAGAATGTTAATATTTGCTCTGAAATATCACCTAGCCATGTCCTAAACTACTCTACTGCCCAACCCCCCTGCATTATGCTTTCTTTACCACTGAAGGCACACTGACATGACACGGCTGAAGATGAACCAGCAACACGTTGCTGCCGAGACTGTGAGGTCCTGCTGTCCCCAAAGCCCTTTGTGGCCATCCCTATCACTCTCCCAACATCACAACTGGTATTCTTCTAATGAAATGATGAACTGATATATATATATAAAAATCAGTTTTTATATATATATAAACTGATATAAACTGATATATATATTTATATAAACTTTCTAGATAAGCAGAACACAGGCTTATTAAAAAAAAGCAAAAAAATGTTAACTTTCTACTGGATTAACAAGTTGGATCGGTTCATCATGTGGTCAGATGACTATTAAGGGGATGGGATTTTATGCAAGGATGGAGGAAGGGAACACTGGGGAAAGAAGAGAAGTGGGAAGGAGGGAGTGTACAGCATCCTTCTGCAGTACCATGAAGCTGGATGGGCTCAGGCCTAATTGCACCCTCACATGCAGCCACATTTATTTTCAATGCATCAACTCTATAATGCTGCACAGTAACAGTTTCTATTGTGTAAGGCAAGTGAGGAGGCAAAAATTCCATTTTGAGAAAATTAAGCTGCACGCAAGAGGTGTTAAACTGTATTCCTGAATAAATGAGTAGAAAAAGCTCTGAATGTGTGGTGATTAGGAGAATCTAACACAACAGAAGAGAACAGATCAGTCAATGGAAATGGAAGTGCTGAGAGGGGATTAGTTAATTGGGCAAAATGTGTGTACTCTTCGGGGATCTGTACAAGTTGCTATGGTGTCCTGGTTAAACCACGACATATGGCTAAACACCCACTTTTTTTTGGAACACGTCTCCCACATCTGAGTGCCCAGAAATTAATTGGGCATTTTTCCAGCAAAGCCTCGCTGCACGGACACGTCGCCCAACCATCCAGGTGCAGTGGGAAAAAAGTGCCATCTAGTGGCTTGTGAAATCTAGAGCATCACCTGCCTGCGCAGGACGGACAACAGCACTGGCCTTTTGCATGTCAGCAGATAACATACAATTACAATTTTTAGTCCATCAGTCACTCACCTTGAAATTTGAGCCCGGATTTGTGTGAAGTGTCAGCATGCAGATGTGCTGATAAAAGAAACAATTCATTTAGCAAAACTCATCATGGAGCATATAGGCTCTAACAGCTTTACCACACCCACAAGTCTACAACTAACCTACAATGTGCACATCCTGCTTTCTATGAAAGAGGGAATGTGGTTCTGCAGGCACACCCCACATGTAACTCTAGGCAAAGCTAGAGTCAGTATCAGCAAAAATCACTCTTCCTCTCATGCTCAAAGTCCAACCCTATCCCAGGGAACCAACAAATACTCACCAAACACTTCAGGTATCATTTAATATTATGTATTCTCTCTGTACTGAGAGAAGAAACCACTGGCTACCCTTTCCCCACCCAGCTTGTAGTATCTTCCTCCATAAATTCACAGCTGCTTCAATCTTTCTCTCGTTCTCCAACATGCCAAATGACCAGTTTGTCTAGAACCCTTATCTGGCCTGCCTCCACCAGGCAGTAGTAAACATTCTCTTCCCCAGTGAGCTCCACAAAATTTTGGGATATTTGAGTTCCCAGTTGGCATATACTTGGAGATCAAACAGCATGCTATGTATTACAGCTTTAAAAACTCACGCTTTCCTTTGAGGATGAGGATCCGCTTCTTACAAACCTTCCATTTCCAAAATAACAGCATGCCCACAAGTAGCACTATCACAGAGAGAACCACTCCCCAAAGAACTAGACCTATAGCACAGAAAGGGAAAGGGAGTACAGGAAAGGCTAAGAAAAGGCAGAGGGGGACTATTAGTAGATCTATGTGTTTGAACACGGAACCATGGACATCATTTCACAAGTCGTAAGGGATTTGCAGGAAGCTCCCACATAAAAGTTGCATTTACCAAAGACATATGCAAACAAAACATGCTAGACAGAGTAAATGCTTTATCTTTGTTACCTCCTGTCGTTGTCTCCCCCTTGGCTGAGGTGGGAAAAGTGCCAGCCAGAGCTTTCTCTTCAGGAGTTGAACTGGGGTTTTCAGTTGTTGTGGCATGTAAAAGGATACTAGCAATGGTCACCAGGTTCTCCTCAAACCTCCTTAGGTCAGAGTTATTTGCTTCATTGCTGAATCTCATGGACAAAGTGCTTGGGGTGAGGTAGGTGGGCAATTGGTCCAGGCAAACCTGATCATGTGTGGCATTTCCTTCGCTTAGTGCTGCTTTGTTTAACTTGGCACAGCTAGGGAATGAAAGAGAACAGCGTATCAGCGCTAGAGGAAACTGCCGTGGTACAAGATAAGAGTATTTTCCATGTGACAAACATCCCTTTGGTCATTTTTGTACCACCTGCATTTACTGCTTTCAGTGAAAAAGTCATTAACCTTCTTCTCACCCCTGCGGCATTAATTCTTGACCTGGATGCAAACCTGATACTCACATGCATGTATAATTCCACTGTACTTAGTCAACTAAAAATGAGGCAAGAGGGATTCCTTCCTTCCTCCAGTACAGAGCTGTGCAACAGGTATAAAGAGAGGCCTTCTAAACTCTGCACATAGGCCCAAAGCTATCCCATTGCCTCAAAGATAAATTTGTATACTTTGCACCAGAAGTGACAGGTGTCCCTTTTCATCCTTTATTAACTTTAATTAATTAGCTAGTCACTTTAAATAACTATGGACTTACTTCGTGTGGGGCTTGCAGATGTCGGTGCTGGAGTTTTGATCAGAGAAGGTCCCAGGAGGGCACTCTTCACAAGTAACATCATTTGTTGAGGTGCCTGAATAAAAATAATGACTGAGGACCGACCAACCAAAATGCATCAGGTCCAGGCCTACGGCCAAGATCAGGAAAGATAAGCTAGACAGGTAGGAATTCCTACCTCTGACACTGACTCCAAAACCAGGCTTGCAAACAGTGTGCTGCTGGCATCGTATGCAGGTGTTCAGAACAGGGGTTTGACAGAACAGGCCTGGTCGGCACTCACACACGCGGCTAGAATTGAAGGAGCAGGGCTCTTTCTCCACAAGGTCAGATTCTGTGGGGAAGAAACAGATGCGGTAACAAAGGATCACCCTGCAAGGAAAACATAAAGCAGGGGCCAAAGATGAGCAACATCAGTTCAAAGGCTCAGGAAGCAGAACAGGCTGCTGGCACTCTTCGCAATGGCGACTTAAGTCATGAATAACTGGAGAAGCCTATAGACAATGGCTTGTCATGTAAGATAGAAAGCAGAAATCAGACTTGGATAGCTTTGGATGAGAGAATTTTTAGGTAGTTCCAGGTCATACAGGAAACGATACTGATTATGTGCAAGGTAGCATTCTGCTCTCCAAATCAGTTACCAAGGATGGTTAATTTTGCTGCTGGAAATTCTAAATGAATAAAATATAAATAAAGTATAAATAAAATATATAGAATATAACTGTGAGGTATGTGTGAGGGACAACAAACCTTTTTCGCATGATACACAAGCGTCACATCGTGGCTTTTGGAATTCTTCATTCACGTATTGTTCAGGTCCACATCTCATGCAGTCTTCATCTGGATCCCTAGGACATGCTTTCTTTTTAACATAGCCTGGAGAAAAAAAAACAAAATATGCAGGATACCTGTTCAGAATCACAGGAGACAACTCTGAAGTGTTCTTGTATGCTCATTTACCTGTTAGACACACTACCACAGTCTTCTCTTTGTACCTGTCATTTGGTTTCTCCAGAACATTTTTCCTTTTCCCATTCAAGTGTGAAGGGATTGCAGCTGTCCTGTTACAGTAACACTGCGCATGGTATTACCACAGTCAGTATGGATTGCTGCAGAATGGACACATGGCAAGTCATCTGCTGACAGTTAGAAAAGACCGCCAAGTCTGCAGTGAGGGCAATATTGTCCTGCCATTACTAAGTTCCCAGGCAATGGTTTTTCATGGTTTCTTCTTAACTATAGCAACTGACTCCTGATATTTTGCTACCTAAGGCATCACTTTTCCTTTCAAAAGCTGCCAGAATTGCCTAGGTGCACACGGATTCATGCAGGGACAACCCCATCTCCCACATTCAGAATGGGAGGTTACAAGATGGTACTTCTTGAGCTGTGCCCTATATACCCCTAGCAGGTTTGCAGTAGGTTGCTTTCTAAGCAGTCCTGCTAGTTTTACAGTTGCCTTGACAGTTGTGAGATCGTTAAATTTTCCAATTGTTTTCCTTCAAACAAATCAAATTACTTATGTATGTCTTTCTGATGCTGGATGTATATGCTATACACTTTCTCTGCTCAACACTTCCAACTCACCCAGACTCATTGCTCACAGTTTGCAAGCACGCTACCCTAGATCTCGCAGACCTTCTGTGTGTACGCAGCATGCATGAAGTTGAGCAGCTGGCTGAATTAGATGACCTCTGGAGGTCTTTGCCAAACTTAAGCTATTCTATGACTCTATGTTTATGTCCGGTAATCATTTTCTAGTGACTAGCTTTTAAAAGCATCCATCCGGCAAGTTAGGTACAATAACCCGGAGGAGTACGGGAAAGGCTGGGACAGAAGCATTCCTAATGTTTCAGCTCCTGAAGCAACAAATGAGGTATTCTACCACTGGCCATAGTGCCAAAGAAATTAGAAGGTGCAGTGGTCAGATATGACCTTGTGGCCTTGCCAGGAGGGGGAAATAACTACCAGAGTGTAAGGAACAGCGGCAGTTGCAGAAGCAAAAGGAAAAGCTAAAGCAGCAACATAAAGGTAGGAAGAGTTGAATGTTTCACAGGTGGAAAACAGAAGAGAAACGAATCCCAGTTTCAGCACCCAGCCTGCATCACCCAATCTCAGAGAGGGGGAACCTGGCAGGGAAATAACTCACCTACTATGCGTTTTGGCAAGCATGATGTAGGAGTGCAGGTAAAAAGAGCTGTGCTATATTTGGCCCACTAAATACCACCAGACAAGCCTGAACCACGTCACTCCCACCTCCTCAAAACTACTTGTGTGAGACTATTCTTTTCAAGATGGGGCTGATTGCTGAATCTCAGCACTCAAGCTGCAGACATGTGTACCTGCACGTGTGTGTCATTTTCCCCTTCCTCCCCCAAAGACACAAAAGCTTTAACTTCAGTTGTTTGAGATTTCCTGTACACATGGGTCCCTCCCTTGGGGGGATGTGTGCCCCAGGTGCAGTAGCTTTGAAGCTTGCCTAACAGTGTCTTCTGGTGCTGTTCTCCACCAACTGTGCTCATAGCTCCACAACCAGATAAAAGACTGAGCAGTAGGAATACCAGCTGCAATCACCTGTACAGAAAAATGTACTGAAAGTAAGTAGATGAAATAAGTGTTTTAAGTGTTTTTCTTTTGTGAGTATGTGCATTCACTCACTCCTGAGGATTTGCTGTTAACTGTGGGTGGGAAATTATCTTGAGTGTTGACTGCAGCACTATCTTGTGGAGCTGGATATCTGATTTAGAGTCTAAAACAAAAAAACAACCAAACAAAAAAGGGAAAAAAAACATAAACAGAATAAACAGAGGTGAAGTGGAATACCAACTTCTGCCTAACATGAGCTGTTCTAGCATGCACCATTATTTCCCATGAAAGTCTCTGCTCCTCCCCTTTGACGGGAGGGAAATATTTTGTTCTGTGATGACAGAAAAAAAATATTCTTCTGGTATCCCAGGTTCGAAGTCTCATTTTACCTGCACAAGAATTAAGTACATGAGAAGAGATGTGGCAATGGTAGAAATCGATTAGAATGATCTTTTGAAGTCTATCTTGAAACTGAACTTGAAATTAACTTCGAAACAGAGGATGGCTTGCATGTGGGCCAGTGTGCTCAGATTGAAAGCTGTACATCTGTGGGCTGGAACACCAAGGAAAGTAAAGCCAGGCTGCATCAAGAGTTCGAGATGCTCCACTTTGATTAAATGGAATTTTATAAAAGCTTCTCTTTCTTTGCAGTGAGAAGTTGTGTTAGTAGCAGATATGAACAGGTTATTGCTTGAAGGAATAGTGGAAGATTAAAGTGAAAAAGGATTCTTACGAGTTTCTGTTGTGAAGGAGGCCATGACATGAGGATGTGGCAACAAAATGAGTTTCAAGAATAAGCAGAGGTGAAATGATTGAGACTGATGGCTCATTACAGCCACATGTAAATCAGATCTCTGCTTTTCACAAGACCTCACTATGACACCTGGCATTAAGGGAGCTTTTGCAAAGCATGGTTTTGAAGGAGAAAAGAGCTTTTCTTGGGACCGGCTCAGAGTCAGATCCCCACCCCTTTTCTTCTTTTACAGGACCAGTTTCTCCATCCCTTGGTCTTCTTTACTTATACAACTTCTCAATGATTCTAGTGGTGTGGCCAGCAGTACAAAACGTCCCAGTGGGAACCCTGATATAACTGCATGCAAATGCTAGCAACCAAGCGCTAAACCCCTCTTCATTATTAGAGCACAAATAAATGTCAAAAATTTCCTTTCAAAAAAGAAAAAAAAGAAGAAAACATTTCTGTAAGAAGATTGATGATGGTGAAGTACCATAAAATGTCCCACCCACTGAGGGGTTTTTTGGCCAACAGGGGGAGTTTCAGACATTTCTAGAACTCTCGTCTCACCAAGGTGTTTCCTGCTTCTGACCTCATGTGCCTCTGAGTCACAACTAGCTTCTGGCAAAGCTCACTGTGCCCCCCGACAAGGGGCTGTTCCCTTTCCCATGTGAGACACTTTCTAAACTGTTTTGACTATGAGGGTAATGACAGATTTTCCACGCCTTCATTTTACATTTTTTGTCTCTCATGAGAAACTTATTTAGCCTAATTTGACTGCACTAGTTCACACCCTGAGGCAAGTTGAAATTAATTCTTAGACCTGCCTACTTCTAGCTACTTCAGAGTGTCAAGTCAACTGATAAAAAACACACAAAAAATTCTAGCAAGTTATCTTGTTTGCAATTTACAGATTGTTTGCCTGCAGACTGAACAGGAGCAGAGCAGTGGAGAACAAGTTCATATCTGGATTCACACTAGATAGTGATTCATGAAATTGCACTTTTCTTCGGGGACAAAATGCAATTCTGTCGATATACATCATTCCTACTATCTCTACAAGAAAGGTTCCATGGTAATTTGACTGAATTATAAACATACTGACCTGAGGGACACTGGTAACAGCAGCTTCGTGAAGTTTCATCATAGAACCAATTCTCAAGTGTATCACAGGAATGAGATGGGGTTAATGATGTCTAGGAATTGAAACAGAAAAAAGACACAATTAGAAAACAATTAGCTCTGTATTAGAGCAGATCCCGGTATCTGTCTCAAGTGATGGTAGTTGCAGACGGTAAAGAAAAGCCTACAGCTTTTTGAAAGTTCAAGTATCCCCAAAGCAACTAAATTACTGTTGCGCATATGCTTAAGCAAAGATTGCAATACTCAGTGTATTTAGCAATAATTCAATATGTATCTTCACTCAGCAGGCTCTTTTATCTGAAAGTCATTTAAACATAGGAATGGAATACTGTAGCCCAACCTGTGTATCAAGCATTTCAGCACTCAGCAACTAACTCCTTGTTTCATACTTTTATTGTATGAAATAGTAGGGTAGTGGCATTGCCCTACAAAAATGTTTTTCAGCCAATGCTCCAAACACCCTTTGAAACCTAGCTACAGGATCACCAAGATCACTAAGAAAAGCTTGTCTATTAGTCTGCATACCCTTTAGAAATCTTGCAGCAGTTAGCAAATTAAAAAAACCCACTAAAAATTGCTGTTCTGAAATGACCCCATGTTAATTTGAGATAAGGATTTTTTAGAAAATTAAAAAAAAGAATCTCTAACATCTGTAAGAGATTTCCAGCTCTGAGTGCACTGGAATAAGAGGTGGTGTCACGGTCAGCATCATCTAAATCTAGCTAGATTGGCTGTAATCCACAAAGATAATTCTTGTTTGCAGTAAACAAGTCTTTCTGTTCAGTTATTTATGCAGTCACAATGCTTGAATTTAGTGACCTAAAGATGTGTTTATTATAAACCAATAAATTGTTTTACTTATCATTTAGGGACAAATCCTACACTGAGAACAAGAGGTTTTTCCCTTGAAAAGAATGCTGCAAATACTCACACAATGAAGCCCTTATTCAAATAACTAATTCCACTTCTATTGTGAGTGAAGGTTTTCAAGAACAACCTTTGGTTTGACTACATAACTGATACTTGTTTAGTTAAAAAAAACCCACACAATAGTTCTAATATTAGCTTAGAAAATGAGACTCAGCTATTAATTGTACCAAGAAGCATATAATAAGACTTCATTTTTGTATGGCAGGGCCACTACATGCTCTGGAAAATTACAGTGCTACAAGTTTTCTGATGAGAAAATCTGATTTTTGAATTTGGCATCTCCCTTAATAATCCCCTAAATATGTTGTTATCTGAATTTCATTTTCAGTATCTGCTAGAAGGTATAAATGGCAATTTTTTGTAAAGACTCAATCAGCAAATTCCCCAGAGATTTTCCCACATGATACTGGTAGAGCGGTTAAATATTTCAGAAAACCTACATCTCACTTTCTGCAGATGAATTTCCCATTGGCCTTTGAAATAATACCTACTGTCTCCTACTGCCTTTGTATGCAGTGCAGAATCTTACTACCTAACTAATTTCACAGCTGTATTCTCCTGTTTAATACACTGTCCTTTTCACAGCAGAACCATAAACACAGAAGTTATTTAACTTGCACCAGGTTACATCAGAAAACAGGAACTTTCAGTCAAGGAGGAAATTAACAAAAGGACAAGAAATAGAAACATATTGAAACCATTAAATTTCATCGAGCTCCAGCAATAGAACTGAGAAATCCTGCCTGATGCATTTCTGCACTAACTACTGGGCCACACAGCCTCCCTACAAAGCATTTTTTCTAACTTACTGTATAGAGGAAATAGCAGATGTCTGCTTGCTCAGCCTGATTCAAATCAAGTTTACAAATGCGCACCCTGTATTTTTCTTTTCTGAAGAGGAAGCCCTAGATGGTCGGGAAAGGAAGTGGAATCTCCTTGCATCTGTGTGGAGAAGCACCCTGGTTAGCCAGCCACTCGGAGACTAAACTGAATAACAGGAAATGATACAACGAGACCAGCCACTAGACAAAGGGTCATTCAGGAGTCACTTCAGTGATATGAAGTGAATTAACTAGTTTTATCAAGAAAATTTAAGAAACAGCAGCATCCTGGCTGTAGCCAAGTCATCCTGGATTAATTTCTCCCTAAGAGCTATGGAAAGGCACCACAAAAACCTGATGATCTCTTCCTGGTTCTCCTGGGCAACCAACTCTGGCTGCAAATGATGTTAAATTTTAAATTGGGGAGGGAACAAAATTCTTGAACGATTTATGCAGCACATAAGCTTACAGCTTATTTAATTGTCTCTTTTGGGGTTTAAATAAAGCAATAATGTCTGTGTAAAAGTGTGAGGGAAGCACTGCTTTTTAAAAAGTTACCTTGTCTAAAATATTGAAATCAGGAGTTTAGGATTAGATTCTGCTCTTAGTTACAGCAATGCAAATTCTGATTATGAATTTGACCTGATACTAGTGCTGTGATAAATTAATGCATGAACTATGCGTACATACTACACAAATTATGAAAATATACATACGAAAGAGAGTACTCAACCTTTCTTTTTCTCCTTTCCACAAGAGGGCAGCTATATACTACAGCCAGCTACATAATACATGACATCCGCAGCTTCACAACAAATGCTGCTTTCAAGTATCCAGTTACGAGAATGGCTTTGTAGCCACCTTTACTCTTTACTGAGCCAAGCCCAAGGTGCTCTGCTGTAAAAAGAAGTAATTTTAACACATCATGGCATGATTTCTATAGCTGAGAAACCACCTTCTGAAGACCCCACCACTTCTAATCTGTAGCTACCTTCAAAAGTTCTTTAAGAGTCGCCATCTGTTCAGTAGAGGTGTTTCATGAGTATGAAACTTACTATAGAACCTTTCAGTGATAAATCATTTCCATATCAATGCTCAGCATCAGTTGTCATCTCCCCATTCTTGTAATTTTTTCCTCTCTAAATCCTAAAGCTGTTTGATTCCTAATGTGACCTGTAACAGCAATGCAATGATGCAAAGTTCTGCTCTTAAACTAAGCAGAAAGGTTGGCCTTTTGTAGACAGCATACTTTAAAGCAAGGACCTGAGTATCTAAGCAGAAAGGTTGGCCCTTTGTGGACAGCATACTTTAAAGCAAGGACCTGAGTATAAACCAAGCCCCCATACCTCTAGCACTTCAGGCTTAAAAGCTCAAAATAAATCACATAAGCAAAACTGGCACTGTGGAAAGGCAAGTGTCACTAAAAATGATATAAGCTCTGCTTCTTAACTTACGCAAGGTGTTTTGTAAGCTAAATCTCAAGTTTTCATGCATCTGGAATAAAAAATCTTGCACTAAGAACCCAACAAAATTTCCATGAGTTTTTGGGGGAGTGAAACAAATTGGTGCCTAAAAGCAAAGAACATGCCTTGAAGAAATGGCAGAGATGAAGGGCCAAGGTCTCAAAATGTTTTAAGTCTTCCATGAAATGATGGTGCCAACTCATTTTCTGCAGAGGTTTGATTAGGCTACTTTTGAGAAAAGGGTGAAGGAAAGTCAGCCATACGAGGATAATGTAATTATTTTTCTGTCTATGTGTAATGTGTATCAGGGTAATAAGTTAACTAAAATAAAAGATAACCAGCCAAAGATATGAAGTGAAAAGGAAACAAAAAAATGTGCATTATTAGCGGGTAGCAACAGGCCTGAACTGAGGTCATTTACCCACTCAGTGACTGAACACGTGAATTACCTCAGTTTCACCACCTGTAACTACTCTTCCCACATGTAAAATACCACCTCTGACATCTCATCTACAATTAGGGAAACTAGGGCGCAAGTTTGCAATAAAATATTGGCTTGTTTGATCTTTCATTTTGATGAGCTCAGTATTTCTAATTAGGAAGAGATCGCTGGAAACAATTCACCAAGAAACACAGGGAATTCCAGATGTCATATTTTCCAGTCCCACTCCCTTCATGACGCAGTGCTTCTGGGAAGATACCTTACATATTTTCTTGATTTGACCATCGTCTTAGATCTCTGTGTGCAAGAAGTCTCCAAGTGATATGATTGATGTGTTTGGGTTTTTTTGTTCCTCAGCTGTTGGCTACTCCTTTTTAACAGCAGAAATCTAGACATCAACCATCAAATCCATCCAAATTTGTAGGGACTGCAAAATACTTAATGCGTATTTGTCTTGCCGTTCCTGGACAGAATGACAACTGAGTGCTGGAGTTACAAAATATTTTAATGCTGATTAACCAATAATGTTAAAAAGCAAAAAAAATTTCAGTGGCTTGGCCAAAAAAAAGCACTATATTTCCACAGAATTATGGAAGCAACATATGTGCATAACTTCTCAGAAATTAAGGTTGTTGAACCAACATGTCTATTTTCAATAGCAACTTATCATTTCTATATAGTCGTAAGCCTACTACAAACTGCAGCTGGAATGCAAACCGGATTTCTAATCCTCACCTGGTAAATATCAAAATGACTTGGGTGAACTCCTGTTGTCTGAGTAGTCCAGTACTGAGCTTGGACCTCCAGGCTCAACTCTGTATAAACCCACAGCAACATGACAGTTGAGGCCACCACAAGGCTGAGGGCAGGAAAAGGCCCTGTGGCTTAATGTTCAAGGTTGGTGGTTCCGTTCTTGGCTCTATCATTGCTCAGCCTTAGATGTATTACTTTAAAGTCCTTGCTGTACTGGGTCCAATGTCTATCTACAATTACAGGTATTTTTGTGGTGGTAGCACCAGGGAACCCCAGATAGGCTCTGTAAGGGCATACAGGACATACTGTCCCTCCAGTCCCACTGGGTCCTCAACTTTAGACTTCCTTGCTTTTACCAAATCTCATCCAAACTGTCACCAATGGTGCTGTAAACACCTCTTATCCTGCCAACACTCACAGTTCAATTGCTAAGGGGAGGACAACTGCTACCAGGATAGGTCAGTCTGCTACAGCAGAACTTACAGCTGGGTTCTCTCTAGCTTTTCCAGTGAAACATAAAAGCATCTTTGCACTCAAAAACTTGGGTAAGCAGTTTGCTCAGGAGGACATCACATGCTGTTTGTAATCAAAACAGGCAGGGGAAAAGCTGGTTGTCTGCTAACACTGTGGCTACAAAGGGATCTGGTGACAGCACAGAATGATCCTGTTTAGATGAGGGAAATTCTGAGAAAAATTCCCACCAACAGTAGCAGCACTGATCTCCCCAGCACAGACACATACTGTTTTGAGCTGCATAGACCTGTTTTGAGCTGCATTACCAACGGCTGCAGCTGTGGGAGCCTGCTATGTACTGGGTTTCTGGTATTGTGACTGAGATGATGGTAGCCAACAGTGGCAGCTTTTAAAGGAAGCGTCCCTCTTGTCAACCCTTAATCAGAACAGGGATCACCTAAAAGAAGGGAGGGAATCGCAAGGGCAGTGAGGAGAAAAGGGAAAAAGTCATGTAAAAAGTGGTACTTTATCATATGAGGACTGAAGAAGAACAGAGCAGGAAGGAAAAGAGTATGTGCTCTTACTGCTCTCATTGCCAACAAAAATCTCAGCATTAAGACATTTCTAATATATTTCTGGTTGTGAGTGCTTGGACAAAACCAAGCATTATAAAATATTGAACAAGACACATAAGGTTTAACTACAAAATAGTGAAAGTTGTCTGTCTTGGACCATTATCCTATTTGTTCGTATGAACTTAAGTCAAAAGAATCCTTTTTTAATATGTTCTAGGATGACAGCGGAAATTTAACCCCGTCTCAGAAGAAAATATGAACTTAATTACTTTGACTCAGGATTGTGTGACTATCACTAATAAAACTCATTTTTCCAGAGCAAAACCAGCTTATTTAAATTAAGACTTTTTGTTAGGCAGAAGCTGAAGGTTAAAGTTTGACTTAGCAGGTCCTAGTTGCTCATAAATAGCTCTTGAGATGAAAGGAAGGGATAAAGCAAAGGAGACAGAAAAAAGTTTTAGCCTCACATTACAAAACCTCAACACTATCACCTTCTTAAAAAAAGCATCAGCTGTGAGTGTTGGGGTGGGGTGGGAGGTTCACCTTCTTGATTCCATGGTGCCTGTGTGTAGAGGCCCACAAAAAAGAAAGTGCTAAGAAATTCTCCACTTACAGCGTTGGCCATTTCTCCTGGCTCCAGTATGCTTACAGAAATTGTCAATTAGCCAGTGAGAGAAGATTCACTTCATCATTTTTGCCCCTTACTACTTATTTTGTAGGGAAGGATTTCTATATAAGAACTTTCACTTCTGCCCCATTCCCTCCTCTTCTTCCTGGAATGCCTAAAAACACTAAAGAGTGTGGTGTAATCCACACCATCAGCAGCAACTAACATGCAGCTTTGCTTCATCAAGGAAATCTCCAGTAAGTTTTACAGAACAAACTCTCCTCATCTCTGCAAGAAAAAGAATGGAATGCAGTAACCTCCAAATCCTGTTTAATTAACATTCAAAGTATTTTTCTCTTTCATCTTTTGACTGTCCCGCCTCCTTACCCACTCTTGTCTGAATCTCAAGACAGACAGAAACAAAACTCATGTTCTGCCAGGGAAATTCAAAATTCTAGCACAATTTCACTTTTTAAGGCGTCATTTCCTAGTGTTTCCTGAAGAAAAGAGGAGACATTATACATTTCCCTGTCCCCTCTCTCCAAAAGATAATCCAGTCTCAATGAAGAAATACCAATTTTATCCCAATGACATATTGTCCATTAGTACTTACAGTTTTGTTTGTTAATATGTATTATAAAAAAAACTTTAAAATTCAAGGAAGATCACAGAAGTATTGGTGGGTAGGGGTGAGGAATCCAGCTGTGGTGGACAGTAGGTCTTTGTCCTTCCCTCTGATTCTGAGGAAACTCTGAATAGATGAGTCTTATACTAAGAATGGATTAGCAAAGTGGGAATATGTGCCTATTACAGCTATGATAATCCTGTGGCTCTTTGCCATCCAAGGGTGCAAACCCACTTCCCCTCTCTTGCCTGTACCCACATTTTCCTTCTCCTCTAACTCCTTGGTTGTTTAAGACAGAGCAATTTTGTTTCCAAAGGACTAATCAGTTCTAGGAGTTCATTTGACTGAAAACTCTGCTTTCTGAATTTGTGAAGTTGGTTTTCAGGGGGTTACTGCCCTGAAACAACCCACCCTGTGGCTGCACAGTCACTCGCACTAAATTCAATGCAAGAAAGTTGGTGGCACTGTGTGGCCAGGAGCAGGGCCTCTCCTTTGTGTGACAGGTCTCTGCTGCCTGGCACAGCTGTAACAGGAAACCTCACAGGCATTATTTCTGCATCTGTATACTGTATCAGAATTGATTTGATCTGGATTGGACATGAGGACACAATGTAGAGTTAATGCTGCTTTATGCCAGCTGTAGAGGAACAGATAAATATTTAAACTAACAAGAAGGTAAGCTGGTGTAGTAAACAATCACCAGTGTAGCAGAAAGCCTGCCACTACAAAGTTAATCTGGCCATATTTTTTGAACAAATTTGAACAAGCCATGAGTCTATATCAGACTAGTAATCTGCATCTGTTTTTGCTCTAGTACAAGGAGTTCTTAAATTGGATTCAGTGTACTGTTCAACTGGAGGGAGACAGAGACTGAATTTCACTAATCTTCTCCTGCATGCACTTCAAATAAAGGTTTTTGATTTAGCAGGAGCTGGAATACATCTTGTGAAAGAAAAGACCACAATTCATATCCTGTTCAGACTGCTCTGTGACAGGATGGCTTAGTGCTTTCATTGACATATCAGGCCAACTATTTTTTTCTTTTTTTAAAGTGTTGCAGATCAAGGCCCAATTAAATAAAGCAAACATATTTGATACAAAGCATTTGGGGTTTACAGTGCTTGCTTTTGAGAATCTGTTTTAGAAAATAGGCTTTTGGTACCTCTTCTCACTTTCCTTGTATCTACAAACATGTTTGCTATTCCAATTTAAATAATGGCAATTGTAAAGATGGTGCTGAATTCAGTGGGCTACTCTGCAATTCAGTCAGGACAAGGTTTGACTCATTTATTTATGGTCTTTTGAGCTCATAGAGAAAAAGTGATGGTGAGGCAGAGTAAGAAATCAGCTTGCTACAAATGAGCTGTAAGTCAGGAAGAAAGCATATTACGGTAAAAAAAGAAATCTTCTACCAGCGTTGGCTATTCTAGAACTGACTAATACTGTAGCAAAACTGTTGACTCCCTTTCAAGCTTCTATCCAAATTCTGACAGTACAAAAGAAGCTGATAATCTAAGACTTCAAGTAGTCGAGCTTCATCTGCTTGATAGTAAAGACATTATTAACAAGTGAGAGTTAACTGAATATTAAAGCAAAAAAACCCCAAACTGTGGACTCAAGTGAGGTGGAATATGGTTTAAAATATGACCAATAAACTGTGACTTGCTCACATTAAACAGCACCACTTGTACTCCAGTAGCAGTAAAAAGCAAGTGTTGCTGTGATAGAGTCAATACACGAAGACAGTGAAAAGCTAGTTGCTTATCCCAGCAAGATCTATGTATTTATTCCAGGTAACATGATTTGCAGTGAGTCTGAATGTTGGCAATGAGTATCAGAAACCCAAATTTTCTCTCTGCCCCTTTCATTTTGTGAACAAAACACCATAAGTGATGTCAAATAGCAAAAATACCATCTTTTTTTCTATTGCCTTTCTCCTAAAGCAGTTTACATTCAGCAGACCAGACAAGCTTATCTGAATGCCCTCCTAAGTATTCCTCAGGTGAGTAAGGACTACAGACTCAAATCCTGTAGAAGAACAGTGATTCTTCCGTATTTCAGGAAGGAGACAGTGGCAGGACAGATAACCAGGGCAAAGTAGAGCAAACTTGCAATGTGGGAGGGGAATTTACAACTAAAGACACAAGGGCAAACTCCTACTCTTACCAAAAGAGCCAGGAGGATCTTTTTCAAATGTTTATGAAGAGGACGCAGGACTTGGTTATTTTCAAAGATCTAATCAGAGTCAGTTTCTTGTAAAAAATCTCCTGGCAGCCCAAGTGACATGCTATATCATTCATTTACAATGTACAGTCAGGTGTCTTACATTAATATATGCTCATATTTCCACTACAATGGAAAACAGCCAATTTCAGAATCCAACACAGTGTGCAATTACTCACCTACTTGACTTTACCTGTGCAAAGAGCCTCTGCCACTGACCTTTTTTTTAACGTGTGTGCATAAGTGTCAGCCAGGGAAATTACCTGGATTTACGCCAGGTGCTGAGGGCTTGTTGCCACGTGATCCACTAGGGAGGAGGGGGTAAGTGCCAGGGAGGGGGGGGAAAGCAAACCCACAAGATATGATACGATCTGAGCAGGGAGCTAGCTTGCATCTACAGCATCAGCTGAGCACAACTAGTGGGCTATATCTATTTTAAGTCAATTTGATGCAAAAATAATAGCCCATTCATGAGGAAGTCAGTGTCAGAGGGGTGGGCAGTTGTAAAGAGGAAGGTATTTTATTGGTTTTTTTGCCTTTACACCTTTCAGTTTGCCAGCCCTGAGTCACATCAGCAGAGTGAGCAGAAGCCCTCTGAACCAAGCTCTGCAAGGAATGTGCCTGTCACAGAGCACCTGGCCATCCAGGCAAAAATAAAAGCCACTCACCCAAACAAACGAGAACAGTCCCCCACCCCTATCAAATCTTTCCTCATTCCCTAGTTGTGATGTGCCTGGAGGTACAGTAACACTAGCAATGCCAACAAAAAGATGCAGATCATAGCTCGTATCCCCTGCTCCTGCCTGCAAAGTTCGCAGAGAGGGCAAACTCTCCTGGCTGCTCTACTTTATACCTTTATCATCCTGTGTTGCACAAAGCCTGTTTCTGTGGATGCCTGCTACCCGGCACCCAGGCTATGGGCAGGATAGTCCTGCAGCCGAGGGTGCCCCCAGACCTCTCCAGGCTCCTGCATCCTGAGGGGCTGCAGGATCCTGGTGCCACCCTGCCTTACCTGCGGGGCTGTCTGGATATCCTGGAGAAGCAGCAGGAGCCACAGTCCTAGTGCCAGGCTGCAGGCAGCCATCTGCAGTGGTGTTAAATCTCCCTAGCTCCCAGCATCGCAGGTTAGACAGCCGGATTGCTCCTTCTGGAGGTTGAGATCCTCCCAGGGTCCAGCCCAGTCTTGCTCCGTGTCTCTTCATTCAGTCTAGAGCCATTCCAGCTGTTCAAGACAAGCAGGAGACAGGCTTTGAGACTCAAGCAAGCTGAGAAAACAATTTAGAAGGAAGGGGGAGGGGGGGGCTGCCCAAAAAAGAAAAGTAAAAAAAGAACAAAACAAAACCGCATCAATCACTAGTCCCGGAGCTGTCAGGTTTCTGTGAGTCGGTTGCATGCATCAAGGTTGTCACCCGAGATACATGGCTGGCTGTGAAGAAACACAGCCTCCTGAGTCATCTAGGCTGCCCTCAGAGAGCACTTCACCACCCCAAAGCCTTGGCCAGGCATGAGTCCAAGCCCTGCCCCGTCCATCTGCCACACTCTTAAGAGCTGCAACCAAGCCTCAAGAGAGTTCCCAGTAAGAAACACTCATTTTTTTCAGTACAGTCATTTTACTCCTGTTAGGATGAGTGCGTGAAAACTCACAACCAACAAGGGTGACTCCATAAAGGTTTAGGCTTTACACATTGCCATTTAAACACCAGCATACCGCAGACCATCCTCTTGAGAATCTTTCTCTTTCCTCCAATCCCACTTGAAATCAATTCATGTTGCTGACAATCATCCTTTGGACTGCCACGCGTCATTTCACTCACTTTCATTTGTTACTCTGGATAACATTTTTTGGCTCTGGTGCCTGGAAAGATTTCAGTTGGTTTAAGGTGTCATGAAGCTTTCTTATCTGCCCTAAAAGTTTTGTCAAAAGTAAAAGTTAGCCACTTCAAAAAAGGGCAGACTGCCTTGAAAACCTCTCTGAGGTGCTCAGGATAATAATGAGAATTTGAATTCTCACACCCATGGTTTTTTGCTTCTCACCCTTATCAGCAAAAAGAAAAACAAAAGAAATGAGAAAAGACTGAAAGTCGGATAATTGATTATTTTATTAAAGACCCACAGCTACCTCACTGCTATCACAACAGAGTACCAAAGATGAGAGCATTCCACAGGGACCCTGGGATGATGTAAATATCTTTAACTCACAGCTTTTCTTTTCTTTTTAACTAACTGCCTCTATTTCTTTCTCCAGAATACCATCTTATAAAAAACAAGCATTTTCAGAACGTTGCACTCTCTGTATTTGGCACATAAATCTAACCTCCTTTCTTCACTCTGTCAGGTTACTTCTCAGTTTCTAAGCTCTCTGCTATAAAAGCTGATTGTGGTAGGTATGCCTTTAAGGTCTAGAGACAACTAAGTATTTGAAGGTCCAAATATTACATTCTTGTTTTTCCTAATTAAATAATGGGCTAGAAAACATCTTAATCTTGTGTAATATGGCAATTACCATACTAATTGCCATTAGGCAGTTCTCCCAATTTGTGGAGTGTGGTTTCAAATGACATAGTAGTCAGGGCAATTGGTGAGGTCTGTTTGTCTTCCCCCCCCCCGCCCCGATCAGCTCCTTTCTAAGCTTTTCTAGCAAAAGGACAGGAACCAACGTAAGACACAGCCTGGAAAGTTTTAGCCTCTGTAAGTTATACTGCTGAGGTCAACGTATCTGATACAAAAACTAAGTACCTGAGTACAAAAAAATCGTGTGTGAAAGACTTTCCCAGGACTGGCAACAGGGAGAGTTTTCTGGCCTGTTTTCCAGAAAAAATAAGACTGAAATGAGGATACTGAGCATTCTGTATGTATATGTATGTCACTTCCTTTTTAATCAATGGTGTCAATTTTTTAACCCATGGGATAACTTCAGTCAAATTTGGCTGAGGATGCAATGTCATTAAGTTTTACAAAGTTTCATGGAAGGAGATGACTTGGATAAAGAGGAAAGATTCTAGTAACACTCTCACTGAGGGAAGGGCTTTGGTGGGATACCAGTGTCCCTCAGAAGAAAGAATCTATCTCACACATCCAAAGTGAAACCAGGCTTCCCAGCTGCCCTCCTTCTTAGAACTTCTTATTCTTAAATTCATTCTTGATTGAACTAGATATTTAAAAGGATGGGAAGTGGAAAGTGCTTATTGTTGCTGCTGGCTTTTTGGAAAGGCTATTACATCACACAATGCTATTACAAGTTTGTAATAAAAGCAACAGCAATGAAAAGGGCAAAGAGGTTGTGTTTAATAGGAATGTTCCAATCTGCATGCATTTTTAACTGAATGCATTAATTTCAGACTTTGTGTGTTTTGATTTCAAATACAATGAAAGGGGTTTTCCAAAAGAAGCCTTATCAGTAACTGGAAGAAGCACCTCCATTTTATAACAAACCCACGCTACCGTTCTCTAAATGTTGCCTATATTTCCTAGAAAATAAGTCTCTATGTTAATATGAAGAAAAAAAAAAGCAGAACAAACAGAAGCAAACAACCAGCCCCTATTTCTCTGTTCTTCCATCAGGGGACAATGTCTATCAGAAAAAAAGGGGAAAGCCCCTATGAGCATGCTGTCATTATTTATAATGTTTATTTGATTACACACATCTCTAACATCTGAATCTCCTTTTGTTTTAGGTGTTAAAGGTAGCAATGCCCAAAGACAAGGTTGCTGGGCATTTTCTATTTTAACTAATGTAGTTAATGCCGAGCTTCGCTAATGCTTAGGTAATTTTTACACCAGGTATCTGATCCGTGCTGATCATCCGTGCGTGTTGCATTGAGGTGGAGGGGATCAGAAAAGGTCCTGGAAGCCAGCAGTTATTCAAATGTCACTTGATACCTGGAGCAAAAGAATGCAGAGACCCAGCTAAGCCATGAGGGAGTCTCTTTAACATGTGCCCAAGACGTTCCTTCAGCATTGTCTATTCATTATGCTGCTAACAGTGACAGCCTAGTAAAAAAAGTAGTAATAGAATACTGTAGAAGTAGCATTGTTATACACATGCTCAAGCAAAAGTACTCATGACATTTTCTAATTTTGAAGTTGCTGATTTTAGTCTCATATTGTAGTTTTAGCACGGTTCCTTGTGTTTTTTTAATATGTATGGTCAGTTAATATATATCTAGCTCTATCAGTGAAAAAAACCACTGAGAAGTGTAATCTCTAAACATCTGTCAAACAGATAAACGAGACCACTGAATTTAAAAGGACACATATTAAAATAAACTTGTCTAAAACCTGTATTTCAGTGTCTGTCAGTGTTGCTATTTAGAGCATTGCAATATGCTGATGAAAAATCACTAAACTCTTGCTACTTATCTAGATGAAACAACACGAGACCCTAAAAATTCAGTAGGAGTCAGTAGTACCAAAGGCAGCGCTCATTGGGATACCTGCTACACACTATAGGGGGTACAAATAAAAGATGGAATTCTTAACAAGTTAAAAAAGAAAAATGAAAGCATTTACTGTAATAAAAAACAAAGAATCTCATGGTTAAAGGAAGGAAAGCAAGCAGTCACCAAGAATTACTTTCTTGACACCTCTCTTGATCTATTTATGCATTTTAGCCATTGGAGAGCTCTCTTCCTGGGCATCTTGGAAAGCGACACTGTGGTAACAACACGCAGGGAAAGCATTCAGGATCCCAATGATTTTAGGCATTGTAAGTGGAGCCAACATACTAAACTTCTCTAGAAATCTTTCAATAGCCCAAAGAGGACAGATGGGAGGGAGAGTAACACTGGTGCAATGTGATCTCATTGAGAAACATCACTTAGTGAGCAAGCGATCGGAGTTCGAACTAACTGTATCTGACAACTTATTTGAACTTGTCTGAAAAAGGAATAAAATCTCATTTATGCCAAGAATGCCACAGATGGGCAAAATTCTGTCCCTCTGTGCCACTCTGGTACTGATACTTATTTTCTGGCACATACACTTCTCTTATTCTTAGTATTAAATATTTGTTAATCCATTTAATTATGTCCCATCAATCAAACTACTCTGTAATATGTTAAATACATTGCAGGTGCTCTTGATAACATGGTCTGCAGAGCTATATTGATTTAGCAATTTACCTTGGTATATTTGTCCACTGTGATCAATAAGGAAGATGGTATGAAGCTCTTGTTGCATACTTGTTGAAATGTAGCAATGTCTTAAAACAAGAGCTCTCAGTAAATGGTTATAATGAGCTGGGGTCATAATAAAATCCCAATACGTAGGGGAAATCCCAAGTCATTTCAGTAACTGTAGTTTCAGTAGACGGACATTCTCACAGGGTGTTTCTGTTCTCTAGCAAAAATAATCGAAAAAGAAATCAGCTTCCTTGCTTCATATAAAGTTTCATACATACACAAACCAGCAATCTAAAATAAAAGAACAGACTAGTTCTTGTTTGTTTGCAACTCGGGACTTTTGTCTCAATCAGCTGTGCTCTTGCTGAGCACAGAAAATTTCTTGGCAATTAATGAACAACCAATGGAAGGAGATGCATCCTGGTCTGTTCCCAAGCAATGATAAGGTTACTTTTTTTTTTTTTTTAAATTACAGAATATAATGTCAAAAAGTACTTATGTGAAACAGCCAACTCCTGACTGTGGGAAGCTCAAATGCTGTCAACAGTAATTGTTCTTGCCAACTCTGAGTCACAACATAGCTGTTGGAAGAGTTCTCCAGACAGCAGAGAACCTAGATGTACTGGGAAAAAGGAATCTTCTCAGCTGATATTAGCTTTACTGCAAGAAGTCTTGCTTCAGTCGATATCTATAAATCCCCCCACACAAAGCCCATTGACTCCATTCATGTTCCCTAGTTTTCATTCCAATTACTTCCACCCAAACACATCCGCAGTTTAAGTAGTATAATATATGGCAGTGCTACACTCTGGCCTTCCAGAAGCAGCAAATTCACTCTTAGTATTGTTATGCTTAAAAAGTCAAATTTTCTGGAAGTGCAACCGTGCATTTCTGCTACCAGAGATTTGGATTCAGGGTTTATATGCAAAACAAGATATGATGATATGTCTGTCATTTTATTCACTTTTTGATTGAGTTAAGTAATTCAGGACTTTGATTGAAACAAAAATTTAAGCAACTAAATATATATCAGATTGATCGTGTAAATAATAATGACATGGCTTAATTTCTAATTGATTTCTTTTACAGATGTCATTTATATAAAGTTGATGTGGATAACAAAATCTTATAACTGTTTTTGTTATCTCAACTAATACTACTACCTTAGAGTGATAAAATAACTAATATAACAAAAAAAAAGAATCTGTATAAAGCGTCTTTTTTGGTGCATAGTAGCTTCAAAACTAAAGTGCATTTTGAGTCAGACTGAAAAATGAGAAGAGCTGACAGAGAACTCAGTGCTCTCAGGAAAGACTTGGCTTCCATGAAAGAAACCAAAACCATATCACAGAATTACTATGCCCACAGACTGGCTGAGAGAGAGACGACCTTAGAAGAAAGATCACATCATGTCTGTACTTTCAGTAATTCTGACTACAGCTTCTGGAAGAGTGGTAGATTTACACGTCGTCATCCTCCATAGAGAAAGCTCTTGACAAAGATGCTATCATTTGTATTATGCCCTTTCTCCCATACCTTGCTAGAAACTGAGAGGCTCAAGGGGTCCAGACAGGATAGCCACTTGATCATTACAGCTGTAAAGAAAGTGATGGGTAATAAAGATTGGACAGGTAGTATCACGTGAAGGCTGAGGCCTTTAAAAGATCCTTCGTGCCCTTTCTTCACGCCTCCCTAGCACTGGTTTAATTTAAAGCAAAAGTCTTCTCTGCTGCTCGTTTGCTGGAGTAATCATACTGTAAATCTAAATGACCCATAACAGTATTATTTCTTTTGGGCCTCGCTCTCCACCGCCTTTACACTGATACAAATTAATCCATGAGCACCAGCTTTGACTTTAGCTTGGTCTTACTTCACGTCAAAGCCTTTGTCTGGAGTTCTATAAAGCTCATGGTTTCCCCTACCTAACCAGAAAGTGCAGGAAGGCTTCTATAAAGCCATCAGTTACATGAAAGGACTGGTAAAATGCAAGAAAGTAAGTACATACTTGCCTTTAGCTAGCAAGTTTCTAAACGTACAATATGTCCACGCAGAGAGCTAATAAGCAGCAGCCAGTTTGCAGTAAATTCACACTTTTTTATTTCATAGTAATTGCCCCCATGTAGAAAGTCTACTTGAAATAGTTAAGTTATAGTCAAAGAAGCATGTTCAAGGCCTACATTATTTGATTTTGAGTGCATAGTTATTCTTCATGAGTTTGGTGTTGAGCTTTATCTGGCACTTAAAAGATCTTGGTTTTCAGCTACTTACAAGCCAGTCAAAATCTGAAGTGTTAGAGCAGAACATTGTCAAGGCAGACATTGGCCTCAGTTTGAATTCTTGAATTCCCCTACTACAAGGTAACTCTTGTATCAGGAATGTGCCTTTTGAGAAGCCATGAAAGTCTGCCAAAAACTGTCCAACTTAAAGCCTCATAAAAATCCAAACCTTGCACAAACTTGATGTTGAATGCATTTGATTTTCAGTGGGGGGATCTCTAATGAATTAATTCTCTCTAAGCATTCTCAAGCCACTCACAGCTCCCAAAGTTGCCTGTTGTGCAATATCTTCACATCACTGAATTCCCACATGGAGTTTCAGAAGCAAAACTAGACTTTCCCTATAGCAATTTCTCCTCATCAGCATATGACCAGGAACTGGAACTGAGAAGAGGAAGACTATCTCCTTTGCTTTCAAGGAGAGCTTCAAAGTGAAGTTTTGGAAAGAAAGTGCAATGTAATTCACATAGAGGACAAAGACAGAATCAACTGAAGGGATGAAAAAGCTTAGACTAGAAGAAACTCACAACTAGGACTGGAGAGGAAGGAGACTAGCTCACTAGGGAGGAAGACAACTGGTGAGGGAAGCTTGGACTGATACTGTAAATAAAAACTGTGTTAGAGGGAGTGGGCATGTGCAAAGAAATTTTAATGCTAGCATTTCTTAAATTTTGATTATCAGACTTAGCATTTTTAATGGTGCTCTTGTACTCCAGTCTAGGCGTTAATTATTTGAGATTCATTAAAACTAAAATCTAACCTATCAGATCCAGTTTTCACCTACAGTTTTTGGAAGATGCTACTCAACTGTGAAGAGAATCAAATCAGAAAGTATACTCAGGCACTCAAGAATTCCAGTCTGTAAACTCTTGGCAGAAGATGCTAAAGAAAACTTCAGTAAAAGGTACTATGAAGCAGGAGATTCAAGCATAGGACAGAACCGAAGCAAGAGGTAAAAGAAGCTTTTGCAGAGCCTTGTCATTACACAAAATATCTACTTTCAGATATTTTGTATGTGGGAACTGACAGACAGGTCTTTTGTAGCCAAGTTCAGTTATTTCAGCAAAGCATTTAACCCATGAAGTTCATCTGTAAGTCAGTAAACAGTTCCCAAATAAACCAGCTGTTTCAGGATGAAACACTACTCTGTCATTTACTGGAAATTATTTATGATCTTGCTGCACTCCCTATATTAATTTTTTTCTCATAACAAGAAATTCTGCTCACATTTACACAAATATAAATCCGAACAAACTCTAGTGAATTCAACAGAATAACTGGATCTCTATTACTGAAAAGGAGAATAATCTTACTAAGTTAAAAATAATAGGGAGATATGCCTGAGGTTTCCTTGTTGACCACCCTTTGTGCAAATATTTCACATTTGTTCACTGATACGCAATTGTTAATGTTACTGTTGCAATTGAAATGTGCTCTATGTATATGCCTGGGAAGTAAAACAAGGAAATTGAAAAAGCACCAAAAGTTCCAATTCTATACATCTTAATCAAAAATAAAAATGTTTGGGGAAGACTGGCCTTGTAGTTAAAACACAGGAGTGGGAGTCATTAGTTCCCAGTACTGTCACAGACTATTTGGGTAACTCATATCCTTTCTTGGTACTCTGGTTCTCCTCATCTAAAAGCTGAAAGCTATAAAGCTTATCTATTAACAGAAGTAAGATGAGCTTTCCTTTGCTGACACAAACAAAAGAAAGTCGGGAAATATTAAATAATTTTTCTGAAAGAAACGAATGGGAAGATTTTCAGGACACGCAGTTTTTTCAGAGTGTAAAACTTTTTTCTATGACTATAACTGAGCATCTCAACTCTGACAGTTTAGGGTCTTCTTTTCCTCTTCCTAGCAGCATTTTTTTGCTCTGCAGAAACCAATGGAATACACCAACTGAAGCAGAAAACGAAGTCCTTACGTTTGGTCTGCCATTACCCAGGAAACTGGTGAAATTGAGGTTTTTAACTTTGAAGAGAAGGGGCAGAATTTCTCATGTTTTCAGATTTGACACACTCAAAACAAATTCTTCTGGGCTTTGAAAACACAAGTTCCAAAGAGATGAAAGCCCCAGACATCAAAGTGTGCAAATCATTCAAAAAGCAAGCTCATGCCACATGCAGTTGTTTCATCTGAGGATTCTGGAGACAGTCATTCCTTGACATGCTGATAACAGAATGAATAATCAGCACTACATTCATTCAACACTCTTGATATTAATTCTTACAATGTACTGACAGCAAGAAACACCTGATCCTGAGACATCACCAAAACTGTCTTACAATAATCTTAGAGGAAGCAAACAGACAAAACACTGATGGCAACCTAACACTGTTACTCAGAAGCACACGGAGCTATGTTTTAAAAGCCGAACTACACTTCTGTCTTAAAACCAATCACAAATGCATTATTTACTGTGTCTAATTTGTTTAATTAAGCAAAGCTGGATTTCCCAGCTTATGAATCAGTGTTATATACATGCAATACAGTCAGAAAGGGGAACTAAACCACCAGCTTTACCATCAAAGCATCAGGCAGATGCTTTGATGGTAAAGCTCATGCCAAGAGAACTAACACAAATGGGCACACACACTGGAGCCAGCCATTAACAGAGGACACAGCTGCACAGACTAAGACAACATGTTCCAAGTACTATGAACGGAAAAAAAAAAATCCAGGTCAAGTCAAGAATGCTGGGCTTCACTTTGGCTACTCCAACTTCTAGTGGCATCAAAGTGTGAGCAACATAGTAGCTTCCAATTTGGCCAAATAGTCTCCCAGTAAATTCTTCCACTGTAATTGCACACATCAGAGTGAAGGATCCCTGCCTTCTCCCTCAGGGATTTTATGCCCCATGGCGGAACACAGTTGGGAATAGACTCCATCTCTCTGTGGGCACATTTGAGTTCTCTCTTCCCACCCCTAGCTGATCAAGATAAAAAAAATTCATCTTAAAACCATTACAACAAACATCTCCTAGTCTCTAATGCAATGGCAACCCAAATGAAGCCAGGCTTATGCAGATCCTTGCTCACCAACTGTTGCAGAGAATTCTTTCTCCCTGGGGATTACTGCGCATCTCAGGCATTAGGGGGACATAGCTCCCTAAATCTTGGCCACAGGCCACGCAGCAGCTTAACTGCCTCCAGGAACAGGAGACAAGCTATCCCAGAGCTCTGTGCCTGCACAACAAAGTTCAGTATTTGTATTATTTTGTGGCTAAGGACATAGCCCTGGAAATACTGGTACACTATTGGGAACCCTTCCTTACCACACCATTTTGAACCCCAGATCTGCAAAGGTCTCCCTCCACCCCACATCTTACATTCCTACTTTTCCAATCCAGCCCTCCTCTCCACAGTCCCAGTATTTCACGCCCTCAGCCTCCTCCCAACACATCTCTCACCACTCTGGCTTCCTACTATATATTCCCACAGTCTCGCCTCCGTTTAGCCTCCTCTCCAGAAACCCCCGGCTTCAGAACGTTCCCGTTTTCCTAATCCACAATCTCGACATCCCACGCACACTACCCCCACCCCCTGTTCACCCCTGGAAGTGCAGATTCCAGCACTGGCTCTGTCACAGCTCGGGTTGCTGCAGAGTCCACAGTCCAAGTGCAGAAGCTGCTTTAACACTGGATGAAATGCAATTTTTCAACCAGTAAATAGATGTATTCCTTTACAAGGTACCTCCAGGTGACATCTCAGTCACCGTCCTTCAGGAAAGGGTGTATTATCTTGGATTGCATAACACTTACTGTAGGACAAGGCCACTGTGCAAAGCCTTGTTATTACACTATAACTCATTAATGTATCCACACCCAAACTATTCCTCACAGCACATGGTTCAAAGGCATCTTGTGCAGGCCTGTTACTTACCATTACTCTAGGCTGGATAAAACTTCCCTTGCCCATCTTTTGGACTGAGACTTCATCTCATATTCAGTACCAAAAATAAAAAAATCTGGTTCTCATAAAGCATGACCTCGCTTCCTAGAAATAACTTTTCTGTTGTTATTCGTTGCATTGCTGCCGTTCCAATTAAACTAACTAGGATTTGTAACTTTGACATCTTGAATACAATCAGCAGCCACATTGCTTGGCACATAGCCTTACAGACCTCAGCAGAGTGATTGTGAGAAAACAGATGAAAGGGGTACACACATTTACCTCAGCTGCAGGTCACGTGAAATTAGAGCAAGCATCTTTTTGGTAACTCTACCTTGAAGTGAGATTATGATCAGAAGCTTGACTATACGTGAATCACCTTCTTACTAGTAGATGAGGCCTCCATGCACATCCATGGCCAGGTGTCCTAATTTAAAAAAATATGGATTTACTCACTTTCAGACCTCCTGTCTCTCTTCCAGAGAAACGGTGCAGCTAGAAACAAAGGATTCTAGATTAAATTCCGGATCACGTATCAACAATATTAACCAAGCTCCAATTGCAAAATCTTTTATAATTTCAATTATGAATGGAAAGAGAAGACCAAGGTGGCCAGCAGAAAAATCTGTTTCTGTATACTATCAACTACAAACTGACCTGGGCACTACTCAGAATAGAAATTTCAAAACATACAGTTTGCTTAAGCTCTGCTGGAAAACCTGAGTACACTGGTTAGATTCCCTATGCAAAAAGGATCATGATATAAGCTTATTCTGCACTGATATGGAGACATAACTATAAAAACAACATAGAACCATCAGGTCATTCTCTAAGTTAATAGGCAAATCAGCTTTTCTGCTCTGAAAGAGTAATAAACAACAACAAAAAAAGAGGTTCCATAAATGGGTAGCATCTTCAGCCTGTTTCAGCTTGCAAATGAGGGCAGGATCAAACAGGCCAGAACCAACATACAAAGAGACAAACTGAGGTTAACTTGAGTAAGCAGGTGCAGTGTCACTGACTTCTTTCACCTGTTTCTAGTGGAGGAGAGAGTCATAATCACACTTTCAATACTTTCACAAGTGTAAAAGATTGAATGCATTCCTACCTATCAAGAGACATTTTGAGTTCAACATTGGTTCCATCCTGCATTCACCAGACAGATCTCACATAAGTTACTTAATCTTACAGTGCTTCATTTTCTCTGTTTATAAAGCGGAGCAGGCTTGCTGTAATTTGTTTCAGGATAAATTAAGAAGAGGTTTATGACTTCTAATGTTTTGGGGTGAAGGCAAGGTAGTAAAAAACTTGAATTTGCCCTATTTAGTATAACATTTGGCAGCTACTGTTTTATATTCACTGGCTTAATTTCTTTTAAAATTAGTATTTTCAATAATGGAAATAATGTGACCAATTCCATTCACTTTACCCATGCACAACGCAAAGCTAAATTGATGAGTCATGCTTTTCATTTTTCCATTCTAAGTCTCACATTAAGATTTCATAAACTTGCAATATTCCTTTCCTTGCTTAAAAAAAGTCTATTCATACATTTCATTTACAAATAATGTATTTGATATATAAATAACAGTGAATGCCAAGAAGCTGAAAATATCATTGGTGTAAACCCAATTCCTTCTGTCAAGTTAGCTCCCAGAAATAAATTTGATCCAAAGTTTCTGAATGCAATTGCTAGTAAAGATTTCATAATAACTTACAGAATTCTTAAGGCAGGAATTTCTGTTTCAGGCTTATTCAAGGCAAAATAAAACATCAGTTTTATTGTTTTTAGACAAGGAAAATAAGATCAGTCTATAAAGTTCAAACAAATCACAGTATATATTTTGTTTTGGTATAATTTAAAAACTCCAAAATGTTTTTTGGTTTATCTCCAAAAAACTTGGAAAAGCAGAGGCAAGCATAATTTGCATTTTAAGGCATTATCTAGCTTTTTGATAAATAAAACCTCATTTTACTTTAACATGCTTTTTCAACATTCATAATAACTCTGATGTAATGCACCCTGTAGCTACAGACATTGCACTGAAAATAAACTGGATTTTTTTTGTTTTAACTAAATTATTCAGTAACTCAAGTTTAAGGCACTACCAAATTATGTGTCATGTTTCAAACGTTTGGAAAGGAAAGGAACATATCTGTATGCATTCCACTGAACCAGGCTATTCACAGGCCGATTCCTCACCCTGGCATTCAGAGTTAACATTACACTTCTGGTTTACTTAGGTGAGGTGGCAGATGAACTCTGTTGCTACAGTTGTCCTAGTGGTAACAGTACTAGTTAGTCATCCTGTACACATCACTTTATCCAGCCCTAGGTGGGAAAGCTCATGCATCTGCTTAGAAGTAACTGCAAAAGGCAAAAAAGAAAAGTGAAAACACACGTATGAGAGTTTGCACATTCAGCTATGTGTATTGGTCGCTCACGACTATGAAAACTAGGCAAAATCTGTTCAAAGATTTATTTTTATCCAAATAGAGTTGTTTCCACACCCATCCCTTCCCCAGGGCAATCAAGTCAGTGGTTCACAAGAGTTGAGGCAGTCGGATTTAAATTTGGAGCTGCTCTGTAGTGTCCAGGTTTGTTTTGCTCCCTCTGCTGAGAAGCACTGCTAAATCTGAAGTGTGTCAAGTGGGTCAGGTTCATAAGCTGGTCAGTTCTGGTTCCTCCTGACACTCTGGACACCGAGTTCTGGAATCCAAATGAAGAGGATATTAATCAAAGAACGCCAAGGTGACTTTTCCCTTTTTGATGAAGATTGGTGAGCTGAACAAGGCTTTTGCCTGTTATCCAGCCCCGTTTGCTTTTTTGTGTCTGTGCATACCAGTTTACACAGCAGCAGAAGGAAAATGTTTCCCTGTGGAGATAAGGAGATAATCTTCCAGGCATTTTCATTTGCTGAGCCATCAATGATTATCATACCCTTTAGAGAGACAGGATTGCAATTCCCATCTGTGCAATTCACAGCATCTCCAGGGACTCTTAACAGGCTATTCTTACCAGGCGAGGATGGTGAGAAGGCTTCTCTTCCAGTGAAGCTCGCAGATCCAAACTGCTGAGCGTGGGGTTGCTGGAAGGGATGATATTTCCCCAGCCAGCCAGGCAATGCTGTGAAAAGAGATGGGAATGCTGCATTAGAGTGCTTTATCCTTTTTAATCTATTGTGGCCTGTTAGTTCTAAATAATAACTTCTGTACAGGAAGGTTTTAGCACGCAATTAATTAATTTTTGAGGAGTTTTATATGACTAACAGGAAAGAGAAGAAATCTCTAATGAAGCAGAACTGCATAGCTGTCCCATCTTCCACCTTTCACTGGCTAATTATTTCTAAGATGATCTCCTGCTTTGTGAACTCAAGCACCCGACCTCTCTGAACCCATCTCAGCTGACTCATCCAGTTCCCTAAACCTCAAAACCAGGCTTTTTCTTACTCTTCCTTGAAAATCTCTAGGCCAGGGCTAGGTTTGATTAGTAATACTGCCTGGTAATACAGCCACTAGTAATAGTGGCTGGAATACATGACCGACTCTGCAAAACCAGTTTTGAATCCAACCTTGCCACTATTGATTTTGCCTGGCCCCTATACACTGTGAATACTTCACAGAAGCTTGTCTTCTAGACTCTCTAACATCTGTGGAAAGAATCACAGGCACTCTTAGGTATGGTTCATCGTGTTGAAAGGTCAATGCCTGAAATAAATCAGCTGAATCACACCCCAGAAGTATAGAGCTCCATACAGCGCTTTCTTTTTCTCAGTGTAAAGCATTTGGAGGTATGTCATATATTTTGTGCCAGTTACACAAAGATATGAACTCAGAAGCACGCACCAATGGCTTTTCTTGCTATCTCAGTGATGCAGATCAGAAATTTTAGTGGAAACCCTGCCAGGGGGATGAGTCACAGATTCTCTTTCCTTCTTGTGCTGTAACAATGCCCAGCCTGGGCTGTGCCATCAGTATCAGCATGAAGACAGCAACTTACCGAAGGTAATGCTAGATTGTCTGCCGGTTCAAAGCTCTTCCTGCGATGGGCTTTGTATTTGTAGGCAGGCATAAGGGTAGACCTGGGAACGCTGACCCTGCAGCCACACAAGGAAAGTAATTGCCCACACCCTCCACAAGGCTGAAGAAATCTGCATGCCTTCCCCACTCAGAATCCAAGGGTCTAATCCCAAAGCGAACCAAGCGAAACAGTTTTGGATTAGGGCATTAGACACTTAACATGTACATTCAGATTCTGGATCAAATTCAGATAAAACATGCATTTCTCACTGACTTCAAAACTATTTCTGCTTATGGAAAAGAGCAGTAGGGAGTTTTTATGCAAGAGACATCTCTGCCTTGAGAACAGGAACCTTCTACACAGCTATTTTGATGCTGTTTTGCCCCTCATATGATCAGCTTTTTCTTCCCCGTTGTTTCCTTGAGTTCTGCATATTACAAAGCAATAATTCTTATCTACCTGACATAGGCTGGCTCTTCCAGTAGCTCTGGGGGCTGGTGAGTACGTGGGATCTTACACACGGGGCAGGCAGATTCTGAATCCACAGGGACAGTGAAGAGGCGCTGGTTTAATCGATAACAGTAAACACCTGCCACAGAGTAATGAAACATCATGGTATTTCTAGTTTGTCAGAACGTTCCTCAACTCAGTCAACAAAGCTGTGTTCTACCACAGTGCCACACATTCGTTCTATAGAAAGAGCTGCTTTTCCTGAAATATCTTTTACGTTTCCTGTCCCCAAATAAGTTACTAAAAATCAAAACCAAAACTTCAACCTCCTCAACTTAAAAAGAGAACATTAGCCAATTACAAGAAGCCCTGACAAAATAAGATGACACTGATTGAGAGAGGATCCCTAGAAGGCTCAAGTATCTTTGGAGTAGGAAGTTGAATCTGGTTTAGAAGCTGCAGCTAAAAAAACCACACTCTCCCTTGTCTTGCATGATGTGGGGCACGTCCTCTCACAGAACGACAGGCAAAGACTGCTCAGTTCTTTGTTCACAGAAATTGGATTAGGAAGAAATCTGATCTTACACTTATGGGAACTGGTTATCAAATCTGGTTCTTGTCCAGGAACTATGTAATCCAGAGCCTTGGGCCTAAAGAAACATGCAAACAAATCAGTTAGTGACAGGGGGTCAGGCCCTCCTTTTCCAAGCATACATTTCTGATTGGGAGGTAAAGGCCTACAAAGCCACCCTTACAATTTCCCACTCCAGTCAGACTATACTCCTCATTACCCTAAAGGGATACATTGCTGCTTCAGCCCTTCCCCCATACCCACTTACTCCAGGTGCTGCTCATGAATACACGCTTCTTTGTTGGCCTGTCGGAACTCGTGCAGTTCAGCAAAGTATTGATCAGATTTTTCTGTTACTGAAGAGTTTGTATCTAGGAGCCCTGAGAATGCCAAGGGAACAGTAAAGTTCAAGGATTTACCAAATTTGGGAAAGCACCAAAGCAAGCCTCACGCAAAACAGTCAAAACAACCAAAGGTCTGAAGCACCAAAATGGATAATGAGAAGAGCATGCCATCATGTCAAGCCAGAGATTTACTGTGTGGTTTGGGTCCCTTATTTCATTCATTCATTCTGGTTACTTGGTATCCCCTCTGACCCCACTCAGCTTTGCCATTTGCTGCCTGGATTCGTAAACAACTGCCACTTCACCGTTCCAGGGAAGCACAGGTCACCTCTGGCCTGGACAGGGAATGGCTTCTGAAAAAACTGCAGCTGCTCTGCTGAGACCTGCTACGTGGGCTCTAGGTCTGCAGTTCTGTCACACTTCAACTTAAAGTGGACATAAACTGGGTTTTAACTCTTCATATTACCACATCATGCTGAGAGCTTTGCTTCGGGTTTAGGATTCACCTGCAATCCAGTCATAGCCCAGGAAAGGATACACAGACCAGCTGCTCACAGGTATGGGATATTCTTCAGGGTCAGACTGAAAAGTCACATGACCAGCTTCCTTCTGGGGAGAAAACAATTCGTAAAGACTTCCTATACATCTAGCGGGACATTCAAAGGTACAGCTTAGGAGATAACTGGCAGCTGTTCAAACGGGACAGCTATGGCTTAGTTTGAGGCTAGATTCTATCTAAGCCTCTACCAGTAATTTGCTCCCCAGCCCTTTTGTCTTCTCAATTCATACAGAAGGAGGAGGCAGGGGACTTGCCCAGGCTAAGGCAGTATTTTTCAGGGCTTTAAACAAAATGCTGACTTCCCTGTATCACACATCGCCAAACATCAGGCCACCTGTGCTGCCTTGGAGGACGATCACAGCAATAGCCTGCCCTTCACGCTCAAGGAAAGGGCAGGCTTTCCTGGTGCAGCACTGCGCCAGGCTGTTCTCCCTGAGCACACGAATCACATATGCAAATGACAAGGAGTCTTACAGTGAAGTGCTACAGTTTTCTGGTCTTTGGTTCAAGGGCTAAGGAAAACAGGGGCTGAACAAACTGCCAACAGCCCCTGGCTGCTAAGGCTGGGAACAGTTCTGACTCCAACTTCCAATTTACGCAGTGGGAACAGGGCAAGTAATGTTTTCCTGGCCCCTTCTATTGACTTATGAAAATAAGCAAAGCATTGGTTTCACCATTTACCTTCAACTTTTTGGACTGCGATGTCAGCAAGATTGATTTACAGATTATGGGCTCTCTAAGGACCACATGCTGCTTGCTGGTCTCTTCATTTTGTACGCTGCTCAGTGATAGGTCCAGATGACCCTTAAGCTGTTTTTTCTCATGGAAACCACGTAGCAGGGTGGACTGTTTTCTGTTCTCTCCATGTCCCAGAAGGAAGGATTCTTTCTCTGGACTTCCTCGAGCATGGCCATCCCTATCCACTCTGGAGGTTTCTCTGCCACACATAATGATTGCAGACACTGGCATAATATTCTTCTCTTTCCCAGGAAAGCTGGAATCCAAACCTACTGCTTCCTGCATCTTCGCTTGTTGTTGCTGTACCCCTCTGCCACTGCTGCTGTGTTTAAGAGATGAACAGAGGGCTGCTCTGGCTGCGTAAGCTCCGGGTTCCACAGACACTAACACTGCAGGGTCAGCTGTAGACTTCGCAGCATCGACCTGATTTTCCTTCTGTAAGGACATGAATGGCATGCCTCATACCACATGGCATCATTCAGATTACAAACAGCTTTCATTAGGACATTTCACTCAGTAAGAGAAAATCAATCTCTCATTCTAGTCTGCTCACCCCTTTAAATTCCTGTGGGGAAAAAAGCAAAATCCTTATATTATTCATGAGACATTATTAAGTGTTTGGAGAAGGTAAGAAAGGGGTCCACTTCCAGCTAAATGCAGCTTTTCCCAATTTGAGGAACCGCTAAACTTTCAGCCTTTGTGCTTAGAAGAAATAAAAGGATTATGTTCCACAATGTTCATTCCTATCTTAGATTAAGAAACCTACATTTCTTAGGCAGGAACTGATCTCTGAACCCTTTGCAAGGAGAACATATTTGAGACCACAGGATAAACAATAAACAAAAGTCTAGCTACTTTTCTAACAGACTCCGTATTCTACTTTCTACCAGCTCCTCCATGGCCATATGTCTCCCTTACCACACCACTCAGCAGAGCTGCTGCCTACCATACAAGGCCCGTTTGCTTCCTGGCACTTCTAGCACAGACACAACACATACCCCTCTCTTGGGCAAGGGGACAGATCTTTCAGAAGCTGTTCTATTATG
>NW_008824934.1:4346556-4348304 GCF_000699105.1 Pygoscelis adeliae | reverse complement strand
TAATTTTCTGATCTCTTCCTGCTTCATTCTGAGCCTTTGTAGAAGGTCCCGGTTGGCCTGACGCAGCCTCTTCAGGTGCTCTAACTCCATCCTATGAAAACATTTTCCTGTAAAGCCAGAGGAAGGGTGAACTACATAAATGGAAGCATTAAGTGAAGCAGCAGACTCAGGAGAAGCCACTTTCAGGGGATTTTTCATAAAAACCACTTACAGCTGTTGGAACGTCGGGAGTGCTGATCATTGTGCCTGAGAAATCAGCCAGTCTCAAAACTCTTTACGCTAAGAACTAGCACCACTGCATACTTCTCTCCCCTCAGATGTACTGTCAAATATTTTGCACCCAGAAACTGGTAGCTGACTGAATAGAGACAAGACACTCTTACAGAGGAAACAGTAAACGTGAAAAAAGTCACATCAAAAAGCCAAATAAGAGACATTTGATTCAGAGGCTGATATTTAAGACAGCCTTATTTAATTCTGCTTTAATGTTCTTTTTAAGCGTCAAAATTTATGTTGTGATAATACCAGGATGCTCATAAGTTCAAAATACGAATAATGAATATGAATGTATTTACTACATCCAAAAGAAATATTGGGTCAAAACTGTCCTGTTCCCCAGGCAGGAAGACTCCAAGAGGCTCAATGACTCAGGACTAGGGCTCAGACAATTCCAATCCCACACATTAATCGCTAAAGGTTACTGCCCTTTTATTAGAAGAGGAGACAAAAAAGGAGCTAATAAATAAATAAATAAATAGATAAATAAAGGTTGTCACACTGTTCAACATGTTTACAACACCACAAGCTCCTCTAAATTTCCAGAAAGTGGTTTGTTAGGTTTTTTTTTTAATAAAACGAAACTCTAAACCCGAACCCCACATTGCTTTTGGCTAGAGTGATCAATTATGTTCTCGAGTAAAACTATGTGCTTCTCTAGGACCTTTTATTCTGAAGGATCCCTAAACCCTTTTCCAAGGCTCATCTGACTTGTTTGTGCATCTGCTACCTTGGCAACTGGACATAAGGAATCAAATGCATATGCTCTACAACAGCACTGGGAAGAACGAAGAGCAGTGCTAGCCATCAAAAAACTACAACATATCTTTTTGTTACAAGACGTGAGAGGTGCACTACTGGACATAAACCAGAAATACGTCTCAAGGCACTAAATTTTGAGATCATTTGAACAAAACAGAAGTTCTCACACTATTCACCGGACAAAGCTAACAGCATCCTCTCATCGTTGCTCATCGGAAAGCAAATACTCTGAAAATAACATCAGTCAGGGGACTTTCTGGAAGGGTTTTACCAGATGAGATCCACTCTTAGCATAAACTACAAGAAACTGTTAGTCCTTCATGCTCAACCCCAGGGGCTCAAGCTTATGAAACTGCTTTAGTCTGAATCCTTTGCGAAAAGGAGCTTAGTTTCTCGCAGTTAAAAGAATAAATAATGATAGTCTCGGGAACTAAGTACTCTCCTCTCCACAAGAAAGTTGGCTAACACCTATGCAAAAGCTTCCCTGAGCTGTTTCTGCGCATACACGATGGTTCGGCTCTCCCATGCCCATGAGGAAGGGGAGACGGCCCTGGGCATCGTAAAATTCCCCTTCCCTCTTCAAGAGTCGAGCCTGGCAGCCGACAGAGAACCGGTAAATCCTCCCTCCGGCGTACAGTGTGGGGAGCCTGCGAGTCTCGCCAGGCCAAGCGGTTCCAGGGCTGCGGACGTTCGAACTCCCCACGCTCCCG
>NW_008824934.1:4342924-4346257 GCF_000699105.1 Pygoscelis adeliae | reverse complement strand
CACGCTTCCTCCTTTGGGGTTCGTTAAATCGCCACGGCTCGTTGTCCGAAGGGACCACGTACCCCCGGCTCCCCCAGAAGCTAAAAGGGGTCCGTTCTGGAAATCTATCACTGGAAATCCGCCTCTCCTCTCCTAACACACAGTGTAATCTATCAACTGATTCACCGCAATTTCAGTCTATTAACCGAAGCGGTATTTGCTGACCATTACTTCCCACAATATTCTCAAGAAATCACTGATTCAAGACCGACATTTTTAGTATTAACTTAAGAAGGAATCTCTCAAACCTTCTATCAGATAGTTCAGTACCAGTGGTCTCCTTGTTAATTTTCATAGTAAGAACGCAGATAAAAGGTCACTATTGTCAAACGTGCAATTTACTACAACACAGTAACATATCATCATCTGAATATATACTTACAATTGAAGGCTTTGTATCACGACACGCAGAACACATCAGGAGAAATATTTTTCCAATTCATTTTTATTTTGGTTTCCATTGTTTACAGCATTGATACAGGAATAATTCATGCAAATTTATCACCTTAAATACAGCAGAGAGAAAACTCACTGGTAAGAGTATTTCAAAGAGCTCCGTCAACATAACACAATGAGAAAAATAAGTAGCAGCAATAAGGTAAAGTGCATTTAGCTGACCTTCTTTAATGAGAGTTTGGGGAAGACTGTTTTTGGAATCACCTGTCCTAAGGATTAGTTTATCATTCTGTATGAAAAGCAGAAGGGAACAGCCTCCTTGATGATGATAGTGTTCATTCCTCCACCACTCTGAATTAAAGAAGTACAGCTGTATTTTGTTTAAGAGGAATCCAGCTCATAGGCCTTTCTGTTAAAAGCTTGATTCTCGATCACTTGGGCCTCTAGGGACAAGGGTTATATGTATACTTAAAAATTCTGCTCTCCCATGTTCGCAGTTTTGCTTCTTAAAAAAATTCAGGTGGTTCTTTCCCCCGTTCTATAGGTTAGGTTTCAGCACTACAGCGAGAATGCCTACGTCACCAAAATCTGAACAGTGCCAGAAACACAGATTGACAAGACACCAGATTCTAAGAACCCATCAATCTCTTTTCCCTTTACAGATCAGACACTGGCTTAAAGATCAGATCATTTATCAGATTTTCCCTAAAGGCCTGCTGAAGAGATGCTAACAGCACATGTCTTCAAAAACAAGGTCAGCATTTCAGGTAGCCTAGAGCTGCTGAGCAGTAGTACATCATCATCTCCCTCTACCTGGAATCGACAATTTCCTCGTGTATTAGGGATATATTTATATTTTATTTTAACTCAGTAACATAGCACTTAGCCTATTATAAAGGTGTATGTGATAGCTTCAGAGACTAGATATCCGAATTTATTCACATAATACCTGCAGCAGAGTAATAGTGGATGATTCCACTTACTCCGGTGTCCTTCACCACAAGCCTAGAGGACACATTTCCAGAGGCAAGGACTCAAATTTCTTTCTTACTCATTCTCAGGTTTGATCCAAGCCCTATGTACACGCTGGTGGTTGCCTGAGGAAACCGACCAAGGCCAATGAAGCCCTCTGATGAAAATGGCTTTTCAGTTTGGGTTGGATTCAAAGCTGTCTACTGGAAGCGAAAGGTTTGTTTGCTTCCTGCATTCCAGGGACATAACAAGAGTCTCACTGCCAGCTCCTACATGATCAAGATACTTCAAGTCTTACTGCAAATCCTAGAACAGCTTAAAATACTCACTGACATTTCATTATTTTTACTCCCTCAAGTATCAGGCAGCTTCCTTCTCGAACTTTTGTGACACATGAAACAGGGGACTTGTCACAGGCACATATATTCACACCTGAGCATCAACAAGAAATCCTAAGGCCAGCTGATATAATTTTCAAGTGAAAAGTCTCTTTCCCAATAAGAAAAAAAGAAACACTCTTAGTAATTCTGAATTCAGCTGGGACCTGCTCAAAGATAGCCCATATTCTCTAAAGTTTGATGCTGAACAGGTTCAGGTTGTTGCTAACCTCAGAACTACAGGATCTGATTCTGGATTCCTCAGACATTTTGTGGGGAACAGCAAGGTTATACACATGGCAAAATACTGACCCACCAAGTGAAAAGAAACTCTGCAACATAGGAACCTAATCCTGGTACTACTGAAATCGGTGGGAATTTCTCCTCTATCAATTCCAACAGGAAGAGACTCAAGCCCTTACAATTCCCAAATCTTATACTCCAAATTCAAAATTGCTTCAGGGCAAAACTCAAAGATTAATTTCATCTATTTGCAAATAAAGAACATCTTTAAAAAAATAAGTTGCCTTAACCCATTCTTGCCCTGGCTTGAAATACAAGGGACAGGTCTCCCCCCAGCCCCAGAGGAGCTGCACTTGCCAGCTCGTTCTCATGCTTCTAACAGAAGAGAAACATCAAATCATATTACTGCATGGGAACTCTACATGAAGCAAAATCTCTTACAGCTCGTAATCCACATGCTGTTCTTGTGGCCAAATAGTGGTAATGGAATTCCGAAGGCCTGTTTCCAGAAACACAGCTGTGCATTTCCAAAAAAATCCCCCACGTTCATCAACTTATCTTATAATGCAGTTCGTTACATTCTGTCAACTGGCTTTTCTTTCCTATTTTTCTTCCTCAACAAGCTGCCAAATTATCAGCGCTACCTCCTTCACAGGAGCTAGTTATGTCTTTGCAAACTATTTGTCCGTGATGGGAAATGGGCCAGACTGCATTATTAAAGAGCTCTTAAGAGGAAGAAACTAACTCCAAAGACAATAAGCTTACCAAAGCAAAATCTTAGTCCCTCTTGCTCTGGAAGAGAACTGGGTTTTGTTCATAGGTTTAAACATACTGACAGTAATAAACCTTTCTATGAAGGGACACGGTGATTCTCTGTCATGTTCTATAACGGAATATTAACCTAGGAGATGGGCCTGCATGGGCTATAAATGCATTGTGAAACCACCATTACGTCTGTGTGCATGGGATCTGCGTTTAGACAAACAGCTGCTTGTCACACATACATAAACTTGGGGCTTAGAAGACAAAAGTTCTATCTTCATGTAGTAAAATGAATGACTCCATAAAGATGTGTCAGAATAACTTTTAACCTGATAAACATTTGTTTGTTTTAAATTTGTTACGGTACTTGATTTTGCTTTAAAAAGCCCCCTGTAAATGTATGAAGCACACATTCCTTCTGAAGTAGCCTGGTCTCACAAGAAGGAAAAAGAAGAGTTATAAACAGCTAGTGTTTAGAGGTGGGACACAAAACGGGTAACCAGAATCCTATTGTTAACACAGCAACTGGAAACAGAAAAATAGG
>NW_008824934.1:4332815-4342910 GCF_000699105.1 Pygoscelis adeliae | reverse complement strand
TTTCCCTTTAGGGAATTCCATCACCCACCACGTTCTCTGCAGTAATTAAGAGAGCACTGAAGGGAAACAGTGTTGTTTTTCTCTTCTTCCCACACTATCTGCTTTGCTGCAGGTACTGATGTGTGAACATGTTGAGTTCACTGTCAAGCCAACCCGCTTTATTCCTGCAAGGACAGAAAGTCTCCATTAGGTGAATAAAACAGCTCTTCTCAAGCCAATCTGAAAGAAGCACGACTAAAACGAGTAAACGGCAAGCATGGAGAGGAGTGCCAGAGATACATTCCAAAATGCTGCTACCATTCCTCGCCCTTCCTCAGGTCAGGAACACTTGCCCGCTAACAATCCCTAGGCTTTGAGGTTCAAACCGAGACCTCGGTCACAACTTCACATTGATCTTACTGTGTAGATAAGGAGTGTTTGAAAAATTCTTCCTGACAGCCTTTGCAGGGTGAAGGTAAACATCAGACAACTGTGTACAAAGGCGAGGGTCAGAGTTTTTGCATAATTTTATAATAGCCTGAAGGAGTTTGTAGGAGTAGAGGACTGTATGTTTTGATAAATGGAAAGGAACTGTAATTCCAAACAAACAAAAACCAAGAAGGAAAACGTGTTTTGTGAGACACAAGATATAAACGACTGTCAACAGTACATGGGAAAGTACATAGTGAAAGGAAACACGACTCGGTCTGATGTCTGCACATCAAACACTATGACGGAAGATACACCCTCATCTGAGCATCTTGAGGCAATCACATAAAAAGCAATTGCATGCAAACGTCTGTGTATATGGGATAACGAAATCTCACCTGAGCAGTTTTGCTTTGCTCTGCAGTGAATCCAGAACTTCGATTTTTTTATTCATGGCAGAAATTTCCTGCTCAAGATTCTCCCGTGTGACATCCACTTGCTGACACAAATGAGCAAACGTTCCAGCAAGCTCCCTGTGAAACAAGGAGAATAGTTGGATACGACAAAAAGTAAGATCAAGCAGCAAATTCAAGGAATAAATGCCTTTGATGTATAGTGATGATGACACTGACTCAGATGTTTATCTTTCCACTTCAGCACAAGAATATGTTAGAGCATCAGAGCAACTTGATTTGAGAGACGGAAGTACATTAAGACTAATACTACATCAGTGATTCAAAAAACTGTTAATACTCTTTTAACACACATGTATCATTACACATTTTTAAATCTGGAATTCAATATGCAGACTTACCTTGTTTTAACAAGGAATATAATTTAAAAAAAAAAAACCAAACCAAACCAAACAACAGAATTTAGGTAGGGTTTTAGCTGAATATAGGCAACTCACTGTTGGACTTGGTGGCTGCAATTAGAACCCGTATAACTCACGATGAGCTGCAATTTCTCACCAGCATACTCTACAAACTGCCGTTTGAAAGCTCTCTCTTTTGCTTTTGTGGTCCAGGTGAGGCGCTCATATACATAAAGGAGCCCATAAAGGCCAAAAGAGAGAGCAATCAGTCTCCAACCCACAGCCTTCCAGACCTAAAAAAAAGCACAAGGAAAAACAAATGACACAATCATCATCTAGGAATGATGCTAACTCCTAACAATGGTGCACAGAGCATTGCACTTATATTTTAGGCACATGAAAATGAGCCAGACAGATGACCCTGACGTGCAAGTGGTTTCATTGGTCAGACAGCTTACTACGCATGTCCAGTCTACAAAATAAAAATACCTAACTGAAATTATTTGTGTTCTGTATTGGTTAACTTTTCCAGCACATTTAAATTACAGCTGCAATTGCAAACAAACTTTGTCTGGTTCACAGAATCCCTGTTTCTGAAGTAAAAGATGTTTTTAAGCAACCATCTCCCCTTTGAGGAGTCATCCACCCCTAGACACTGTGACACAAGAATAGCATGTAGGTATGGAAATGGCACTACAGAAACTTAGATTCTTCCTGCAACAGGAACTAGGGTTACCATGCAACTTGAGTTAGATCTCTTACGCTTCCGCAGTTTGGGGAGATCTGAGATTCAAAACATTCATTATTTTGAAAAGACAGAAAAGCAGGAAGTGCTGATTTTCTCTGAAATTAGTATCTAAAATTAAGCGCACTCTTCCCTTTCCAGGAAGGAAGACACACACGATCAGAAGCTCTTGGTAGCTATTTCTGTCCTGATTCCTCTGTAAACATGATAAGAAAAATACCAAATTTTCTTTTATTCTAACAAAAGAATAAAAGACTATTTAATGCTTTTATAACATACTTCGAAGGGTTATCTTCACGACAACCCTGGCTCCAAGCCTAACTATTATGCAAAATAAGCTCAATATTTATACTCAAATAGAAGATCAAAGGAGAAAGCATTTCACTATCCGTGAACAGCAAATATCTACAGGACTCAGCAGTGCAAGCAAGCACTTTTCAACTCAGTGCTTCAACATTATTTATATAAATGCCGCTCAGATTGCCAACGCACCACGCCACCAACCACGATGATCCCCATGGAAGTTCGGGAAGTTAATGAGGCCAGTCCAGTCACCATTGACACCATGAGCTCTTCTTGGGTCATAGAGCCCTGAGGCAAAGGAGGCAGACTGGGATTTGCCGGTGTTAAAGGGCGTTGAACCTAATTAGAAGAGCAGCGACACAACAAAACAAAAACAAAGTACAGAGTAAGAGAAGGCAAGCCACTGCCCTTCCCACCAAAAAGATTTCAGCAGCCACTGAAATGATATCACTGACCACTCAACGAGGTATCTTACCTGGTCATTATAGCCCATCAAGGCCCGACGACCATTCTTTGGTCCCAAAAACCTGTTCACCAGCATGGTCCATCCAAGAGAGAAATGGAATTCTATGTCCTCTTGGAAGTCGGCACAAAGCTTGTCACAGTTCAGATCATAGCTGAGCATGAAGCACTGTCGGGGAATTAACATGTCTATCTGGCCCCGCAAAGAGACTGGGAGAAGGGGTTTTAAACCATCTGCACAGACAGAAAATAAAAACATTCAAAAAACAGCTATTAAGTTCACAAGAATTAGCCAGACTTGTATCTGTAATCAGGGTGGTTATGGGTTGTTCCACCCTCCCACAGTTATTTTCCTTAGTACGTTAAATTTCCTAAAGCCAAGCATGTTGCAAAGCGAGAGATACATCACGAATTACTGTTTCACTCTTAGTTCTTCAGATCAACTCATAAGGAAGTCTTTCCATGGACCCTCTCAAATCCTTACCGGTAGCTACTGAAGTTTACAGTTTAGCAATAGCTTGGAAAACAGAATCTGAAGGCCAGTTCTAAAAGTGTTTAGGCACCATACTCCCTATTAACGCTTATATTCAGACAGGCACCTAGTTACAAGTCATTCACATTTCATTAGGATCTTGGTCTGAAAACCTCTCAAGTTTTCAAAGTTGCAGTCCCACTCGGTCATGAAGGATTAAGCTGATGGTATGTATTCATTAGCAAATCACTGCACGAGCTCAGACACAGAGTGGAAAAGGCAAGAGTAACTAGTCCTCTACACAACAGCATTGCTAATCAAGATGGAAACTAAGATGATGCCAGCTGCACATCAGCCATGAGATAAAAGAGAAACCCAGAACATCTTCCTAGTTATTTTGCATTACAGTTAAAGGAAAAAGAAAGAGAAATATTGCTTGCTGAACTGACCTATCATTTCTTGTTGCATTGTCTGCAGGGAAGCTGTGATTGCATTGGAGCAACGATCTGACATGTTACGGCCCAGGCCTTCCTCAATGTGTTTATGCAGCTCCTGACAAAGAAAGAAAGGGTAATTAAGCTTAAAATAAACATAGGTGAGATGCAGGCTGCAGGTGCTAGAGCTTGCCAGTTAAAAAAACCCTCCCAGAACAGGAGCATGCATTCTGCCTGCCCGCTGTTCTAACATTAGTTTCATTTTTTTCCCCTGTTCTTCAGTGAAGGAGAGGAAAAAGCAAATCAAGAAATCTCACATGTACTCTGTAGTCTAGGAAAAGTTGTGTTTGATCTATACAATGTGATAAATCATACATGTATCAATTTATCACTGAGATTATTAAAAAAAAACCTATTTCTTCCTTTTTTAAATAGATTTTTTTTTTTTTTTTACTTTTTACAGAAGCTATCCAAATGCAAGAGACATTCTAACGAAAAATTTTTCACAATATGAAAAGCTTAGCTCATATCCTAGTTGGAAGAACGTTAAACATGTCAAAGAGCTGGCATAATTACTGACTCAGAGCAAAAAAAGGCCTCTTTAAATTGCTTAAGCAATCTGTAAGAAGCAAACATCACTTACACTCTTGTAAACTTTAAGAACTACTTGAGATGGATGGAAGTCTGCTTGGTATTCATCTACCAACACTGAAAGCCGTCTGATTTCTTCTGCCATTGCATTTGACACCTAGAGAAACAGCAGAGGACAGAGTTTCTATATATTCTGTCCTAGGGAGGGACGGAAAACCACCACTGAAGACATGCATTTCTTAGTAAGCACTACTGAAGACTAGGCACTATGATTGTACATGCGGCCATTGTGTGCCAACTGCAAAATGCAATATTGGTGACTTGCAAACAAAGACGCTGGTTGGGAAGTATGTAGAACTATGCTCTGTATAACAATGCAGACAGAAAAAGACTGAGGCAATATAAGACTTCTGAAAAATGAATAGGCCTTTTCTATATATTCATCATAATAAAAATGGCATGCTACTATTGACAGAGAGACGACTGACATTATTCTAGATTGAAACAATAAGGAAACTTATCTGAAACATTTTAGCATTTTAGAAAGCATTTGAGACTGAAATATAGTAGCAAGAATAATTCAAACGTTAATCAAAGTCTCGTTTATTTAAAGCATCTTATATGAGTGTCTCTGAAAGTTTCCCCCAAGTATTCTACTTTTCATTTTATTACCTCAAGGGAAAAAAAAAGAAAAAAAAAAGACTACTTCTGAAAGCATTTCATCTCTTCCCATCTGTAACTCCCACATTTCTAGCACTTCAAACTTTTGTCAACACTTTGCATTTTTCCCACCACGCTGGTAGCTGTTTCAGATAACCTCCTCTTCTGCAGCCACTCCTCCTTACCTGCCTCTCAACTTCTTCTGTGATCTGTTTTATTTTCCGCTTGTAGTCTTGAGTAAGGAGCTCCAGCTGTTTGTCAATAAAACCTAAACGTTCCTGTCGTTCCTCTCGCATTTCCAGACAGTAAACTCTGGTGGAAAAGTAATGCCCATCAAAAAGCCAGATACATGCATTTTTGATCTACAAATATAATTTGAATTCCAGAAACAAGAAAGATTCTCCTGCCCAAGAACAAAATGTATCAGTATCTACAATATATTACATACACATGGCACAGGACAAAAAAGAGGTTCTTCTCCCAATACTTTCACAATTCACTAGAACCAAAAATACCAGTACATGTCCTTCCCACTCCCAAACATGCTGTATTCTGCTTTGCATTTTAAATGCTCATATTCCCTCAAATTTCTCCCAGAATACGAGCTTCAGTTATGCAAGCACCAAGCATCAGCTCTCCTCACCGCTGTTCTTGGGCAGCAATATGCACCGAATCCATGATGAGACGAACATCTTCCGCAATCTGCTTTGCTCTCACCGTATGCTGCTCAAATTTTGTTTTTACTGCTGACTGTGAGATACATTCCTGTATACAAAAGGCAGCCAAGATTAGCAGCAGGCAGAAGCATACTAACGCAACTTCTCCTTCCTGCCTAATCTATTTCCAAAATGTGGTCCCACTCCACGTTTATAAACTCTAGTCCCCAGCCTTTCAGGAGTAAAATCTAAACAGAAGGTTAGCACACATAATGCTCACCTCAAATCTTCTCTCGAAGTTCTGAAACTCAAACATTCTTACTTGAAATCCATCTGCCAATGCTCCACCTGAGAGAAGGAAAGTACAAAACAACCACTTCAGTTTTGAGAAAGCAATCAGATGTTGGACATCAGGAAATGCTCCTGCTTTACCTTGAAGCCAATGCAAAAGTGCTGCTAAGTCACCTCTTTGTTTTTGACTGCTCTATTAATAACCTGACCCACCGCAATTTTATCCATTTTTTGGAACAAGATATTCTCTATTTTCTTCCCTATAAGAAAATGCAAAGTTTCTGTTAGCTTTCCTCACCTCCTTCTGGCATCCCTTGAGCCCTCTGAATCCTGGCATTCAGCACTTCTTTTGCCGACACAAAGAAAATTCGATCCCCTGCCTGGGCTCGATCCACCACACCCAGCTCATCTACCAGGAAACTGGTACACCGCTCCATGTGCTGTCGACGCACCTGAGGGATAAACAGGATAAACCCCACATGCAGTTAAATCCACTTTACGCTCCATCTCTTAAAGGTTAGACCAGACACCCAGAAGCCCTCTGCTGGTCTAAGCTACCAACGCAAAAGAATAAGAAAAAACAACTTTGCTGTTTTACAGAATCTTCCAGAGGTTATCTAAGTGACCTAACTTCAAAAGGCCCCTGTGAAACTCTTGATTTGCAGCTCAGAAATTTCAAGAGGCATGTCCTGATCACTAGTCTATATTCCCTCTAGTCTCCACACTATGGTAATAAAAGTCCAAACTGTAAAACAATCACATACAACGCTTTATGACTCTACCCGCAAGGACAAGAGTCAAAATGGACTCTAGAACATCCATGCAAAGAGAAGGCATTTAAACACATCACAAACCTCTTCCATGTATTCTGGTTCAGAGGCAGATGCATCCCAGCGGTTATTTAAAATAAATATATTGGGTCGAGACAGACGTTCATTCACCTTGTGAAAGAACTGTTTCTCCTAAGCAAAAGGAACAAAACCTCTTAAGATGAATACGTCAAATTTTTTAACTTTTAGCCAAATTCACTGAACAAGTGGACTTGAACATACAGTTTGCATCAACGTTGATTCAGAATTTGCCACCAGGACAAATACGTCAGCATCTAGGCAGAATTTGTCAATCCAACTGTCCAACTCTGTGGTTACATCAATGCCAGGGCTAGCAATAAAAAGAGAAGAGACATTACTATGCTGTGGAAACAGCAAAAATAGAATTAAAAAAGTTAATAAGAAAAGTGTTTCAGCTTTTCAGGGCATTAATTTCCCACGTCTGAGCTACACTGTCCTGAAGTGACACAGAGTACAGACTAAAAGGAAGTACCAATCAAGAGAAACTCTGACCGCTAACTACAGCAAAGGACTTTAGTCACTGTCATAGATTAAAACAGGGTCAATTTCCTTGATGTTTGTCAAATTTGTATTTGAAGACATTTCTGTAATTAACCTGTGATAAGAAGGAAAGGAAAGAAAGATATTTCTCACCTGTCCATCAGCACCAGGTCATCCTTTAAGAGAGGACATTTGGAATTGGGCCACATTACACTGACTAGGCTGCCAGCGTTCAGAAGTTCATCCTGATGAAGGGCATGAGCCAGCTGGTTTACTGTCTATTAAAAAGATGGATAATTTATAACATATCCTGTATGCTAAGACCCATTAACACAATTATCTCCCCTTCAGGGCTGTTCACAGACAATTTAAGATACAACCCAACTCCAAATAACTTTCTCCCTGGGAGGTTTTCCACATAAAACTTGCTTGAGTCTCCTAGTCAAAATGTAACCGCCTAGTGAGAGTTTATGAGAAATTTTCCTGTCAAGAAAGGCTACTAAGGAATTATCAGGCAGTCTGTGCCTTCTATCAGTCATTCAGAGCTCAGAACTTCCCGAGTCATCGTTTTGGTTCCCTGCTACCACTAGCAAATAAAACATATAATCTTTTTCATAAAATGAACAAGTTCTGTCCTGTAACTTGCTCCTTTCCTACATCTAACAAAAACCTGTTCTTTGTCTCGACTCCCTTAATGATTAAATTCCTTAACTATGAAATTTATTCATAGTGCTTCAATTTTCTTGTTCCTTCCCTTTTCTGGCACTGCTGAAGAGCTCTTCTCCTTTATCTTATGCTTAAGGAAATTGTACCTTAACACTCTTCTTCTCCTCTGAGCCTTCAGTAAGCAGGAAAGCTTCGTGTCCATCTGTCCCTTCTACACGCAGGAAACAATTAGTGGTGTGTCCAATTCCTGAAGGAAGGACTTTGTCCCATAGCATGGCATTTATCACAGTGCTTTTCCCATTGCTTGTCCTGAAGTCAGATTAAAGAATGGTATAGCTAGGCTTCTGAGATTCAGGTATACTCGTTTCGGTATTACAGAAAGCAAGTTCTCTAAACCCAAGCAGTATCAGAAGCATTAACAATTTCGGTGCCATAGGCAACTTACAAAAAGACTTTTCTATTTCCTTATTTTAAGAATTCTTCCAAATCGAAGAATTTGCTACAGTATGTTTCCAATTTACAAGAGGACTAGTACCAGGGACATGCACGTTACAAGCAAAAGCTGGAGCACTAGTGTTTCTATAAATATTTTTTACTGGCTACAATCCTAAAGGTGCCAGTTGCTTTACTGAGTGGGGAGCGTAGCCAACACAAGCACGTGACTCACCTTCCAAAAAAAGCAACTTTCATGTGTCGTCTTGCCAACACTTCACTAATGCCACTGACTTTTGACAGGTAGCCTTTGACTTCCAGTACCTGCTCTTCTGTGGTGACAGGATCAAGCTCTATATTCTTGTGTGTTTCTAAAATCAAAATACATCATGCCTCTGAATTCCCGAAGTCATCTGTCTCAGTACTGGGTGAAACACCTCTTCCTGATGTAACACATGTAACTAAATGTTTATTTGTGTCCCAAAGACCATGTGGGTAATCTTGACACATGCAATTACACCCTGAGGCAGTTTTGCATAAGCTTTTATCAGCTGGTCTCTTTTGTGTATCTAATAACCATTCTCATCCTTAGGACTGCCTTAAACAAAACACAGCCAACACTTCAAACACTCCAACACCCTTAAAAAAAAAAGAATCTTCTGTGTCTTAAGCTGTTAAAGCCAATTATTGGCATACACTACATGCCACTAGCAATGACATGTCTAGGCAAGAACATTGAAAGAATTATAGGCAAAAAACCTGAAGAGTCTTGTATCGTTTATTAAAAAACTCCCAAACAACATAAAAACCAAGCATAACTCACTAACTAGCTCAGTTTCCTAATGTGTGAACTTGTCAGCTTTAAAATATAAACCCTGAACTCCACCTAAATTCAATAAAATAATTTTCTGTTCTTCTTATAAATATTGATATATAAACAGACACGTATATATGAATAAGCACAGGTCTAGCAGCGCCATTTAACTGAATGAGGGGTTTTGGGTGTGTGTTTGGGGGAATTGTATGTGGGCGAAGCACTGTTACATGCTTGTAGTTCAAGAATTCAGCTTACCTTCCAGGAACGAGGAGCTCTCATTGATGTATGCAGCCAACTGTTCAAAGATACCATTGATTTTCTTCTTTGCAGTGACAAAATGTTTAAGCGGAGAAGCATTTACCTCAGCCATGTGTCTTTTATCCTTCTTCACTGCAACTATTGACTTGGAACGAGTAAACAACAGGGACATTGCGCTACAGGGAATAATCCTGTAAATAAAGGTGGCTCACCAAGTGCCAACAGCTGTCCAACTAAGCATCCTACCAAGAACTAGACAAATACACATTTTAAAAACAAGTGTCTGTGTTTCACAAAGAAATTGTTCCACTTTCTACAACTGGAAATTACTCATACATCAGAAATGAAAAAATTCATCCTTCCTCCTCCCTTCCAATAAACAGGCCCCCACCGATCACTTTTCCCCTTCCTCCGCTTACTTTCAGGATGAATTACGTTTTCACAAGTCAGGCATGATCAGCTCGAGTCCCTCTTGAACATGAACGACTGCAATTTTCCTGTCTTCTCCCTCGCCCTGGCCAGACTCCGTCCCGCAGCTCTTTCAGTGACGCCGAGTCCAGCCTGTCCCCGTCCCTGCGGCAGAGGGACCAGGGGATGAGGGACACAGGCTGCCGAGCTCCCTGATCGGCCAGGCCCTGCTCCCCCGCCATCCCAGTGCCCGGGGGATGCGCTGGGCAGATGCTCCGAGCGGCCACCGTCGCCTTCTCCTCAGACCTCAGGGGGCAGGCGAAGCAAAGGGCGGGAAGCGCCCCTCT
>NW_008824934.1:4322683-4332409 GCF_000699105.1 Pygoscelis adeliae | reverse complement strand
GGAGGCGGGCCGCGGGGCGCCCCCGGCGGCGGCGGCCTCCGCCACCCACTGCAGGAATGAAACCCACTGAGGCGACACCGTGGGGTAAGGGTTTAATGCGAGTTCCCCTGGCTGAAACGGTACATCTCGTGTGACAGACTCCTAATTAACTCCAATCACCGTACTGAGCAGAGGAAAGACACAACAAAATAAGTGGAAAAAAACCCCTGCTGAATAAATACATACACCTTTTCGACATCTTCTCAACAATTGGCCTACGAAGTCCCTTTGTTTGGTAACAGATGGTCCTGGATTTCACCTAACAAGATTTATCATTGTTTTACTTTTCAAACTGATTGCCCCTGCCTGGATTTTTCTGCCCTGGGCATGTGTGAGTGTGTGGCCTTGAAATAGACCTAAAAAGCACATGGAAAGCAGTGGAAAAAGGTCTACGTCACCTTCCTCAGGTCCATTCAAATTGCATTAAGTTCCCTGCCAGAATTCACACGTCTAAAGCTATTCCGCCTGCATTAATGCGACCCGTCCTAGATGAAGGGGCTCTACACCTGACAATTAGACAGAAGCTGGAGACACAGAGAAGAGGAGGATTTTTTTTCCTAAGGACAATCATGATGTGAATTTACTGCTTGTGAAACATGATAGTCTTGCAGACCCAGACCGTAACGGTGTCTGATAAGCAGAGCAGGTATCTCACAGGCAACAGCAGAAAAGGTTGCTCCCCCTTCCCTCTCTAACCATGGGTCTAGCTAGACAGATTTTTATACCTACCAGTTCACCGCAATCTCTCAGCACTTTCCAACCACTCATTTCTATCAGCCTCGAGAAGTGTCTGCAGTGGAGTGTTTTGGTTTGGAATCGCAAATAATAGAAATGCTGACTAATGATTTCCTCTAAGTACCGGAGAACAGCTCTTTGATGGCCCATTCAAATTAGATGCAAAGAAAATTATCAAAACAATCTCTGAGAACTGGAATGAGGCCACCAAAGACCACTGGGACCTCTGGGTTGTTACCCAGAGATTGATTAGAGCTTTTGACAATCTTAACGTGGGATAGAACAGAGACAATTCAGCATTGAAGCCCTCCTGACTGATCTAGGCGTTCTCAGCCTTCCCTTTCTTAGATTTTATCTGTGCATACCAACATGGTCTGAATTTGTCTGGGTATGCATGCTCCTTTTAGCTGCAGTAACAGAAGACAGGGAGGCTATCTTTTATCTCTTCAGTCTAATCCCAGAGGTAAAGTATCATTAGCAGACCTTCCTTTAGCTAACCAGAAGCACCTATATTGCCACTGCTGCTGCTTTGAACTTTGTGATATGCTTCCAAGGACTGCAAAGAGGTAAGGAATCAGATGATCTTCAGGCTCTTATTACTGAGTTTCATCTGGTATGACATTTAACAGTTATGACTCCTGGAGTCAGCTCCCCGACTGGTTTATATTTGGAATAGTATCCAGGAATTATTGTCTAATGTCCAGTCCCGTATATGTTGTGGATGAAAATGGGCTTCCAGCTACTTGGAGAGAGAGCTTGTGACTTGCCTCCAAAAAGCTGGATTTCCAGTCCAAGAAAGCATTTTTGTAAAGCCAACCAATCAGTGAAGGTTCAAGTAAATCGCATTTCCAAGAAACAGTGGATGAGGAGCAGAATCAAAAATGAAGGCACAAAATCTCCTTCCAAATTCTACAGCAATATTCCTAGATATTACCTGCAGTATCAGACAGGGAGATCTTCCAGTAGTGGAGTCTTAAAATATCATTAAAAATCAATATCCAAATAGCTTTGATCAATGCCTTAGAAACTCTCAGCAGCATTCCCTGTTTCCACTCAAAGTCAGCAGTGAGCAGGGCCAGGCTTCCTGTGAAGCAGGGCTCTAGGGGTCAAGAAAGGACACTGCGATATAACGGGTTCCTTTGGTGGTTGGAAGACCTTCATGATAGTGGGTCAGGCGGCCTGGATGCATAAGGGTCCACCCTTTCCGTGGAGCTCGAATGGAGCAATTGTAGCGCAGGAACCGGCAGCCTCCTCCCTGATGGAAACAAAACGAGAGACACATCAGCTTGGTAAAAGCACCTCAGGGAAAGGGTCTCTGCCTTCTCCTGGCAGCCCTTCTGAAAATGTGAGGTGTTTGGGGAATCTCCTGTGTTCCAATGCATCCAAAAATCTTCTTTCTACCCTAGCCCAGTCATTAATTGCAATCCTTAGTGTGAAGAAGCCAGATATGGATAAGGAAAGGGTTTTTGGCTGCCTGGACCGCTCGAGGCTGTACTGCGTTCTTGACACACTGGCAAACACTTACCTCATAGTCTATTCCAACTCGGTTCAAAGCAATGTTAATGGTAAAGGTGGAAGCGTCATGATGGGGCATTAAAGAGGGCTGCTCGTCGGGTTTGTAGCGAACTACAAAGGCTAGCTCAAACTGAGTCTGCAGGAGAGAGGAACAAAGTGCACATCTGTTACAGGGCTATAGCGTCCATCGCTCCTGAGCTTGCAGAGCAGGGTGTAATATTTAAATTGCATCCCACTGCTAAGAGAGAAAGGCAACAATAAGGCAGGAGAATGTCATTGGGAAATTGCGTATTTCCTGATGCATATACTTATGTCATACTCCAGGGTCAGTTCCTCCATACTGGGAAATAGTATGCATATTGCTAGAGGATTCTAGCACTCTTTTCACAAAGTTGCAGCTGGAGAAGGTGCTGAGCTGACCACGAGTTTTGATGCTAAGGTGTACATACCTTGGTATAGTATCCTGGGTACAGTTTCTCTGTGATGGGTGCAATATAGTCCAGAAGAAACTTATACCATTCTCTTTCAAAGCCTATTTGGTTCATGTGTATATCAATAGTTGGGACGTTCTCATATCCTCCTTGTATTCTGCTGTCCTGAAACAGAATCATGAAAATACCCATAAGGATGGAAACCTTGGACTTCAGGAATGAAAAGCACTTGTTTCTGGTAACTACAAATAAATATGACATTTATTTATCAGAATTTCCAGGATCGAAAAGCCATTTCAAACAATAATTAAAACCTAAGGTAAACAATATTACCATCAGAAGGGCTGAACACTGTAGCTTCAGAGGACACTAAAGAGGACTCAGAAAAATTAATTCACATTTAAGAACAGGGACAAAATCACAGAGTTCATCAGGAACAAAATTAGAGTACTGCCTCCAGTTTCCTGGTTTAACTGTGGGATCTAATGCCTTCCTACAGGAGGCACTGCTGCCACCAAATATGCATGGACAACGGTGTGACCCCGAAATCAAAAAGCTCCTGCTTTTTCTTACCGTGTTGTCACCTGTGGACCACTGGCCATAATGTTCCATTTCTTCCACCAGCTCATCACAGGCAGTGTCAGTGAATATGGGGAACCAGTAAACATCTGGGCAGGGCTGCAGAAAGTAGACAGGTGAGAATAGCAGAAACAAGGACAAAATGAATAAGACTAAACTGACTGTAGATTGAGTCAGTTTAAGTGGAAAGTAACTAAAATATTGAGGATAGAAATGTGTCTTCTGATTTATGTGCCCCACTTCCACTTAAGAGAGCTGGAGATGTACTTCTAGAATGATTTGGCTCTAAAAATACTTTCAAGGTCATGTTTCCTCTGGATTTGAAAGACTACGAGGTCATGCTGAACTGCTTATTCCCGAGAATGACAATAGTGATGATACAAGCATTGTCCTGATGCTAATCTCCCATTCTGATGGATAAGAGCGATGTTTTCTTACCATTTCTACCAGTTTCCCTTTCAGAGCTGCTGTGTAGTTTTCATGGATGTACTTTTCTCTCCAGTCCTGCAGTTTAAAGATAAGCAAACCAGTCATTTCTGTGCAGCCTGGTTAAAGAGGCAGTGAAAGGCCAGGCACTCATGCAGCAGTATTTCACAGGCTTTGAAGATCCAGATGTTATGAATCACATAAACACCCTCTCTTTAAATTCTGTGACTATGCTCCTCATCCCACCCGAGAGACATCGTTATTACGAAGCCTGGACCTTCCTCACTGGTGAAGCTAGTCATCAAATTTTCACATGCCACATTGCTAAGCCTGCTGAGCATGCAGGTTATCTCACCTCAGGGTTGCTGAATATTTGCCAGAGGTCATTGTGGAGGTGAGTTGTCTGATAATTCTCCAGGGACAGTATGTGTCCAAATTGATGCCGATTTGTCAGGTACATAAAGACTCCCTGCAGGACAGAGGGAAACAATCAAGCTTTGTTTCCAGGCCTCACATTTCCATGAGCCACTGTGAAATACAAGCACTGGACAGTTCCCCAGTGATGATGGCTTTGCCCAAGCTGCTCATTTACTCATTCTTTCTCCTGTGGGCCTTCATTTTTATTTCAACCCAGGATATGAGGAACTTTGAAAGGTTATAGCCAGAGCCAGTAATTCTGTGCCTCTTGTCAGCCAGGGTTGGGAGCAGAGCAGCTGCTGTGAGATTAGGTTCTTCCTTCTTGCCCTGTCAACCCCATTTAGAACAGCCCTGAATAGGCCCAAGAACAAAAATGTCACCCACATTTAGTGGTCCCTGGCTCCGTGTGGTTTCACAGCAAGATAGAAATCCCGTACTGTTCCAAGCCTGCACAGCACTGAGTAATGCCAAAGCTGAATGCCTTGAAACTACTTAATCTTGTCACCTCCACTCTGGCATGCAGTTCTCCCCTGCCAGCCTCTCTCTCCTTGACTGACCCGATTCCGAACGTTGTGGCAGAAAGCCATGTCAGCATCCAGCTTGCCACTGTGGAAGAGATCTCCCTGGTCAAGCTCCGATCGCAGAGCCTTGGCTTTAACCATGTAAACGCTGCTGATGTAGGGAACGTTCCAAAGCCCGCTGAAACACAGGGGTAGAAGAGTAAGACTTGAAATAGCACTAAGACAGAAACTGCTGGACTTGATGGGATGGCAGCAGCACTGCAGTATCAGCCAGGCTTGCCTCAATGAGCCAACTCAGAACAGTAGGGAGAAATGATACCAATAGGAATTGTCATGCCAGGAAAAATCACTTACATTGCCCAGAGCTTTTAAGCTGCACAAATGCTAGTCCACTGTGAAAGCAATTAATTGCTACTGTGTGTTTTTGCTAGGGACATAATTAATGGCTTGAATCTCTTCCCAGAGAGATCAACATATTTTTTTTCCAGTGATTTAAAGAAACTGAACCAGCCAAAAGTGCATAAGCTGATTTCCAGCATTTATTAATTAGACAATGGCCTAAAAAAAAAAAGAAAAAAAAGAGGGCCCCTCAAGAATATGAATGAACCAACAATTATATTTTGTGAATCTTCCATTCAAGGATCACCTGGTATTTTATGAAGACTATCTGATAAAGATTAAACAGCACTTTACAGGATTTTAAGGATCACACTAAGTATAATCCACAGGTGGGAAAACATGACATGAGTAAGATGAAGTGATTTCAGCAGAGTCAGGACTCTTAAACCCTTACTCTGATCATAAGAAAATCTGCCCAAAGTATGTTATGGTCTATGCTCAGGGGAGAACGTAGAGCAGCTTCCAAATGGGAGTACAGACTTCTTTTCCTTTTCTATACACACAGACAGTTGTGCTCTCTGGTTCTTTGTCATCAGCTGGTTTGATGATAATGTGCTGCAGCAAGCTTTACATTTGAGGGATTATATCAGTAAGAAACACTCTTTGCATACTCACACCCTCCGCCTTTGAACAATATCCACATAATCTTCTGAGCGGGCATAGTATCCATCAGGGCTCAGCGCTCCCCAGAAATTTGACCACAACTTCTCATGACGGCTTACCAGTGGGGCAATCACCAGCCTGTGAGCACAAAAGAAAAAGGAATTGCAGGACAGGATGTTACCACAGGAAAAAAAGGAAAAGATTAACAAACCACAGGACCAGAAGAGTTAGATTCTCCCTCACCTACAGAGTTGCTGCTTCTGTTAACTCTGTTGGAATAAAATTCCACATAAGAAAGGGCAAATATGGTCACAATCTCCTATTTAACTGCACCCTACAGCAGGTCTCTTAGAATCCAATTTGTTCTAGCTACTATATAAAGACAAAACTAGGGATGATTTACATCCACTGCCTAAAATCCAGGGATTACAACTACAGTAAAAAAAGACCAAATAAGAGGTGTTTGTCTAACATTCCATCTCTGACACAGTTCTCCTAGTGCCTTACACATCTCAGTGATAAAAGAGCTCACTCTATTCCTCGTGTGAAAGATGACCAGTAAGGATTGCTCAGACCAAAGAACTCACTTGTTCTGTTCGATCAGGATCCTTAGAGTCTCTGTGTTCTTCAGAACTATCTCAGCATCCAGGCTAAAGTAATAGTCACAGTCAGGATCCTTTCTGCACAAATCCCTATAGCCACAGAACAAGAAAAGTCACATCAAAATCCTCCTAGAACAGACCAAGACAAGGGACAGAACACCAGGAATTCCCTCACCTTGTAGACTAAAGGTCTTCTTCTGGGTGCTCAGAAAAGTTCAGTTTAATGTAACAACTTAGAAGGCTAGCATAGTACAAGCACATCAGAGTCAGTATACAATAGCACACACTGAGACTCAGCCAAAATCAACATTTAGCAAACTGTTTCCCCAGCAAAAACTGAAGAGATTCCCATTTATGATTGGCCCAAATCCAGACCTGAGCTCCAACTCACACCTCCTGATCACAGACAGGAAGATACTCTGCCACTAGCTCTTAGTTTTACTACTACACTCCTCCCCTTCAGAGATATAGGCGCATATTCTTTGTGATCTATGACTGGGCAATTAGACTGCTTGATGAGGGTGGAAGGTACAGGGCTATCCTTCTAACAGAGCAAAGGACCAGTGAGAACTTGGCTTCTGAAACTGGAGAAAGGGAGCTGGTATTGGGACTGATTTTTTCCCAATATATAATGGGCATGGAGAGTTAATGCCAGGAAAATTGAAAGAAGAGGGTGACTGAAAGAAGAGAAGCATCCACTTGATAGTGATGATACTCAGAAAAACTGGACTGCCTTAGTTTGGACACAGGCTGACTCTGCTAGTCATCATGTATGGCCTTTTCACTTACATGCCCAAGTTACGTGCCTCAGCATTCTCCACCTTGTCATCTGGTCCAATCACTTTGATGGCAAGATATTCTTTGCCATGCTCTTTAACAAAAGAGTCCACCTGCATCAAGTGATGTTGCTCCTATGCCAAAGGAAAAACAAGGAAAAACAGATGAGATGGGCTCATTCCAGGCTGCTCAGCCTCGTATTCTTGAAAATGCCAAACCAGATGAGCAACAGTTCTTCCCACTTCCACATCTTTACAGCTGGGTGGAGCCATTGCAGATAAGTACTGGGATTACAGAGCCTGGAAGTCTAGTCAAAGGTTGCAAAGGTGCCTACAATACAGGAGGAGGTATACATTTTCCCCGCATTTGCTAAGACCATCACAGGCCAACTTTACTTACATGGTTGTGAATGAAGAGCTGGATTCGTTGCTTTGGGTAATGAAGGTTACGAAGCCGCAAGAAAAACTGGGAGAGGAATGGGGTGGGCTGCTCGATGAAAATGCCAATCAGAATCACTGGCAATGCCTCATCCTACATTCAGTGAGAAAAGGAGAGAAGTGGGGCTCAGGTACCACATCAGAAACATAAGATCCCATTGTAATTGTAAGGCTTGTCTTGAGAGCTTTGAATAGACATCAGCCTTACCTTAAACCCTGTGAGGCTTCGCAGACCTTCATCACACACAGTGCAGCCAGTCTCAAATGTCCATATTTGAGGAATGTAGTTTCCCAGGTAGTTCAACTGCAGCTACAAAAGGCAATTTGCCGTGTTACGCATTACAGGGCAGGGGAGTTTCTTTGCATCTGCCCCCAGTGTAAGATCACGTTTCATCAGAACTTCATTTACCTTCTTCTTAGACTAAAGAATCTAAAAAGCATGACAGCCTAAGGGTCTAATTACAAGCTGATCTTTGAAGCAGACCCATCTTGCTGCTATGGACCTGGGCCACTTATTGTTTCTCAAATGTAAATGTACACAGGGAAAGTTAGTATATGGCAAGGCAGTAACCTGACACACTTGAGCCTAAAGGGTCACTTTGCAACAAATAAATATCCAATCTTTCCCTCAGGACGCCCACTTACCTTGGTGGGTCCATTTCCATGAATCACTACAGGCAGTGTGTCATATAACAAGTTTCTTGCTCTCACTCGTGAGTTTTCAAACTTCAGAACTACCTCATCTGGAAATGACATTGCCATCATGTTATCAGAGGAACGCTTTTATTAATAATTAGCAGCACAGTGCCTCATTTCTACTGAACAACTGCTGGAAGGTGAAAGCATGGACGTGGATAACCATGCACAAGTACTTTAAGGGCTACAGACCATATCCAGAAAGGAGAAAAAGTGTTCAGAACGATCCTGTGAGGTAACAGGAGGATGGCTGGGAAGTTGGACAGAGTGCAGCTTGCTGGGCTGACAAATACACCTTCTACTGGGAGTTGGCAGAAGCCGCACTGAAACAGTCTTTCAACACTGGCATTGACAAATTGTGCTGTGAGGAACAGCTACTGATGGCCAGGGAGGACTCAGGCACTTCTCACCTAAGCATTCTATGCACCTGCTGTCTCTCTTTTTCACCCCAAACAAAAGTCCACCCTCCTGGCAGAGATCAGTCTCCTCAATACAACCACATAAAATCCTTTGGAAAACAGACTAGTACAGACCCAAGCTCCAGTCTATCATTGTTATAATGAGCACAGGAGCCAAAAACTACACTGCCGTTATAATTTTTCACCTGACTGGAATAGAGATGGAGTGGTGCAAGACTATAAACTGAAAACATTAGGCAGTAGTGTCAGGAGAGTAAGTGAATCACTTTCGCCAGGACCAGCAAAATCAATCAATCAGCAGGTCAGGTCAGAAGCCTGGTATGGTCAGTGAGTGCTCACAGGCAGTGTCTGGCTGCATCTCACCTTCTGTGGCATTCCACACACAGTTCTGAAGCGGAAGGACAGGCAAACCCTAGGCAGGGTTATGTGTTATTACTTGCGCTGAAGTCCCTCCCAATTTCAATCCCCTAGGCTAAAGCAATCCGACATGCTTGGAGATCAAAGTGGCAAGGAGGTGTAAGATGGAAAGCCTGACCTGCATTCCCCAAAGTGAAGAGGGAACTGCCATGAGAACTTAGTTGGTCACAGTGGAATTGCAAATAAATCCCAGAACTCTGGCAGAGGCTTTTTACTGAGGCTTATTCTGCAGGGACAGGAATTTCTGAAATTTAATCCCTTCAGCCACAACACAACTTTATTTCTGGTGTCAGCATGCAGTTGCATTCCAAGGAGAAATGAGCTTCCTTCTTCCATCTCACCTAATGCTCCATTTAGGTTTTGGAAGATCCGGCTTCTTTGGTCTAGACTGATGTTGATACTTGCCTTTAAAAGAATGAGATAAATAACAGTTAGAACACAAGTGGGCATCCATTCTTTACATGCGAGAGACTCTATGCTGAGCAAAGATCTATCACATTCCTATAATCATTTCCATACTCTCCAAGCTCTGAAGCCTTAAACAATTCCAGCTAATCCTCATTTTCACTTGAATCTGGGACAATTCACCATTTTCTAAAACAACTTAAACAGATTAGGCAAAACCATGCAAATAAACATTTTAAAGCTGCTGTGGGTGTGCCAATAATAATACGCAGCATATTAATGAAGTACACTTGCAGCACAGTCATATA
>NW_008824934.1:4313146-4322631 GCF_000699105.1 Pygoscelis adeliae | reverse complement strand
AGACAGCAAAAACATTTGCAGTGAAGACAGTTTCTTGCCATCTATCCACAGGGCAAGCGTTACCTCAAGTGTTGCCCCAGGTACCGGTATCAAACCAGAACACATAAGGGTGCAAGGCCAGCTCATGCAGTCTTTGTTTTTATGCCCTGCTGCAAGTCACACTCTGAGTGGATTTTTGTCAGACTAAAATCCAGCTCTGACTTAACAGAGTTCAGTGTCCCTCCAGGCATCTATTAAGATTGATTACTGGAAAGGACAGCAGGGTGCTAACATCCGCTGTCTGAATGCCAAGTCAGTGGAATTACTCAGCCTTTGCGTGGCATGGGGCCAGAACTGCAGATGAGAACATTAAAGGAACTGTTCATGTTAAAATATCATGGGCCATATTCAGATTTGCGGAAGGAAAAAAGTGCAGCTGTTCTGAATTTTTTACCAGCCCTGCTGGTAAAAAAGTGCAACTCCTCTAATCAGTCTGAAAGCAGTTTCCTATTTCTAATGCTTCCTCTTGACTTCACTGTTACAGTTTGACTTCTTAGTTCCCCTGCGTTTGTGGTGTCCCTCAGGGACAGACTGCACTGCGTAATGCAGAACTGGGCAGGGACAACGGAAGCAGAATCACCCTGTGGGCTGGGTGATTCGGCCAGTGCACCACACGGTGCTGGAATGGCAATGATGCTTCCAGGGTCCATTCCAGGCTTCTGTATGATGTTACGTGGCATGCTACATAGGCTGACACAGATTTTGTCAGCCAGGATCTGGAGGTGTTTGCTGAAGGCAGTGGCAGCCTCTTTGTTCCAGCAGGGCTACCCACTGTGATGCCTACGGTCCCTGTCCTGTGGCACAACAGTGGCTACAAGGCTGTGAACCTTTGTCCCTTTTATCACCTCAAATCTGCTCAGGCCTCATCCTCCCTTTTACCTACAATGTACTTTAGTGCTAGGTTGGATACCTCTAAGTCAGCACTGCACTCTGCAGGGAGGATACACACTTAAAGTCTGGGTTTCACATGCCCTGGGAGGAGGCTGGTTAGTTCTGCCACACTCAATGGCTTTAAACATCAGCACGTACAGATACTGGTATGAGTTTCCAGTAAGACTTGTTTTAAGACATCTATCTTCCCATTCACATTTTAAGCTTAAAGATAAAAACTGCTAATAACAGAACAAGGGGGTAGTGGTTAAAATGCAAATTTTCAGAAGGAAAATGGGTAACTAGACATACTACTGGACTTTTTCATGTAAGGATGCCAGAGCAGTAATTAAAGGTCAATATGTATGTGATTAACTTCTTTTACTCTCAACAGGGATACTGCACAGAGGATTAACAGCAATGCTTCTCAGACAACTCCTCCTAATCCCAAAATCTAGCTACGCTTACTCTTTTTTCTGGATCCAAGAAGACATTCGTATAGAAGAGCTGGTCACTGTCATCGTCCTGTCCTTTCCACTCCTCCACAAGCTTCTTCAGGTTTGGAGCATAACCTATGAAGCCTGTGGGAATAAGTATGAAGAGGTGTTTCAACCCATACAACCAAAAAGGGAAGTACTCCTTGTCCTGGTTTCGGCAGGGATAGAGTTGATTTCCTTCCTAGTAGCTGGTACAGTGCTGTGTTTTGGATTTAGGGTGAGAACAAAGTTGATAACACACCGATGTTTTAGTTGTTGCTCAGCAGTGCTTACACTAGTCAAGGACTTTTCAGCTTCCCATGCTCTACTGACTGAGCAGGCTGGAGGTGCACAAGAAGCTGGGAGGGGGCACAGCCAGGACAGCTGACCCAAACTGGCCAAAGGGACATTCCATACCATGGGACGTCATGCTCAGTACATAAACTGGGGAAAGCTGGCCGGGGGGGCCGCTGCTCGGGGACTGGCTGGGCATCGGTTGGTGGGTGGTGAGCAATTGCACTGTGCATCACTTGCTTTGTGTGTTGTTGTTGTTGTTATTATTATTATATTTTATTTCAATTATTAAACTGTTTTTATCTCAACCCACAAGTTTTTCTCACTTGTGCTCTTCCAATTCTCTCCCTCATCCCACCAGGCGGGGGGGGAGTGAGCGAGCAGCTGTGTGGTGCTCAGTTGCCAACTGAGGTTGAACGACAGTCCTGTATACACATACTCTCACTTCTTGCACACACAGTCTCACTCCATTCTGTGTTGCTGCAGAGATACATCAGCTTTCAGCAAAGGCATGTATAGAACCACACTTCCCAACATGGAATGACACCAGGATCAAACCTGTAATCTTCATCATCAGAAAAGCTCAGATACCCACACCCTGAATGACAAGTCTCACTGAAAAGGGAGAAGGGATAGGGAGCAGGTTCCTATCCTCTACAGGCAATTCATAGCTATGTCCCCTCCTGCAGATAACAGACAGGACCATTGTTAGTCTTTCCATTACGGCCAGTTTTGCACAGGGCTTCAGTTTGCCCCATCTTCTTTAAAGATGCTTTCCACACCTGGTCCCTTGCTACTTCTCCCTAAGGCCTTCTAATAGGAGGAAAAAGCTGAGAGAGGTTCTCAGCTGAAAGAAGGTTCTGCGTCTTACCTCCAGAACCCAAGAAGCGCTTTCCATCTCGCACCTGAGGGTACTTGGCTTCCAACTTTCTGTCAGGATAGATGTAGTTCTCTGCTGAGAAGACCACCTTGCTCTTGGCTTGTTTGAACTTCTTCAGCAGTTCTGTGGGGCCCGAAGCAAGGAGCACATCATAGCTAGAGTAAAAGACAGACAAGAAAGGGACAGAAAGGAATGGAGTCAGAAAAAAACACGTCAGTGTGAAAAGTTTCTAGAAGCAGCTAATTCTTTAGGAATCCCTGTCTTTTAGTTCTGCTTCACAGTATTACATTTTTTGACATAATTACAGCTAATTAAAGTGCAATCTTATTCACAGGGTGGAAGATGTTACTTTCCACTGCAGAAGATTCCACACTGGCTTGGGGCAAGTTACGCCCATTCTTATTTTTACTAAGTTTTCACTGATGATAAAAACAAATCTTCCAAGCTGCAAAACATGCTGATCTCTTCTTGCTTTTCCCCTGTTTGCAACTGTGAAGCCCTGGTGCCCTCACTGTTTGTAACAACTTTTTACTTATCGGAGGAAGAATTACTCTGCCATTCCTTTCTAGATTAAAGAAACCCATAGGTCATGCTTTTTACATCTTTTGGCATCCTGCCACTCTCCACTGAGCTCCCTGCAAATATTCAGGAGGAACCTATACTGGACACTAGTCACTGGATGCTGCACTCCAGCCGCTCCCTCTTCAGTACTGGGTAGAAATGATTAATTCCCAGGTGACACTCCCAGAATGAGACTTGCATTTTCTGCAAGAGGATTTGCATACTTCAAACACATTTTGGTGAGTGAAAAAGTTGCTCATTCCAGAGATTAATCATTCTCAACTTCTCTAAACACACGTGGACACTCAGAGCTGCAAAAGATGATCTCCCTGCCATGGGAGCTAGAGGCAGATACAGGGATCCCAGCCCTGCCTGTTGCTGGGCATATGAAAAGACACGGAGACTCCAAACCGTCTGTCTCCCTCTTCACATTTCTCTGGCAGACTAATTCTTGGCTCTCGGGATTGTGTTGCAGCCTGCCTCACCTTATAAAACAAATAATTCTGGTAAGAAAGGCTTGCCTAGATCCACAGAAATTGTCTACTCATTCTCTGCAGATAGGAGCAGCCAAATTCCACCCTGGCAGAAACAGGTATAACGCTATCAGCTTTATGCAAGAGTTGGAATTGGCCTATTCTGATCAGACCTTCCCAGCTGCCACGGATGCAGCTCTGAGCAACTCTCAGGCAACTGCAGAGAATTCAGGGGGAAAAAAACCAGAGAAGGTCTGGACACACCTTCCACATGCAATCTACTTCACAGTTAATTTCTTCTTAGTAAGAACCTGTCCAAACAGCCTTATGATTCAGTTCATGGCAAATACTTTCCAACCCATTACCTTTCTACAAAAAGGATGATCAGGTCTTCCTTATCCGCATACTGCTTCAAAGCTGATTTCAAGAGACGGACCTTCTGCCCACCTCCTGCTGGCTTCTTGTCATCTCCACCCTGCCATTCCTCATCCAGCCCCAGCACCTAAAGAACGACAGGCACAGGGTGTACTGAACACGTCACTTTCCCAGCAAGACTCACAGGAAAGGACCAGAACCCACAACCTCACTACTCCTGATATCTCCCAGTGCTAATCACAACAAAAAAACCAGCATGAGGACAGATGGACTAGGTATATACGCCAGCCTTTGAACCATTCTCTGGGACGGACAGTCAGAGTAACACATAGCACAGTAACAAAGCACTCTGAGCAACACAGACAGGAGCACACTCTGTACTGTGTGTTTTGGCATTGCAATGGAAAAGTGCCACGGGGCTCCCTTGAACAGGAGTTATGGATCTCATCTTAAGCCAACACTCAGGATGGAATAAGAGACTGCTGCAGAAATGCCCCAGTCACAGTATTTTTCAATCAGCTGAGTAGATGTGTCCTCTCTTGAGCTTTTATTTAATCACTTTGTGGTCAAGTCTTATCCATTCCACACTTCAAAATTCCCTTTGACCAACCACCACTGAGGCTGCTAGCCACTACCTGGACTTTGTAGTTGAAGAATTGGGCTGATCTTCTAAAACGTTGGAATCCCTCAGTCTGCTTGGTGGCAACAGTAAGAACCAGCAGGTTTTCTGCATACAGGAGAAAGCACAAGAGACACATTCAATTTGTGTTGTTTTCACAACTAGCTGTTCCATATCTAACGAAGAGGCTTTACTATCAGATACTGAGCCAAGGCAGGGATCAATAGTCTTAAAGGTACTTGACAGATTTGACAAAGGGAAGTCAAAATCCAACCACTGAGAAGCAAAGTGACTTTCCCAGTACATACTTTAAGTTGATCATGAATCCAGCAATAGAATCCAGGAGTCCCAACTTTTGCACAAACAGTCACTGCTGTTCATGGACACAGGTTACAGCTGTTCTATATGACACTGACAGATGTCCAGGTTCATTTTAAATCAGGCAAGGGAGGTAGTCTACCTGTGGAGCTACCATATCCTGCTGAGAAGAAAACAGCTTGCTTACACCTCACCCAATTATCTCTACACTGTACAATGTTAAGCACTATAGGTGTTCTCACTGCCCACAAAGCTTCAACCTCAGGAAGAAAACCAGCTTCAAATCCTTCTTATTTGCTGCCTAGATTTTCTTGGCACCAACTCATCAAAGATTCATAGAGGGAAAAAAAGAAAGCGTGGACATAGCCAATGCTTTACTGGAGGAACTAACTATCACAGAGGACAGAACATGGCAAAGGTGCCCTCAAATTTCAGTGTTTGATTGAAGAACCCAAAACTACTTGCAGCATGAGCAAGGTTATCCCTTTGCAGCAGAGATTAGAACTTGGTCCTGGGTATAAAATGAGAGATTATGTAACGATACAATTTCATTGCCCGAGTTACGAGCTAGAAAAAGAAAATATAATGTATTAAGTGGTTTTTTTGCTCTGCTATTGAAAGCTACACTTCTCTCACATAGAGTATGAAGGAAATTAAACTTGAAGATAAAATATAGAACTACTACAAAATGCCCATTTGGAAGTCATCCATTTAGTGCAAATGGCTTCCTGTTCCCCACAGAGACTTTTTTGTCACTCAGCATTCATTGGGTGTATGGAAGACCAAAATTAGGCTGAATGTTATTACTCCCTCTCCATGGCTGCCCCAGTTTTCTACTGCATTCCTGAGGTGTTTTCCAGATTTTTTTTTATACATACACAATGTGAATTTAATTCTGCCATAGCTTTCGTTTACATTCTCCTCCCAAACTTGCTTTTCATTTCCGGTCCCTTAAAAATGACAAAGCTAAAGCCTGAAGTTCTCTTTCAGAAGTTTCTCTATAGTACCACTGGAATATGATTTTTATGTGGAAGCTCTGGTTTCTTCATTGTAATGATTAAATGCTATACTTCATCTTAACACTATTGCTTAAGTAGGAATTTGTATAGGCTTTGGCAACAGTGCTTAAATGTGAATCCTGGCCATCCGATTTTAACATCAGAAAATACCAGGAAAAACTGAAAGCACGTTTTCTTGGCTTTTGCAGGCTTCTCTTGGAATAATGATTTTTTTCAATGGATGTACCAGATGCATCTTCCTAGTGTACCCAAACTGATGTTCTGTCTGATCTTAGACAGGAAGGATCTAGGAGCTGGGGTCCTAGATAGACCTGACGAAGACAGCAAAAGCAAAAAAGTAAGTGTAAGACTCCAAGTTAGGAAGAAAGAGGATGTTCCCAAGGAAATTCCTAAAATCCTTTACCTGCATCAGAATAAAACAGAGAGATTGAGAACAGTCAATAGAAGGTCAGCTCTAATTGTATTTTGTTAGACATTCACACAGACAGACAAAGGGAGTGATAAATAAAAGAATATGAATCCTGCATTTGTGCAGTTTTTAAAGGAAGATTTTTAGATGTATGATGTGCATTCCTAATCCAGCTCCTTCAGCACACTCCAGTTCCTTCTGTCCTGTCCAGTCAGAGGGTGCAAACAAATGAGTAAAATATGTATCTCTTCAGGGAGTATGTTAAAGCCATTAAAGTTTCTAGCCATACAATGGCATGCAGAAAACCATGGCAGCTTTATTAGATATCTCTGAGCTCATGGTTTCTGAGAAGGTGAAGATCATACTGCCAAAGAAGAGGGGGGCAAATGTGGGCTTGCCAGAGAGGAATGTAAAGAGAAACATCAAATTCTAGTACCCGAAAGGAGAGGAGAAAGCATATGATAATGATAAAAGAAGGAAAGAAAGAAAAGAGCCTGACTGCTATGCAATTATTTCAGCCTGAATTCTCAGGTATCTCACATTAAATAAATCACTAATTCATTTTCATGTCGCCACCCCAAAAAAGCAACAAACTGTTTATGATACGACTGCCAGAAGTTTGCTGGACAAGATGCGAGGGCTAAAGACTCACACGGATGAACAGGAAGCGGTGTCCTATTTCTAAGACAGAAAAGGTTTCACTGTGCAGCCTGTGAACTCACTGGAGCATGGAAAAGCCAGCAGAGACAATTATCCTCCCCAGCAGAATTCCAAGTTACAGATTCCCTCTCATTACTAGTTTGTGGGGATAGGACTCTGAGAGACATTAAGCTCAGTTTCTGCTCTGAGAAATCTCTGCAGAAGCAAGAGCTTTCCATCCCAAGAGACATTCCTTCGGTCCAGTACTAGAAGCTTGTGCTGAGCTATGCTGCCTCCGCTCCTTCTCCTTTAACCCTTTTTTCTCTTTCTTGAAGATTTTGCTGAACACTGGTGCAGCAGATGATAGGTATTTCCAGAGACAGAGCAGAAAACCCTTTTAATTTCAGTATCGCATGCAGGCATTTTAAAACCTCCAAAAGCAGATTTATGCTTCCCTATTTTCCATGTCACAGTTACTTTTCATGTGTAGAAATGGTAGCCTATTATGTTAAGCCAGGCCTGCTGGGCCCAGAGACTCCTTGCGCCATGCTGACAATTAGAAATCGTATAAATGCATTTAATAATGGTATGGCTGCAAAATATGAACAGTGTGGTTAACGAAGCAAGCACTGGACTAGGAACCAGGGGAGCTGGACTGTACTACTAGCTCTGCTATGCAACAAGTAGCCAATCTTGCTATCCCTCTGTTCTTCCGTCTGTAGAATGATAAATAGAGGACATTTACAACTTTTGTGAGGGTTTTTGAGCACTATAGATGAAAAGGATCCTGTAGGGACAAAGCACTGGAACAGGGTCTCCGATATCAACATCACAGTGAAATGACTGGGTAGACTTCTGAGTTTTTACAAAGAGTAAAAATCAGTGACAAGATGAGTTCAGTAACAAAAAATCTTAGAGTTATTTACTTCTGCCCTGACTCTACAGGGACAGCACAGCTGCATCTGCATTTTAGGACAAGGAATGAATTTACCCCTAGGCTGTACTTTGGGAAATCTTACTGTGCCTCTTCCTGTTAAGATAGTGTCCAAGAAAACACCATTAATGCTGGGATCAAATAGAAAAAATCAGTGCACAATTTCATAGCAGATAATACAACCTCTGTAGTAAATTTACATTTACAAAAGTTTAGTTTTAAAGATTCAATTAACTACAAATACCTATGCTTAGAGCTTTTGCAGAGATCTAAAAGAACATACAAGAGAGAAGATAGGTATCTTTATTCTCATATTACTCTGGGGAAGCTGAGGCACAGAAAAGGTAAGGCATTTTTTCTTCGACCCATGCCAGAAGTGATGGGTTCAGAAAGCAGTTAATTCCAAATCCCTCTTTCTAACCAACATACCTCATTCTCTTTTCCCAGCACCCAATTCGGTATCTCTAGTTTGCTCTAAAACCTTACTAAAACCATGGAAGTTTTGGGGTGTGTAAGGAAGGCAGGATAGCACAGAGAGATTAATTTCTTACTTACATTTGTCTAATAGTTACCCTAAATGCTGAAATGATTTTGCTTAAGTTATGCCACTATAGCTAAAGAACTCCCCTTCCAACACTCCCATGGATACACATTAACTGTATTAAGTAATATATATAGTAAAGGTAATTATACCAGAATCACGTATTGTGAAGGGAAATGTTCTAGGTAACAAGATGAAATCTCCTCTTAATTGCCACTTCTCTAATGAAGACAGAGATAATTATCCAAACTTCTTGGCAGAGTGACAGTGCGTGAACCTCTTTGTCAGCCTGGCCGACATTCTGTAGCTGCCCTAATCCTCCACTGTTCTACCAACTACTCTTCAGAGCATCTACCAACTGTTTATGTGGGGAGAGATTGATGTTATTTTAGGAGCATACCAGATCTCAGGTCACAGCGTGGCCAGTCCGGGATCAAACGCTCTCTGCTACCTAATTCTTGAACTGTCTAAGTTCAAAAGCAGGAAGGGCTGGCCCAGGTGGGGTGCAACCCCAGGGACTGTGAGTACTTTAGTGGGATGAAACGGTGTCCCAAAGCTCATCTTGCACAACTCTGAGCTGTGAGCGCCTGTCTGGTAACTGAGGCGCTCAAGAAGCGTGTGCGGAGGACACCCACGCCAGCCTGTGCACTGCCTCAGGACTCGGGAGCAGGCTCTGGATGCCGCCCAGGGGCTCAGACTCCGTAGCGGGCACTAGTCTCAGATCGGGCAATGCCTCTGAGCTGGACCAGGGCGCTAAGGACAGTGGTGGCACCAACAGCGAACGTGCCCGTCCATCAGCCTGGCCACCAGCTCCCCGTGCTGCCGGTCCCCACCCTCTGCCCCGGAGCAGACCCCCTTACCTTCCCGCTCCGAGGCACAGCAGCCCTCCGCCCCGAGCAGCGCCAGCACCACCCAGGGCAGCAGCACCGCCGGAGGCACCATGGAGGCGACTTCCCCGCCTGGATCCCGGTCCGGGAGCCGATACCGACCGGGAGCGCTGCCTGCGGCACGGCCAGCAGGACACCGATCTCTCGGCCT
>NW_008824934.1:4310622-4312980 GCF_000699105.1 Pygoscelis adeliae | reverse complement strand
GGCGCCCGTGTGGGGGAGGTAGGAGGAAGCTCTGGGCCCTTGGCTTGGGCAAAGCTAGGGAACGGCCGCCTCTTGCGGGGACGCAAAGTCGTGGGCTTTGATCCCGGAGCCGCAGTAACTTTACCAGGGGTGCGGGGTCCAGCAAGCCTGGCTGCCGGGGGGCTGTGCAGCCACAGCCGTGGGACGCTGGGCGATGGGTCCGCAGAGGAGGAAACATGCATTAAGCAAACGTGAGGCTGCGTAGGAGGAGAGGGCTCACTTTCTGGCCAGCTTCAGTTACTGCTGGGCTGCATCTGGTTGACACAGTCATTAAGCGTGAAAAAAGCAAACCAGAAATGGATTATGCACAGCCCTGGAAGCCCTTATTAAATACCTTCTTTCCACCTGTCACCTCTCATATTTCCTTGGTGAACACAAAATCTGCTGCAGTCTTGTTTCCTACACTAACTGTTGCTCTCTGGCCATATATACGTCTTTTAGCCTTACATTTATCTCTTTGTCCGTGTGCTGAATTTTCTTGCTCTAGCCCTGATGACTTATCCATGCATCTTCTTCTGGTTTATGCTGCCTAACTTTGAGAACAGGCAAAATAAACCTGTCTTATAAAATCACACTTTTTTTTTTTAAGTTGGGTTTAGGGTCATTTTTATACTGCGGTGAACGTAAGGCTTAGATGCAGGGAAACCCTTTTGAGCCTGCAGACCAGATGAGGAGCTACCACTGACACGCACCTTACGTGAGGCCTTGAGCAGCACATTCTTTCTACTGAAGCAAATACCTAGAAGCGACAGTGCCATTTTCTTAGGCACTCTGTACAATTAAACCCAACTTTGCTTCCATTACTGAAAGCAACATTAAGAGATTACTTATTTTCTCTTGTAAGGTGTGAACAATAATATTTACTTGTCTGCAAAGAACTCGCAGAATGACAGAGGCGGTATAAATGTTACGTACTGTTCTGTAAGACATTAAGTAGAAAGCAATGTTGCGGTGTACTACTGAAGCCATCACTGAAAGAGGCATTGAGTCCTCGGCCACATCTGAGCTTGGCCCACGGAGCACGTGTTACCACAGGAAGGTAAGATGTTAGAGAAAGGAGCGGTACTGGGTAGTTCAGCAGGGGCATAAAAAGCGAAGGATGGGTGCTGAGCGATGGTGTGGCACGTCCACTGAGGTAACAAAGAAACGCAATGCCTCAGTGCCATAGGTATCGCTCAGCTGGACTGGGGCTACGGAATACACAGCTGGAAACATACAGGGCATCATAAAAGCACTGGGATAATACAGAAGCCTCCCTCATTGCAGAGTTCAGTTTCAATAAAAAAATTGCCTGTCTAAAATTCTGAGGCCCACAGCTGCTGTTTTCTGTCAGTAAACCACCTCTTTAAATTAACAGAAATCACAGATACAGAATTCAGGTTTTCAAAATAAAAACGAGAAGGTACGATCTTGGAGGAGAAAAAAACCAAGCACGTTAGAAGGGCCACACTGTAGCTAACTAATATCCTCCATGCTTCATAATAGCATCCTCCCACAGAACTACCATTACTACTTGTTTGTTCCCTGAGAATATTCTTGAGTGTGTTCAATACACTTTTGTTTCCATTCCCTCTCCCCAAAGCAGGAATTCCCTCATAATTACCAGGCAAGCAGAACAGTCCTCATGCTCAAACGATGTACTACAGGCAACAATCCAAGGAAATACTAGTTCTCCCTAAGATGGTGATTTCAGGAAACTTCCTTTTGCAAAGCTGCCAGTTTCACTAAACTAAAAAAAAAAAGGGAAAAAAAAAAGGAAAAGAGACTTTCATTTTAGATTTCTTTAGCGCTTTGCAGGCCCAGACAAAGCCCCCGATAAATCTTTAGCAGCCTCAACACTTCAAGCCAGGAGCCACAGCAAAGGTGTTCAGCCCCTCACCTTCAAACCTCAGCCTGAGATCTGTGACTCAATCTAGAATTTTAAAAATTGCAAGTTTCTCATTTTGATGAAGTTAAATCTCTCCATTCTAAAATGAAAGGGGTTTTGCACACTAGAAATCATGAATGCATCATTGTTCATACTGCTGTACTCTGTGCCTGTTGGACAGCTCTGTTTGCATTCTGCAGCTATGCCAACCCAGCAAGCATATTTTTTTTCCTGTTTCTATGTTTGTACCGCTTTGTGCACTCTGGCTGGAGTCGGCTGCCTGTCTTTATAAACAGAGGCAGCTGCCAATGCAGATGTTCCAATGAGTACGTGCAACACGTGCTCCAAAGCAAAGCAGCAGCTTCCTAAAAACTGCAAGGATCAGAGCTGTGTTTTTAAAGGAGCCCCAGAACACACCAGACCTTCTGAGAAAACACCAGCCCCACTGAAAC
>NW_008824934.1:4310133-4310560 GCF_000699105.1 Pygoscelis adeliae | reverse complement strand
CTCATTTGCAGGAAGAAGTTAAGAAAGTGTCTCGTCGGCTCCCCTTCACTAAGCTGGTTCACTGGCTCTATCTGGTCAGGAATGTCACACTTCATTTTAACTCACGGTGTTTCTGCATGGCTCGCTACTGTCTCTCGAGAGCTGCACTGGAGTACAAAGCTCCCCGTGGCGCGACGTGCACGTCTAAGTCACATCATAAAGTTTGTTCCTCTATTTACTACACAGTGGACTAAAGTTTGGCGGACTATAACTTGCTTTCCCATACTAGGCTCTGCTGTCACAACAGCAGTAAACTGCCACTGGAATTACGGAAAGCTCCTCCAGGCCCGCTCCAGATTTTTCCCATCGGCGCCGTCACCCGGGCGGGAGAGACAAAACCTCCGCCGTGTGCCCAAACTAAGGCTGGAGCCGCTGCTGACGCCCACCG
>NW_008824934.1:4264105-4309267 GCF_000699105.1 Pygoscelis adeliae | reverse complement strand
GGGGACCGGGGCGGGCGCCGGGGACTGCGTGACGGTGCGGGAGGAGGTGGTGGCCCACCGGAGCCGGCCGCATCTCTACCTGCAGCGGATCCGCATTGCCACCCCCCCCGAGCGGGTGGCCGCGTTCGAGGCCTCGGCCCCAGCTTCTGCGCCCTCGCTGGGCAGCCGCTTTGCCAGCAGCCTGGAGAAGGTGGAGGAGCGGCAGTTCCTGCTCTCCTCCGGTCGCCTGCTACTGGCCGGGAGCCCCAAGGTGGTGCTTATGGTGGTGGCTGCCAAGAAGCTCGTGAGCCGGGTGCAGGTCGCACCCAAATCCCACTTTGACGAAACCGTGCTCTCCGTGGTGTACACCTCAGAGCCCATCGAGGTCTCCAGGCTGGAGGAGACCTTCAGCAAGCTGAGGGAGTCGGCCAAGAAAGAGATGCTGGAGGTGATGCAGATGGGGGTGGAAGATCTTTTCCAGGAGCACCAACAGACCTGGTCAGACCTGTTCATTTCAGGTAAGGAAAGTGATGCTCAACTTCCAAAGGGTTGCTTTAGAGGGCAGCTGGAAGCTCAGTGACCTGGTTGCTGTAAGGTCTCCAGAGGCTCCACTCTTCCTGACAGGTTTCTCTCGGGGGCCAGAAGGCATGTTGTGGGATAGTAAAACAGCATTCCTGGTTCGGAACCCAGCAAACTTGACAGAAGTGGAATATTCCTTACTGCATAAAGGAAACGATAGAAGAACATTTCTAATCAAACTCTGCATGTGCAGGGCTTTCACGTCTTCAGGAACTTTACTGATTTGCCCAGCATATCAGCTCTAAGTTGGAAATAGAGTTGACTTCTAGTGACAGTATAAAGGACAGATTTCTTCGTGGAAGTTAAGGACTGTCCTACAAGGATGCTTTTTCTTAAAATAAGATTTTCACGGCCTTGCATGAAAGGGTAGCTGCCCAAGTAATGTAGAACTTGCTATTTTATAGCCAGTAGATAGATGTTCCTTTGACAGATCATTCTGGTAGAGTCACGGTGACAGCTCCATAAGGCATCTGTATATCAAACTAGCTTTGCCTTTAGTGGGAGCTTGGTGTTCAAACTCCAAGTAGCAGAGAGAGCGTCTAAGAAAATAGAAGGAAACATTTCACTTCAGTGTTTCATAGGCAAAGGTTTCTTAGATGTTCTAAAGAATGCCTGTGTATTGAAAGACGACATGCACATTTGATCTTTTTTTTCTCCTAGTTACTGTCATATTCATGTGTGAGCCTCTTGACTCTTGGTTGTTTTCTTCTATTACAGGGGTTGAAATGAGAAAGATCACAGATTCGCATACACCATCCAGTGAGACTGTTAACATGACCCTCTACTATGTGCTGTCAAGCATGCCAGCTCCTCTGCTAGATCCACTCATTAGTGGTGAGGACAGAGAAAAAATGGAAGCCAGCTTGAACTATGCTGACCACTGCTTCAGTGGCCACGCGACCATGCATGCAGAGAACCTGTGGCCAGCAAAGCTGACCAGTGTCGCCCAGATCTTGCAACTCTCAGACCTGTGGAAGCTCACTCTCCAGAAACGGGGATGCAAGGGTCTTGTGGCAGCTGGAGTCCATGGACTTATGCAGGGAATGGTGCTTAGTTTTGGGGGTCTGCAGTTCACAGAAAACCATCTTCAGTTTCAGGCTGACCCCGATGTACTTCATAACAGCTATTCCTTACGTGGGATCCATTACAATAAGGACTTGATTAATCTAGCTGTTCTGCTGGATGCTGAAGGAAAGCCCTTCTTGCACGTGTCTGTGAAATTCCAAGACAAGCCAGTTAGACTATATGCGTGTGAGGCAGGCTGTATGAATGAGCCTGTGGAGCTGACCTCAGAGGCACGAGGTCATACGTTCCCCGTCATGGTGACTCAACCCATCACACCACTGCTTTATATATCAACAGATTTGATCCACTTGCAGGACCTGAGGCACACACTCCATCTAAAAGCTATTCTGGCTCATGAGGAACATATGGCCAAGCAATACCCAGGCTTACCCTTCCTGTTCTGGTTCAGCGTGGCCTCCTTAATCACACTGTTTCACTTGTTTCTGTTCAAACTCATCTACAACGAATATTGCGGGCCAGGAGCCAAGCCGCTCTTCAGGAGTAAGGTATAAGGCTGCTGCTTTTGGCTGCTGTCCACTGAGTGTTGTCAACCTGATTTTCTGTCAGCTGTGCCTAGGGAGGTTCTGTCTTGGACTGTGAGGATTTTCAGTCTCTCTTGCAAGAAGTGATCTGTGACCTCTTCTTGCAAGAAGTAGATTAGGGCAGGGATTGGAGCAGTAGGGCTCGCAAACATTAGAAAAGATAAATCCATTGTTGTTAAACAGTTGTAAGGCTGCAGATCAAGGCAGACACAGCTTTTTCTGTCCTTTTTCCACACACTGGTGTAGGACATTGCTTGTTTTTAAGCCAACGGTTGCAGCTGTGTCACGAGATTATGTTTCTTGTTATGCAGTACCGGAATGCTTGTGAGAGAGCTGCTATACTTTACTACTGTGTGGGAGACGTGCACACTTGTCTGCCTGGTTTGAATGTGTGATGTGTCATACAAGAACACATAAATGCAAGCTAGTGTTCTTAGATCAAGGTGCTGACTTGTTGGGACTACTAGTAAATGTTCATAGATTTATAGACACTGTGCAGTCCTCCATCAAACCACGTTTACCACCATCATTCTGGGAAAGTGCTGAGCTAGTGTTTCTCTCATTCAGACAAAATACATAGCTGTGTTAAGAAAAGTACTGAGTGATTTTTACTGTGAGTTAGAGGTTCTGACTTCAAGCTCTACTGCATCTCACTTTGGTGTAAAGGATTTGAAATTCTTGGTTTGAGTTGCCTTAGAAAACTTAGTTGCTAGTAAAAACTTAGCACAGAATAGACAATAGACAGTGATTTCTGTTCTTAGTACTGGTACTTTCTGGTTGCGTGTTGATACGGAGTGGAAATAAAAGATGAGACTGGATTTGCTGTGTGAGCTAGCTATACAGTTCAGAGAGCTAGCCATATAGTTCAGAGGCATCCCTCCTTAGGGCTGAAGAGAATTAAATGTAGCTTGTGTTTTAAAAAAAAAAAAAAAAAAAAGGAAGTAAAAAAGGACATAGTTAAATAGTGCTGTCAGAGGAAAAGTTCTAGCTTTAGATTGCCCTGTTTTTCCAAATTAATAAAAGCAAATTCAATTTTGGATAGCTAAGGCTGGACAGATGGTACTGGACTAAACTTGACAGTACATAAAGGGTGTTTAAAGTCAGTTGGCAATTTCCCTCTCAGCTCACTGGCTCTGTAATATTGAGCACTGGAGATCAGGCCTGATCCCAATCAGGTCTGAATACCTGTCATCCATTGAAAGAATGAGAGTAGAAGGTGCTTGTGGCTAGACAAACTAACCTAGGAAGAGGTAGGATAGATATGTATATTAAAGACAACTGCAGTTATAAGCCTATGATCATGATCAAAACCTTAGTGCAAAAGGAGGAAGCGGTCAGGAAGTAATTTCAATTATTGTGTACACACCTGCACCCTGACATGCATCCTGAAATGTGTCCTTGAAATTATAAAATTATGTCCTTTTTTCACTGCTGTCTGTCTGGTTGCCTTTGACATCTACAAGACTTGCCTTCTGCCTTTTACAGAATGACTTGTTAACCATTACTACAGGTAACTGTCCCTGACACTAGTCTCTGAAACGCCGAGAAGCTTCACAGCTACACACCAGGGCTGACATAACACCTCTTCCTTCTTGACACTGCAAAAAGCCTTGCAGTGTACAGCAAACAAGTCTGTTGCCTCGTCTTAATTGGACCTACTTAAAATGAAGATGATGCAGAACTTGATTCCAGAAACAGGGATGAAGTGGAAGCCACCTGAAGCTCAAAATCTCTGTAGCAGTAAGCAAGATTAACGGTGTTGAAGTAACACCCCATTTCATTAATTGAATGGGAACATCCCAGTGTCCAAGTGAACTTAGTCCTGCTTTCAGCCTCCATTTGCACAAGACATCTGACAATTTTGCAGCTGAGAACAAGGACCTTTTGAAAGCAACAATCCTTTTGTGCCTTGTTAAGAGAGGAATCTGAGACTTGGAAGGTGTGGTTATTCAAGAGTTTATCCCAGAAGCTTCTGTAATAGATGTTTCCTTTTCCTTGTAAGCTGTTAATTCCCTAAGAGTAATCCATTTGGTGAAAATACTTGAAGATATATGAAGTCCTTTGATATTTTGATTTGTTTTTTAATTTTACGGGAAAATAAAGAATGATGGTTCCCTTCAGAGAGTTAACTTAACTAGAAAACTTCAGTGTAACCTCCTTTCTGGTATACATTTTTTTAATTTATTGCTTGGGGGGGAGGGGGAGGATGTTAATAATTTTGCCTCCACTTCAGTAACAAGTCAGTCAATTGAACTGTAGATATCTAAGTGCTGGTAACAGGTTTTTCAGCCTTTATGATTGTAGAGTGCAAAACCAATTTAATGAAATTGTTTTCTGGATTTACACTTGGAAACGCTGATCTGCAGGTTTCCTATTCTAAGCATATTGAGACTTTGTGCATTGATTTGTTTTGGCTATGGGGGGAGACATCCCACTTTCTAGTGATTTAAAGATTGTTTGGTTTTAAAATACCAAAGCTGTTGTTTCTAAATAAATATCTTTCAGTCTAATCTGATCACCAGAGTGTGGTTCTATTTTCTTTTTTTCTTTTTTTCTTTTTTTTTGTCTGCATTCTCTCCTCCCCTTGCTCCCCACCCAGTTAAAACAAGCAGAGCCTTATGCTACATCTGTGGCCCATATTGACTACAAAAGTGCTTGGATGAAAAGGAAATACAGTGTGGAAAATAATACATAAATGGGTCTAAGCTGGGAACAGACAATTTGGAAGGCACGATAAGAGACTGAAACACACATTTGGAAGGCACGATAAGAGACTGAAACACACAGGGTGGTGCTAATCTCCATTTCCCTGGCTCTGTGTAACCTTGTTCTACCTTGAGGCATGCAGGCCAAGCTTTAGTTTTAGTAACACACAGAAACGAACTTGGGGCACAATCAAGTAGCAGATTTAATGGCCATTGAGCAAGTAATGAATTTGGCACATTTGGTGCTCCCAATGAAAAGCTAGGGCAGGATTTAACTTTGAATTTTTAAATAGGTTACTGCCTAGTTTCAGATGAAAAACCTCCCTCAGAAAAGTAGGTCTAGCATTGTTACTACCCTAAAAGGGACTAGACTAAGGATAGTGAAGCAATGGAGTACCTTATAAATTGTACACTAATTATGCTGTATTGAAAGAGATACTAGCTATTACGCTTTAACAGAACGTACCAGAAGTTCCTGCTGTTTCTTACTGAAGTTCCATGAGCTGCTCAGTTTCTGTGAAACATATGGCACGAAGATGATAAGAGCTTCTAGGGAGCTGTTTCCAAGCCACGATGGTATCAGCTGGAGGCTGAGCCTTTTGATGTTCACTTGCAGAACTGCCAACAGTATGATGCCCACTGAGTCCAAGAAAGATACTTCAGCCTATTTAGACTAGACCTGAAAAAGATGGATAAACAATCGTTACATAAAGCAGGAGGAGTGGAACAAAACAAAACAAAAAGCTTTGAGAGTGTTTTACATTAAAAATATGATGATTCTTACGAGCCTTCCCCCATATAATAAACGAACTGTTTCAGGATTCCTTCACAAAGAAGAAAGGGAAAAAGAAAGAATAGGGTTTCTCTACAGTGTGCAAGATAGCAGAAGGCTATTTGTGAAATGATTGCAGAAATGCTTAAAAAACTAAACAAAATTCCATGTTTACAAGCACACCGATAAAACAGGAAAGTTGAAACAGTAACTGATCATCCAAAATTTATACTTAATTGTTAGTTGGTATTCAATGAAAATGATAGTGGCATGGAAGTTAAACTGAAAAGCACAGTATGTTGTTTAGCTTGTAAATTCAGACATTAAGAAGAGAGCCAACTAATTAATGAAAAAAATTTTTAGAATCTCAATTCTGCACTCAGTTAATCCTGATTTATGCTTTTGTCAGATAATAAGTACAAGATGCCAGAACAGAGTTTGGTTGATTCCATTTGAAATTCAGAATGCAGCTTTCTCAAGTGCTATTGTTTGGGTAGGATAATACATTCTTGAGAAGCAGACAAAACAGCAAAGCATTATATACTTCTGCCTTCCACATGTGTGCTCCAGGCATCTTTCATCCAAATCAGTACCTACTGCTGAATGGAAGCTATGAAAATCAGGGATTTTGCTGCTTGTTAATACTGACATTAAACAATAGATTTCAGCTTTTCTGAAACCTCTAGTTTGGTCTGTATGTACAATGCAACTCTCATTACAAAACTGGCATTATGATATTTGTTTCCATTCTAGTAAGTTTGCTCCCTATGCGTGACCTGGCTTATGGGATAGAGATGTTTGTTTTTTAAATAACCAGTAACAGTTTTCAGGTGAAGGGTAGGCGGATGGAAACGTGTCAGAGGATGGAAAATTCCCGTAGTAGAAGAAAAAAAGGAAGAAATAGACACAAGGGTAAGTATTGATATCAAGTCACTGATCTCAAATGTCCAGTAATTAATTAGGACACTTTCTTTTGTGGCAGCAGCTCTGTAGTGGTCTAAATGCCTGCTCTTGTCTGGTTTGTCCTATTGGTGAAAAAGGTTTAACCTTTTTCATTAACAAGCTCACACTGCATAATACCACGGGTCAGCATGCTGATTTGGGGTGTAAAAATGCTCATTTGCAATGCTACAGGAACCCTATTATCTTCCAGGGATGTGCTACTGATCTAACAATTAAAGGTAAATAGGAAAGAAATTAAGTCTGGCTCACCACGCTACACCAGTGTTTCTCCGTCACCACGGACAGCTGGTTCTTTGTATTGCTTGAAACATCTTCCACTTCAAAGTGATTACAGTTTGTTTTATTGAAGTAGTATGGCATGCTAAAACACATGCAACTTGATCTAGAAAAGAAGATACAGGTTTTCATATGTATGAAATGAGAGCATAGGCATATGAGATGCAGCATAGGCAGTTAATGAAAAAGTTCTCTCAAAACAGTAACTAGGTGCTTTGCTATTCCGTTCTTATTACAAGGGCACGATTAGCATTACTGCTCTCAGCCTTTAGCAAATCCAAAGTTACTTTACTTAGCTTGAATACACTGAAATACAGTTAATCCACATCAAATTGTTGCATTGGCTAAGAGCTGCATCTCAGCTGACACATGAGAATTTGTTTTAAGCCAGCTTGATTTTATTATCTGTCAGAAAAATGAAACCGTTCAAACAGGCTTTATATAACATTGGTCAGTTTTGACCGATGGCTGTATCTTCACTTGTATCACATTAAATCACAGCCTATATTTGTACCTTGCAATGTTCTGTACAAACGCAGTCTATATTTTAAAAAATCAACCTCTCTTAGAGACATTTTTAAACCTCCTACTTTTAAAACACACATCCTATTTTGTATGTCTTCTAGCCTTTGGCTGCGGGGTTCCTGCCCACCCACCCACTGTATCTAGAGTTCTTGGAGGTGAAGACGCAAGACTTTACAGCTGGCCCTGGCAGGTTAGTCATTTTTGAGCTTTCCCTGGAACAGTTAGGGTTGTGCTACCCTTACACAACGTGGCTGAACAAAACCAGGTCCTATATTACATTTGATGCATCTTGCCTGTCATGTCTTAGGTTTTGAATATTACATTCTGATCAATCCCAAAGTTTCCAATCTTTTTAAGAAAGCTCCGAATGTGCCACCTGTTGCTGGTTATGCAGGCTTTCATGTTCTTTCAGTAGTCTTGGGGACCAGCCCGTATTTAAGCAAGACGACTGTGAAATTCAGTGGAGCATGCAATGCCTACGGGAGCATAGTTGTACATGGAGTTAAAAAATACATTTCTGAAGCAAATGAAATGCTCTATTTAGGTCAGACTTAGTGAGAGCTTTGGAAGAAACAACATTAAAAAAAAAAAAAAGAAGCTTTTGGATGATAGGGAAGGAGGAAAATCTTTTCTGTGGCCAGGAGTTGGAAACTTGTTGCTTAAAAGCCTCCCACCATCTTCCAGCAGTAAGTTGTGTTCTGGGTGCAGGAAGAAAGCGCGACAATGAAAAATCAGTAAGCAAAAATCTGAGCCTTACTTGTTATGTTGATCCTAGGCCTCCATCAATACAGTTCAAATGGCAAATGGTATCACACCTGTGGAGGAACCCTCATTGCAACCAACTGGGTGATGACAGCTGCACGCTGCATCGGGTAAATAATGGAGTTGAAGTCTGTACGCAGGAAGTAGTGCATGACCAGAGATAGATGAAGCAAAACTGTATTAATGCCAGTTCTCCCTTTCCCAATTAAGAGCTCCGAGTTTCACATCATATCTTTTGATTATAACTAATAGGTCAGAAGAATGATACCTTTTAATTTTCTTAAAATAAAAGTAGAGAGGAAAAAATGCCTCATACAATTACCTGAATTATATACTCTTCATTTTCTGTAAATAACTACAAACTTCATTATATTTTCAAGTTGCTATTAAAATTCAGCTGTGTTGCCTGTTTCTATAATATATGTGGCAGTGAGATCCATAGATTAACTAATGAATCCACTCTCTGAAGAAATAATTACAAATGCTTTGAATATACCAGTCATTTTCAGTAAGCTCTTCATATTATGGGGCAGTATAACAAAGAAATGATCAGGTACAGCTATGCCCTTTCATCATCAAAACTGTTTCCACAAAGACAACCCTATTTTGGTTTGGTAGCATATGTCCTTGAATATGTACATACAGTTCTTGGTTATTGTAACACTAAGTTGTAGAAAATGCCGTAATATGAAACAAGAAGGATTGGCTGCATGTTGTTGTTATAAATCCTACGTATTATACCTATCACATAGCTGTTTATCAGTGAAGCTGTTTATTGCTGTCAAAAAAGCAGCCCAAATTGTTTACTTCACTGAAGAATACGAGCTGAATCCTGCAAAGGTTGGAGGCATCTTGAGTCTGTTAATGAAGCCTTAAGCAGGAGTTGACAGGAAGGCTTGGAGATGAAATGATTATTAAGCCTAGCACACAATGCTTTCTGCTTAGCAAATCAGTCAGACGTTGGTTCAGCTCCAGACAAATGATGCATGTGATGTGAGATCTTAAGGATATTCGTACTGAGTATCTCAGGTGGCAAAGATGCAGATGCCTAAGCAGCAAACCAGCAGCTGCATAACTGAGTGTTACTCATTTTCTTGCCCAGTTCTTCTAGGAAATATCGAGTACTTCTTGGAAAAAACAACCTAGCAGCTGTGGAAGAAGGATCAATTGCACTTCCTCCAGAAAAAAAAAAAAAAAAACCAAAACATTTTCAGTGAGACCTGGGATCCACAGAATGTTGCAAACGGGTAAGTTGGTGGCAAGTATTTTTTCAGTTACTTGATGCAGAGCAAAAAAATCAAACTGCCTGAATCCCACCCACCCTGAGTTGTGGCAGCTAAATGCATATATGTTTAGAGCCTCCCGTTACAGCTTACAGTGGTACTTCTAAATGTTTGCTCATAGATGAGAGTTGAGTCTCCAGTTTGTACCTTTCCCCCTCAACATAAAGAACTTTCAATATTAATTGCTTATTGATTAATTGTGTTTTCAGATGCCATTTTGCATGTTCATGCTTGGATGGGAAGCTGTTCTATGCAATGATTTATTTCATAGAGTGGAAGGGAATGAATTAATTTACAAAACACTCTTTGAAGCCCTCCTACAAACAGCATAAACAGAGTATTATTGATCAATGGTATTAGTATCTTTGCTGCTGAAGGACTCCTATGTCCTGCTGCAGGCTAAGGGTATTAGCAAAGAAATCCCCTCAGTTTCCAGGTCCTTGGAGTTAGTCCTAACACATGCTTGGTTTTGCTGAAAAGAACTTACAAAAGGCAATTTCCAGAAAGCTGCCAGCAGGGAAGTGGACAGTTCTGCCCCGGTGGGATGGGGGAGAGTAAAAGTGAGAAAACTCATGGGTTGAGATAAGAACAGTTTAGTAATTTGAAATAGAAGTAAAATAATAATAATAATAATAATAAAAGAATATACAAAGCAAGTGATGCACAATGCAGTTGCTCACCACTCACCGACCGATGCCCAGCCAGTCCCCGAGTCCCTGAGCAGTGGTCCCCCTGGCCAGCTTTCCCCAGTTTATGTACTGAGCATGACGTCGTATGGTATGGAATATCCCTTTGGCCAGTTTGGGTCAGCTGTCCTGGCTGTGCCCCCTCCCAGCTTCTTGTGCACCTCCAGCCTGCTCAGTCGGTAGAGCATGGGAAGCTGAAAAGTCCTCGACTAGTGTAAGCACTGCTCAGCAACAACTAAAACATTGGTGTGTTATCGACATTATTCTCATGCTAAATCCAAAACACAGCACTGTACCAGCTACTAGGAAGAAAATGAACCCCATCCCAGCCGAAACCAGGGCAAGGGATTAGTCTTCCAGACCATGGATTTCCCCATTGCTTTGAGGGTGGAGGAATCTTTACTTCTTATGTACTGGCCTCCTTGCTCCCTTGCATCTCTTTTAAATAGGCCAAGTGCTGTATAACTGCTGAGTATTCACGCTACTGTGTCTTAATCTATTTGCAAACCTCTTCACCCCTTCCATTTCTCTTCCCCACTCTCAAATGTGTGCATATGACCACAGGTATGACATTGCTTTGATCAAACTCCCTGAACATGTCACCTTAAGTGACCACATTAAGCTGGCCTGCCTCCTCCCTGCACAAAGCATCCTATCACCCAGCACTGCCTGCTATGTGACAGGATGAGGAAGACTGCAGAGTAAGTACCTGGACATCTGCAAAATTGTGGAGCAAAATCTTTCAGTATTGCCTTTTCCTTTGAGATTGATGGAAAAAGCCTGTTGATGGTGCTCAAGATCCCCTCAACCTCAGTGTAGTGATGTAGTTTATCAGGCCCCACTTCACTCACACAGTATGATTTTTCCCTGCCTTTCAAGTTTATTTTGCTTGTCATGGGGCTAGTAATGCACTAGAGGGCCCTGTACTAAGCTTTTAGAAGCCATTGTAACACAAATGTTAACAGTGTGCAGACTGGTGAATTTGCTAATTTTAACATACCCCGCTGAATAACTGAAAAGACACAGAAGGGAATAGATGTAAAGTGAAGAAAATCTCAGAGGCTTCAGCAGAAATGTCAGCTCGGCTCAAGAGGCAATTCCTAGAGTGATAAGTAAATTGCAAACTCCTGAACAAAAAGCAGCCCTTTATTTCTCTAACAATGAGACATTTTTAAATGGAATGCAAATTATTAGTAAGTTAAGGCTTTTTTTTTTTTAATATATTAAAGAATGGAGCTAAGGAATGGATTATACAGCTTCTCCTTTAATGCAGCCCCTATGGAGTTTTTTACCTGGAGGGATAATACCCAGATCCTGAGAGAAACTTAACAATGCAGTTTTGTTGTTTCTTCAGTGCCAGCTGGTACCATGACCCTTTTGTTTCTATTCCCTCCCAGCAAATGGAGCTCTTCCAGAGGACCTGCAGCAAGGCCTTTTGCCGGTGGTGGATTATGCAACTTGTTCCAAGCCTAGCTGGTGGGGAAGCACAGTGAAACCCACCACGGTTTGCGCTGGTGGGGATGGAGTCCCCTCCAGTTGTAATGTGAGTCCAGAGAACACCACTCTTAGGGCTTGGTTTCAGACACAAACAGGTCTGATGGGAAAGAAAGCTTGAAAAAAAAAAAAAAGAGGAGGAGCTATTCACACTACGACTGCCATTAACTGTGTCCCCCCTTCCTCCCAGGGGGACTCTGGTGGCCCACTGAACTGCCAAGGTGCTGATGGCAGGTGGGAAGTGCATGGTATCATCAGCTTTGGCTCTGCTTTTGGCTGCAACTATTATCACAAGCCTTCTGTCTTCACTTGGGTCTCTGCTTACAATAGCTGGATCCAGCAGGAAAGGTTCTAGGTATTGCTGCTAGAGAATAGACACTTAGCTATTTCTGAGGTTCTCTCTGGTTGAGATTTCTGCCACCTACTCAGGGAGCTGTATCACTTTTGATTCAAATGCTACCTTACATACAAGTAACCTCTGTAGAGAAGCCCTTACCAGTGCAAAAGCAGTCTCTGCAGCAAAAATAAAGTATCCTCTTCTTAAATAGTTATCCAAATTATTTTCACTTTTAATTAAGTCTTTATATTTAGGAATGCATTCTCCCTTTATACTAGAGCTATATTTACAGTCATTAAAGATTTTACTGGTATGACTTCAGAAGTGATTCCTCAAATTTGTATTCATCAATAACACTGACTGTTGCAATTGCAACCCAGAAGGCAGCGCACGCTGCTCAAGTCTGGAACATCAATTGTTTTTTAATTTAATATAAACTTTAATCTAAAAAGTGACTGAGAAGCAAAAATCTTATTTCAGTTATTTAAATCCTGCATCTTGGATGCAACATAAACTATTCACAAATTCCTGGGTCTCATGATCTGATTTTTCACTTGTTTTACATTTTTGTAGGTTATGGCAACCAACTAATCCAAAGAAAACTAGATGATAGATGCCAAGAAGGAAAACAGTTTGAACAGTCATAATCATGACACCTTTGATCACAAAGAGCTGGGAAATTGCGCTTTTAACACCACAAGTATTATAGCTAACCATACTGCAATAAACTATTTTTCACAAGATGAAAGAAAAACCTGTGTCCCTGTCACTTCTTCCTGTGTATTGTCAGGACCAGCGCGTGTATTTAGTGATAATGCTGGAGACCTTTTACAGCCTTTCCCCTGCCTTGGGCTGGAGCTTGCTACCCTCACCTGCGGGAAGATGTGAGCCTGCTTGTAAAGAGGCTGGGCAGTAGGAAGAGTTAGAGAGCCACAGGAACAACTCCGGGGGTAGGGGGTGAGAAAGCGAGGCACTGGCAGGGCTGAAGGCAGCAGGCAGGCAGCTGTCAGGACCCCTAAGTCTGCAAGCGGGACTCACCAGAGCAAGCAGTGGCAATGCCCAGCGGGAAGGCAGCACGGGTGCAAGCAGGTCCATGCAGGTGAGTGTGAGAGCGCTGCAAAATGCTTTTACAGCGAGGTTTTTAACACCCTGAGATCTTGGGACTTAGCAAGGGGAAGGATAAAATCCTGCAGCGAGTGCCGGCAGCGTCTCTGCAGACCTATCTCCTTCACGTCCCCATTGCTCGTTTTTAAGTCATTCAGATGCCAGGTGAAGACCTCTGAACTATCGCTGTCAGCTGACACACAGACACAAATAAGGATTTTTTGCAAAGCACAAGCAGAATCACCACCTTTTAGCCTGGTACTACATTAAAGTCCCTATTTATATTTCTTTCATTGTAATAAAAGGTAGGTAGTATAAAATCAAGGTGGATTTTTGTTGTGTTTTTCTTCTCCCTCCCGACACATATTTTGGCGGATTTAAAAGTGAAACGATTGATGAAAAACCGAGGACAAGCGACTCAAAGGTAAGCAGTAGATAGAGTAAGGAAAAGACTGGAAGTTCGTTGCAAGAACAGAAATGCATTTGAATTCAGAGATAAATTTTGCTAGGTTTGCGGTTCCTTTCAGTCAGATATTTTGCAGTTGTTACCTTTGGATTGAAAATAAACAAACATAAATTGTATTAAATAAATAAGAGAAAACATGGCTGTTTATCATCTTTGGGGACTGTACTTTTATTACTTTTCTTCTACTTTACAACCATTGACCACCATTGTGCTGTGAAGAGCCCAGCAGGATACTTGTTTTGCCTACTATCAGGCTCTGCTGAGAAATAGCAGGCTTTATTGGGTTTTTATTTATCTTATTAAAAATGTAATTTCACCTATCTGAAAGAGCAGGGGATCTGAGGAGGGCTTTTTTCAATCACCTCTACTATGTTGAGGGGAAAAAAAAAAAAAAGACTGAGCCAAACAGACTGATCAGCAACCTAGTCCCCTGGTTTGTTCTTTATCAGTGGAGATACGGGTTGCCCAGTTATCTAAGAGTCACCAGCTTCAGCATAACGTCCTGAGTTGTTTTCATGAGTATCATTAACGTGAAATTGTAAATGATTGATTAATAGCTCTAAAATGAAAATCGTTAGAGGTTACTTTTCTGTATGGAGCATGGATGTCAATTCTGTGCAGCATGAAAGAGGACAGAAAAGGTAATCATGAAGCTCAAACAGTAAAAATTGGGTATGTATATGCTTCTGTAAAAACTGAAACAAGACTGAAATTTTATTAATTTTCCTTTTGAAATATTTAGACAATATTGTGGAAATATCTGAGCTCATTTGAACATATCAACACAAATTATTAATCATCTGGAAATTCCCATTAAGAACAAATGCTAAAAGTTTGATTAAAAAAATTCAACAGTTCTAGTTTGTGATCACTGAAATAAGTAACCCATCTTTTCATGGGCTTTTTTAAGGTTTCGATAGAAGTACCACAGAGAATAAAACCTACAGCAAATGATTTTATCAGTCTTAATACTCACAGAAAAACTGTATGATTTCATTCATATGTTTTTGCAACTCTGCATGTGTCATGGAAACGGTCTCTTTACTACACCTTTTCTTTTAAAATAAAATGTCAGGTGGAACAAAATATAATAAAATATGTCTTTCAATAACATTCAGCTAATGCATGATCCCTGTACTTAGTTTCAGAACGCATGTGAATTGTTAAATATCACTACTAGCTCCAGTTACATTTTCAGGAGCTGCAAGAAACACCCCAGGGATCAGATATCCCCATTTTTTTTTTTTTTTTTCCCCTTTTCCTTTTTTCAGATGTTGTCCCCCCTCCAATGCTGGTGGTAGAAAAACAGTTCTAAGGATTTTGACAGCATGCACGGTCTCCCTCTGCAGCCTCCTTGGAGCCATTTCTTTTGATTTGAGCAACAGCTTGGAAATATGGAGAAACACAGGGAAAGCCCTTCAGGAACTTGCCTCCTGTGAAAACCTTTGGGCTGTTCGCTTCATCTATCTCCTGCAGGAAGAAAGGCACAGCTGGCTGTTCCCAGCAGCAGACAAGAGGAAGAGATCATTTCATGCTCAGCTATTGGGGAATTTAAACTCCTTTTGCAAGGCAAGTGAAGCAGAACTGTATTGTGAGAACTGCCAATGCAAGAAGGAGAAAATCTCCACTTGTAGATTTTACATCATTGCCATGAGACAAAAATTAAATAGCACAGGGGATACTGAAGCCAGCCAAGTGCTATCCAGAGTGATCTCTGAACTGCTGGAGCATTTTAGTAGTCCCCATGAAGACCTCAAAGCTATGAGATACAATCCTGACTGGGCAGACATAGTAGCTTTTAAACTCATCCTTCAAATAAGAGAAGCCATGCTTAAAGCTCATTTAATGCCAGCATCTACAAGCTTTCAAACAACATTGCATCAATTTTTTGCCATTCTGAACTATGCTATCTTCTCATCAGAGAGTGTACATAAGTGCTGGATGGATAATGTCAATCTATCACTTCATTTCACTCACTATGAAGGAATGTCTTTTTTCATCCCATTCCTGGGCTCAGAGGAATTTGTGTCCATTGAAGCCTTGGTAAAGGGACTGCATTATGTACAGAGCTGTCTACTGGAGAAGGGACAGGAAAAGCTCATCAAGAAATCTAAAGAAATCCTGTCCACAATGAGCCTTAAGATTGGGCTGTTAGTGATAGCCTGCCTCATTTACCCCATAATCCTGATGTCCTTCAAGCAAATGACAGATTGGATACACAATTATGCCAGGAACCTCAAGGAAAAGACAGAGGACTTGAAAAGGGAGAGGCGGCTAGCTGAGGACCTCTTACACCAGATGTTGCCAAAATCTGTGGCCAAGCAGCTAAGGAAATGCCAAAAAGTTGAGGCAGAAAACTATGATCAGGTTAGCAAATAGAAAGGATGCTGTCACCAAGGATAGAAAAGTATTCACCTAAAAAAGCACCTACCTTGCCACCATTTTGAGGAACGTGGTTTTGCACCCATAGTTGAGTGTGGATGGAAATCCAAATATTCACGATGGGTTTTGGAAAGAGCTGTGCAATGTGCCATGAAGCACTTAGGCTGATGGGGAAGGAAGAAGAGCTGAAATTTCCAGAAGCGTAGCTTTAGATGGCAAAGATTCGATATTGGCAAGTTGTCATCTTTGGGTTTAAGAGCCTACTCATGAGAGCCAGCCAGCATCATTAGATCACGAGTACATAAAGAGCAAGAACGGAGTTTCCTCCTTGTAAAATGGGAAGAATCATAAAAAAACAACATAGGGCAAATCCTGTCTGTTCTTGTCAGTATGATTCCATAAACATAACTGAAAGGAGAGCATGGGACTTACAGAAGGATGAGAGGGATGGATGATCTCGTAGCCTCAAGCGTGTAACTGTAACGAAGCCTGTCGATTTAAAAACAAGGGCAGAGTTTGGCCAGGCCCCCATTATTTGCAGCTCTGCCTCACAGCATGCACGCTGCTTGTCAAATGCTGAATTTAGCAGCTGTACTGCATAGCCCACAGCCAAAATCCTCATGCTAAAGTAATTGCAATTCTAGTCACTCTTTTTCCCCTGGATGCTCCGTTACTTTCAGCTGTGAAACACAATAATAAATGTTTGCATTTAATTTGTAGGTGTCATTATCGAAACAGCAACCTGTAATTGCACAATTAATTATAATTCATAATAGTCATGACATCAAAAGTAGCTGAACCAAGGCAGGGAGTGAAAAGGTGGCTCTTCTCGCTTAATTGGTATTACCAAGGACAAATAAAAGAACGATTTTAGTTTAAACACTGACAAAGTTCAGGCAGCACAGAGAAGAAACACTTAATTCTTTGCCAACAGCTATAACACACATTTCCCTTCCTCAATTCAGTTATTATGGTTTCTATTCTTTCTTCTATAAATTTGATTTTTTTAAAAGTGAATTTCTCAATTACTTGATCATAACAAAGAAACATAACTTGAAGAGAAATAAAATCCAGTTAATATTTCCTAATTCAACAAGAGCAGAGACAGCAGTTGTGTTTTTATTTCACGGTTTGTTCAGATACATAGTTTTGATCTCTACCACAGTTTAAATAGCTTTAAAAGAAAAATCAGGCCCTACTTCAATAAGAAGTTTGTTGATCACTGCTCGCAAGATTCAAAGCATTTGACTTTCAGTCTCCCATCTAGCACAAGGTATTCAGAGAAGCACAGATAATAAACTTTGGAGATAAAAATAATTTTATCTGTCAAAGTAATAGAGAACAATTCAGAGCCAGAGCTTGTTAATTTAGGATTGTATCTAGTCAGTTCTGCAACACTGGTTCTATGCTCAGCCTGTGCCTTAGGCTGGTCTGCTCAGAAATTCACAAATCCCCAAACTCTTCAAAGGCTCTGCCACTGTTGCCTGGAGACCTTGGCTTCACACTTTCCTTCTCCCTGTGACAGGTGACTATCTTTTTCTCGGACATTGTGGGGTTCACAAGCATTGCTGCCTCCTGTACTCCCTTGCAAGTTGTTGAGATGCTCAACAATCTGTACGTCTGCTTTGACAGCAGGATTGAGTCTTACGATGTTTACAAGGTGAGTACAAACCTGCAGACAAGGAATCTGGAAGTTGCTGAAATCTTTCTTACTTTGTTCCCTAGTGAATATCAAATACACCAGGCCAGCTGGCCAAAAGCCATGAAATCCAAGACCTGCCATTGCACAGGGACTACACCGCAGCTTGGCAAGTGGTGGATAGCTGAGATAGATATATTTTATTCTGATCTCCTTTTGAAAGAAAAGCTTGGTGCCTGCCAGTTAGTGACACATGCCCTTTCCCATCAGGTGGAAACCATTGGTGATGCCTACATGGTAGTGAGCGGCCTGCCAGAGAGGAATGGCACCAAACATGCTGATGAGATTGCCAAAATGTCTCTGGATCTGGTGGCAGCAGTTCGTCAGGTTGTGATCCCTCATATGCCAATGGGAAAACTGCAGCTGCGGGCTGGGATACACACAGGTACGTGGGCTGAGGTGCAGGCATGAGAAAAAGAGAATAGGACACACTCCAATTGTGTGAGGAGAAAAGAACTCGGCATTTCTGTACGAGCCATTGACTCTCCACACGATCCTGGGATGAGTATTTCTCCCGGTTCCAGCAGTAACAGTGGGGTGAAATGACTTTTGCTTGCATCAGTGTGGAAAGGGCTGTGAAACCATTTAGTATTGGCAAAGTGCATCTTCCCCTGATGTCAGCACCAATTGGCTACAGCTAATCAAATTGTGACTTCTCTCCCTAAGTCAGTACTGTGCAGCCAGGCCCTAGATCCACTGAGTATTCCCAATTCCCATTGCTCTCTGAGGATCCAGAGTGACTAGCAAAGGTTGTGGCGTCTCCCTGAACTTTTTCTACTTGTTTCTTACTGGGGTCTCTCTGCCTTGTATTTTCTCAGGACCCTGTGTAGCTGGAGTTGTGGGGTACAAAATGCCTCGGTATTGCCTTTTTGGGGACACTGTAAACACAGCCTCCCGCATGGAGTCCACCAGCTTGCGTAAGTGACTCGGGCACAATCTGTGCATTCCTTATGCACCAGTCAGGCTCACACCTGCACTCTACGTCTCTTAGGTACTGCAGTGAAAGGACAACCCCTAACACCCCCTTCACGTCGGGCGTGGCCAAGTGTGAAATGAGGTTCATACAAGAGAAGAAGCATTCTCTGTAGCACGTCCCAGGCTAGAGAACTAATTACCATAGCTCTAAAGACCCAGCACATGCATGACCTGCAGTCCCCACTATCCCTGTACAAACATTAGTTATCAAATAAGCAAGAGAAACTCTCGTGTATTCCCGTGGGCAAGCAGAGTTGCATCCCTTATGTCGTTTCTGGAAAGCAATTGGAAATAAGAGGAGAAAAAGGATGACAAAAGCCAAATAGCACAAGGTAAGCAGAGTTTGATTTTAAGGACTAACACAAAGGCATTAGGTAGAAACACCATGACTACATAGAAGAGGGCAGTGCATGTTTTCTTGGTCCAGCCTTTTATGCTGCCTTTTCTACCAATACCACACATTTTCACTGCTGTACAGTGCTGTTGTGCAGATACCCAGTGCAGCACTGCACAGTCATCAGTGGGTCAGTCAACCTGCTGAGCTGCTGCTATGTTTTAGCTGACATCTGTGTCCAGTGTCACAAAGTCCTCAACCAATGTTTAAGGCATCTTCCCCTTCTTTGTGCTTCTTCCTCAACCTGACATTTTCCAAAGAGGAGGTGGAAACACTGGGCTGATAAATGCAGGAGGTCTCTGGGTATAGGGAAATCATTCATTTCTAATGCTCTGTTCTGAATCCTAGCACAGAAGATCCATATCAGTTCTGCTACATATGATGCCCTTCTCACAGATGATGCATATGAAATTGAACCGAGAGGAGAAATTGAAGTCAAGGTAACAGCTTTTCTGTAATTTTGCAACAGTAAAGGAATTTAATGAGATGGGAAGGAGATATGATAGATTTGGCCATTGCTCTTCTGTGAATTGCAAGTCAATTTTTAACTGTGGCCCCAACATTCTTTGGCTAATTTAGTTGGAAGTGGCTATACATTACTCCTCCTAATCGATGCAAAATTGTTACTGTGTGCTTTGAAATACAGCTGCTATGTCTGCATCTGCACGGAACCAGGTGAATATGGGTGAAAGTATTAGGACTCAGTTACAAAGACACACAGGCATAAGGCTGATTTTAAACCCCTAGCAATACTGCCAGTGACCAGCAAGGCCTTTTTCTGAACTGAAATAATTATTAGCACCCAAACTGCATATAAATTACAATTCTTCCCCAAAACAGCAACCACTTATGAGAGAAGGAGAGATAATAAATGCAGTACAAATACAAATACCACATACAGCCCTGGCCATAGTGATTCTCTGCTCTGATTTATATCCCATGAAAATAGCTGTTTTCTGCTCTCTCCTCTTTCTTGTCCCAGGGCAAAGGGAAAATGAAAACCTACTGGCTTCTTGGTAACAAGAACTACAGTGTCCAAAATGACAGCCTGGTGTGTCACTGGAATCCAGCAATCTCCAAGAAAAAGAAGATGGAAAGTAGCCAGGGGTCTGTCCAACAAGTAAGGAGGTGAACATTTAGCAGGGTGAGACTTCCTAGATAATGAGCCATTCACTAAGGGCTAAGACATGTAGAACTTGCATCTTTGGCCAGCAAGTAGAGGGCTCTGTTGTGTACAAATACAAGCTCTGATGTATGTTCCTCTCTATCAATAGTGTAGTGCAGGCGCTGTGGGAGCAGCACTGGCTGAGCAGAGCCCTGCAATGCCCTGGGATGAGCTGAGCCCTGACAGTCACACTCAAGGGAGTGCCAGACCAGCCTGGACCCCCGAGAGTGCCACCCATGGCACGAGCCAGAAGCAGAGGAACAGCTTTCATCAAATCTCCCACCAGAGCCTCCAGGAGAACCTCACTTCATTGGGCTCACCTGCTTTGAGGGAAGGTGAGAAAGGTGCCAGTTTAGAACATAGGGCACAGCTTGGAGACCATGTTATTAAAGCAATGTGGAAAAATGAGTTTCTCCCAGGCTTTGTAGATGAGATGTGACAGGATAAGAAATGACTGGACTGCCCCAGGCACACACACGTTCCTTTTAAATAACATTATCTTTTTGTTCTTAGCCATAATTCACATATTTAACTAGTAAGTTTACTTGGGAACCTAAAACACCAACAGAAGTTTAGAAAGGTGTCTCTAAACAAGGAGAAGCTACAAAAGTGCAGGTGGAGTTCCATCAGGAGCACGAATGGTAGATAAAAGATGTACAGCAATGTGACTCCTTTCACGCCAGTAAAGCTATTCTAGATTTATATTGGTAGGTGACACAGAATCTAACCATTAAAGTCCGGACATAGTGAGGACACTTTCAGAACCCGAGCCAGCTTATTTCAAGCTAGCCTGTACATCTCTCCAGTAAACTATCACTTGCAAGGCATGTATAACTGTAGATAGTAGGAGATGGAGTAGTGAGACCCTGATGGAGAAAAGGACAGGTAAATAACTCTTTTTGATCATTGTTTCAGAGAGACAAATGAAGTGGGAACAATATTAAATTACTTCTATTAAGTCTCTGCAGCACTTTTCTTTCCAGCTCTTCTCCACTACAGAGGAATCTCCTCTCCATATGTGTATTTTTTCCCTTATCCAGTCACCAAGAGAGTAGATGGTGAGACAAAGATGCAGTCTAGCTCTATGGAAGACATTAGAAAGACAAGCTATTTCTCCCATCAAATTGTAATTTGCTTTTCTTTCCTTGTTGGAGTTTGCCCTGTCTCCTCTCCCGATCAACAGGTTCATGTAGAGCATTACTACTGCATAAGAGAAAGATCTTAGCAGATTAAAGTTCTTTTTAAGTAAGGCAAGGCAGTGCTTAATGGTTGCAAAAGGCAACAAAAATAAAGGTATGTATTTAAGAGGAAGTCAAGCTTGGAAAGCTGCAATGGTCTTTGTTTTTAATCCATCCCCCCCCCCCCAAATAAAAGTAGCTTTATGACCTTCAAAGGAAGCTGGTCAGGGTACCTGCATTAACTTGGCTAATAAGAACAACTGAAAAACCTCATATATGTTGTCTCCTTACAGAATGAAAGCCAAGAGCTGCTCCTTTCAGTCAGCTCAGAGAAAGTCACTGTAGGAATGTCTGTGTGGTTATATGTAAAGCAAGCTTAGGCTGAGGTGATGAGGTCAACTTGCTCTCAAGGGCTGGGGATCTCTGAAGGTCAGCCAAAGAACTATTTGGTCTTGCTATCTTGCTTTGGATAAGTAAGCCAAAGTTGGAGGCTGAAATATTCACGATAATGTAATACGCATGTTTCTACATGAAAAAGAATGAACCACAGAACTAACTCTATCACTAGTGTCTTATGAATCAAGATCAGGTGTTCTAAAAATGTATTCACCACTTCAAGCAAGAATTTTCTCAATCAAATTCAGTGGTTCAACTCATGCAGGGTTTTGCTTCAATCATCACAATGGTTACTCCAGTCTCACAACTTATAAAAACCTAACAAGATATTTTGCCCATCTCAAGGCACAACTTCCCTTCCCACCTTCCCAGATCTCAGAACTTTTCTATATGGAATATTTACATGGGTGCAAATACAATTTCATTTCTGTTAAAAGATACCTGCAAGCATGTGGTTAAGATTTTCCCATTAAGGTAGCCAGTAAGTTACTCTGATACTTTCACACCAAAGAAAACAAATGTAAATCGTATTACAGCAAGCTGCACCACAGAAATCCATGAGGAATACAAATCAAACACTTCAAAAAAAATAACTCTTTTTAAAGTCAGCCTCTTGAATGCAAGGGGATGATGGCGTGTTGTTTTTTTTAAATGCTTGATGATGGTATTACTGGAGATGTGTGGAAGCTGCACAGGCATGCTCACACAGCATTAAACAAACACACAATCACATGTACTCAGAAACACATATAAATCTAGGCTGATGCCCAGTATGGATACTGAAAGGCTGGAATCCTTTAATCTGGTTCCTGTCAGTACTCAGCAAATGGGATCAAATGTGAAAAAAAAAAACCAAACCCAAACAACCAGGAAAGGGGGAACAGAGCTAAATGGTATTGAAGAGCCATGACTTTCAAGTCAGTGAAGGAAAATGTCTCAGGTGCACATATGCCCTCACAAGCAGGCATGAAAGGGACACCACTGGGGAGAGGGAGAGGGACAGCTGGGTACCGCAGGGCAGTTCAGAGCCACAGGAGCCCCACGCTGTCTCTAATTGTTATGAAAATCCTGGGTCAACATCAGAGACAAATTATTTGCATGGAAAATTGAGCCTGTTCTGATCTTCATCTCTTCAGAGGCTTCAGTGTGGATTTTTAATTTAGAAAACAGTAGAAAATGGCCCTGTGTGCTTGATGATAGATGGCAATTAGTGTTTATTAACGAAACATGCTTTGGTTCAACTCTGAACAATCCCTTTTTCCAGAGAGGAAGGAAGAAGCGATGAGCTGCTTTCTATGCATATGGCTGACGCTTTGATATGGTGGCTTGGTTTCCAAAGATTTTTGTGTTGTCTATGCCTAACATACAACAAGACTTGGAGTGGATGAAGGCTGAGGCTGTACCAGGTTGGCTGGCCTAACTCTGAGACTGCCTTATGGTAAGATAAAACATTTTCTGGACTAAAAACCTCGGTCTGGATCAGACTAACACAAAGTCCCAAGTTTACTCTATGATGGGGTAGTGGATTTCAACCTAGCCAAAGGCACAGAGATATACCTTCGACTAGGCAAATCCTGTAGGGATAAAAACAGTTTCCATTTTTGAGTTTGACATACAAAGTCAGTTTCTCCATAGCCTTCCCTGAGTATCACTCAAAGGTAACACCTCATTTTCATAAAGATCATACGAATTATTTTAGCCATCCTGCACCAGTGATACTGCTGAGTTACATGGGATGCAGAGTCTGGAAAATAAGTTGTCCCGGTCCTCTCAACAGATCTAGAAACAAGAATCTCTGCTTTCCCCTTCAGCCAGCCTGTTCACATTTGAATTCTCACAAGGCCAGAGCAGGGCGGTACAATAATCAGCATTTTCCTAGACTGAACGCCAGGTGTCATTACAGGCCTGCCTGATAAATGGTGCATTCACAGTCCTTTAAGCATCCTTTTGGGCTGCCAAGAGAAGACTGGACTCTAGTCCCACACACACTTTGTAACAAGCAGTGAAAGGAGAAGAAGGGAATGTCATTGAGTTGCCGCAGCATTTTCCGCTTGAGATGGAGAAGGACAGAGAAGCTAGAAGGGCAAAACAAGTCTTTTAAGACAAGGCATTAAATGGCAACATGCCCTTGAAACCAGAAAGCAGGTAAAAAGGGAGGCAGATTAATAAGATGACATAGAAAAGAGCACATATCCTGGAGTATTTGTCAGCTTCTAACTGGTCCCGATTCCCAAACCCACTCTGGCAATAACTGTTCCCTACTCTCACATATTGTAGGACAGTTGGGATGATCTCTATGGCCCAGATGAGGAAATGGAAGCCAAAAAAAAAAATCAAGGCTGAGTGCTTCACTCTGCTAACAACTTGTTCAATGACCTCCAGTAAGTTACCTAATCTGTGGGCTCTGCACTGCTTTTCAGGGTGTTAAGAAGTTTGTTATTAAAGACGTGTCAAAATGAGAGGGTGGTAGGAAGCTGGAAACAAAAATAGTTCATTGAAATTAATCAGTTTGACAAAGTTTTTGCCAGTGACATTTCAAAGATCCTGGATGATACTGCTAGAGAAAGAGAGCAAAAGCTATCCCAGACTGTGCAGTAGTTGGGGTAATTCAGGTACTCACCTGGAATGGAGAAGTCCCTGTCCCCCAAGTCCCTGCTGTCCTTCCATTAATGTGCTAGCGTACTCCCAGCTCCTGCTGGGATGCTCAGCACATGAAGCCCTACTGCCGCTTTTGTTCTCATCCATTAAAGCCCATCTGGAACCAGGTGCCAGGTTTTTGGCCTTTAGTATTCAGTAACACCAGCCACTTTGCACTCACCTTATGGGAGCCAACAGTATTTTTAGGCCTCAGCTGCATGATGGCAAGCTGGGAAGCTCCCCTGGCTAATAGTCTCACACCCTGCAGAGGCTAGGCCATACACTAAATGACCCTGGCAAACCCCAGGGTAACAACCTCAGGGGCTATTGTTCTTTGTCTCATGTGCCTGCTTTCAGTACTGCTCAAAAAAGGCCCCATGGACAAGTCAGCCTGGGATCCAGTTGGATCCCCAAGGGCTTTTTGCCTTCTCCTATTTATCCTTCAGGACATGGTGCATTGGAGACTGCAGGGAGTCCATTAGCTGATCAACTGACCTGCAGATACAAGGAGCTGCTTAATTAGCAGGTCTAAAGGAACATAAGGGGTATGTGTGTCACTCCCAAGAGAACAACATAAAGACAACAGCTGCCTGAAAACATTTTTTCCTTTCCTATTGAGAGAGTTCTTTAAAGATGTGGCTTTTTACTCCCTGCTAATTAAAAACAGCAGTTCCGGCTTGCATTGATCCTTCAGTACAAGAGCTCGCATATTCAAGCTCATGGAAAAAGAAAAAGGCAGGAGCGTAAAAGCCCAGTGATTTTGTGTAGTTTGTGCTCCTTGTCCTCATCTCACAGTAATTCCTAATTCCTCTGTAAGTGCTTTTTACTTGTTCTCAAAGCACGTCACTGCTACACATGCCCTTCAAGGACAGCACAGGCAGATACAAACTGACTTTGCTATGGGATCAGAACCACAGTTTATTGACTCCTAGGCCAGTGCTCATCTAGTTAGGCCCCAAAAAGAAAGGATGGTGATTAGAGCAATTGTCCTAGGCAAACCACAGAGGACACTGAGTAAGTCCATTCACTATACTTCTAAATGTCATATCTGGCTGCAGCCAGTCCAGAAAACAAGAAGTTCTTTCTATTGCAAAGTCCTTGAAATACAGAACAACTCATCCAGATTGGACCAGATCCATACAACTTTGTGATGTGCCATCACCTGAGTTTCTGCCTCCCTGGAACATTCCTGTCCTCGCTCGGCTCAGTATGGGTCTAACAGTGACAGCAGTTTCCCCACTGCACTGCTCAGTATTTCTTACTGCCCAGATTTAGGCTGACAGAGGCCTTAGCTGTGGACCTTAAGGACTAGGGATTTTGTTTTTAAACTCTCAAAAACATGCACAAGGCAGGAGAGAGTCAGAGTCTATTTCAGGAAGGTGTTTGTGGCAGTCAGGCTAAAATTAGACCATTTGTTCCTAAAAAGACCGTGTAGAACGACAAGGATTTGGCAAGAGGCTCTTCAGTTGGGAATGTGACACAGGAAGCGCCTACACGGCTGTTGGCAGTGATGTCACCTGGCTGCCCAACGGTGCCGCGCTGCGCCGCGCTGCAGGGTCCTGGGAAGCTCCGAGAGCAAGCACTGGAACTTGTTCAAGCCACTCTGTATCTGCAGGCGGCTGAGTGCAGAGCAGGGCGCGAGGCAGAAGTGTCGACAGGCTCCACCGCTTAACGCTCCCAGATAAGGGAATCTGTAGCCATGAGAGAGAACTGTTATTCTTGCACTATTTGTGATGGGTTCTTCAGCGAAGTATCAGTCCCCTCTTCCTGTCATGCCCCTCTCCTCTTGCTGCTCCAGGAATTCCTGCCTTCTGAACTTTCTGCCTTCCACACATGGCTCACCAACACTTGTGCTTAGCAGCCTCAAGCTGGCAGGATCATTAGGGAACAAATCAGTGGGCACTGGGCCTAGAAGCTTAGCCTGAAGGGACGGGACGGTCTGCTGTCTCAGTGAAGGTACTTGCTTTGAAGCTAAGTTAAGGGGTACCAAATCAAGCTCTCAGACCTGTATAAGTAGGGATCTGTTTTAAGGTTTAAAGTACAGTAGTATAATGATTAAGGATGTGCAAAAAATAGCTCTGAAAAGCCACACAGTGTTACAGTTAGGAGGTATAGAAGTTTTAAACGCAGCCTCTCTCCTCCAGTAGAAGCTTTCTGGTCATCAGACAATTACTGAGTATCTGCAAGACCTCTCATTCATTCTTGCCTCTACGATTGCAAAGCTGCACAGACAACCTAGTTTTGTAACACCCACATGAAACAAGGGAGCATCATACACACTTCATGCAGGGGGGAAAATTCAGAGACAAACAGTTGCTTAGACTGCAGACAAGACCATGAAAGCAATGCACATTTCCACTTCCCAAAGCAATACTTTAATCACTGGCCAATCCTGTGTCCCATGCAATTACAGAATAAAAGACCCAAAAGCAGCTAAGTCTTAGTCTAAATCATCCTATTCTCAATGCTTGACACAAGGAAACAAGGAGAGAGAACTACAGCGAGAGAGAAACGTGCTCTAGCAATTTGGAGAGCAGATTATTTACAAAACCAGCAGCAAGACAGCGTGAGATCTGTCTGCGAGTCAGGTCTATTTGGACTTTAATGAAGGCCTCCTGTGCTGTGGGGAAAATGAGACTGACACAACCCAGCCCGAAGGTTTGTCTTGGCTCTGACTTCAGTGATAAGCCCCATGGCTGTTGGAACCTTGGACCAAAACAAGCCCTCAGCTTTGTAACCCACCGAGCAAGACCTCAGAGATAATTTACCTTACAAACCTCCCTTTTTTTTTTTTTAACTGACTAATGCCCTTCTAGTTTACATCAGTTCAAAACCAGTTGATACTATGCAGTTATGAACCAATGCTTATAATTATGTCTTTTTGCAAAAAACATTACATTTTCCAGAAAATGTAGTTTGCTGGTTTTCTCCTATTACCACCTTCCTTCCCTTCCACCCCCCCTAAACCAGCCATAGCCATTAATATACATTTGTGCCTTTCCTCACTGGTAGTTTTGATATGTCTGGAGGGAATTATTGTTCTAGCTGTGGTTAGAGATTGGGACCCAGAATTAATTTTAAGCCTCCTAGAGTTAAAGAAAGGTCAGATTCAGAGCAATCTAGCTGTTCAGGCCCATATCCCCTTTACTCCTTATTGTCTAAGGGCAGCTCTGACTTATAGCTTGTCATCTAGTGGGTTTGCACCCTAGTTCACCTCTGCCTCTCACAAGCCATCTCTCTGCACTAAAATATCATCATGTGCTAAAGTGTCAAAGATCTCCTCGTCCTATTACACTTGTCAGGTGCATCTGACCTATCTAGGCTAAAGAATGCTACTGTATCATATCCCTTCTCTCCTCCATCCATTCTTCCCATGGCCAATATTTTAGGCCTTCTTGGTCATTTCCTGATCTGCTCTGGCCTGAGATATGATGTCATGGCTCACAATGGTCTTCACACTTCAACACTAGGCAAAAAATGTGCTGTTATCCTCAGGGCGGTGACATGGTAAAACAAATCCTCTTGGTCAAACAACGCAGAAGTTATGTGAAGAATCTCCAGTGGGCAAGGGACACTAAAAGCATTCTCTGCCTCCAAAGTTTTGTGGCATCTATCAGCTGTGCAAAGAGGAGCCATGCTAGCGTGTTGGTTTTAACTAAACATAGTTAAGGGTTTACAGCATAGACACCTGTTCACAAGATGGGGTTTTTTCAAAGATGGGTTTTGAGTGCTCAAATGAAAGACCTTTTGGAGGGTTCTCCCACATTTCAGAAAGCAGTATTTCGTGTAAAAAGAACTAGTAATGTGTCCAACTCAGACAGATCATGTGGCTGTATTCTCACCCTACCCCTCCATTACGGCTTACTATTGCATAGCTTTCCCATCCAGCTTTCAAAGCAGAGCAGACAGAGACACCAGTCTTGGGGGAGAGAGTGAGTGGATACACAGAAGAAATTGCTCCCAGATCAGGAAGTTCAGATAGACACGGATCAAACTTACTCTTGGACATCCTACTCACTGCAGTGGGGCACAGAGATGTAACCAGGGCATTAAAGTTCAGCCTTAAAGGTGGCATCTAGGCCCCCCTTTTAACAGGCCACGGAGCTAAATCACTGACAGGAAAGTGAGTCTAACATTTCCTATAGCCTATCAGGCATGCACAGACATACTGCACAACCCCTCCACGTGCAGCTGCTACTCAAGCCTGGCTGCTCCACTGAGTGCAAGCAAACTGTGTGTAAAAATGCTATTTGCTGACTTGCACACATGGAGCTGTAAGTAAATTTTTTTTATTATTTGCGCAAATGTCCAAAACCTTCCCTACATCGATAGAGCTGTATCATTTATGAGAGTAAAGAATTTAGCCCTATATAGGTTGAAAATCCTGCAAGGTCTGGACTGAACACCTAGAGGAAGAAAGAATTGAAGCTGTATCCATCCAGCTGATCAGCAGCTACCAGTCTCATGGATTCTCAATCTGGTTGACAGTTATATTAAGTAGTAACCTTAACTCTCCAATCACTTAGTGAACAGAGGACCTCTTCAGCTTGGTGAAAAATCCCGTTCATTTCCCTGTCCATGTAAGCCCACTGGCAGCGTGGGTATGATACAGCTTGCCTTTAACAAGGAGCACTCTTTTGTGAGCTGAAGCTGACACCATACCTGTAGGAGGAAACCTTTGAACTCCATATTGTCCTCATCTGAAGCTAGGTTTAAACTCTGTTTTTGCAGTGATTAAACTGTTTTGGTTAGAGGAATGATTCTTTTACCCATTGGCACAGCCCCAAGGGTTTCAGCTTTCTAGCAGCATTCAGTTGCTTAACACAACTGTCTTTTGTCCCTGTAAATTAAGTAAATGAAATTCTGTAATTCCAGAATAACTCAGTCCAGCCTATAGCCACTAAACATTTGACTCAAAATTAACTTTTACAGAGAGAGAGGGACTGTAAGTAACTTGGAGTGAAATCACTGCTTTCCTCAGCATCCACAGACAGATTTAACTGCCTTCCCCCAATCTCTGTAATTTCAGACAGCGCATTTGGTGTTTGCATTCACACAAGGAAGCAGCCCTGCTACTGTACATCCCCTAACTCACACCACAAGCCCTGACATATAGCTAGTCCACCCATTTCTCTTTTGTCCAGACAGCGATGGCTAAGCAGTGCATCCCAAGGGGGAAGTGGCTGAGTCCAAAGTTCACGGTGACGATCCTCAGTGACAAATCTATTCCAACCCACAGTATTTCCTCTAGCTGCCTCAATGTCGCCACAAGGGCACATGGCGCAATGCAGCCCTTGGGGACTTGGTAGATGAAGGCACAGGGCCTGATACCCCTGTGCTGAGGCTTTGTAGCAAGTGACTAGTGGGAAAGGCAAGACCATGGGGTGCCTAATGTGACAGGGGAGGTGTGAACGTCGTGTTGACAGTGGAGTTTATCTCAAGCATGAACACAGGCTCCAGCCCTGTAGCCTGAGCACCTTATCGTAGCTTTAGAAGTGTTAGTTTTTGAAACGCTACTCGCCCATCTCTCTGTGCTGACAAGCAACAACTAAAATATCCTGCCCCTCTGGCCCACGGCCATGCCGTCCTCCACCACAAAAGGAGGTAGCTATTTCCAGAAGCTTGGCGAACACAGTGAGTATTTTCTGGGAAAACAAAGAAGGGTTGTCAAATCAAGAACAGTGGGTGATAAGAGTCACCATAGCTACGCTGACTTACTAAGAAAGAGCAGCTTAGCTAAGCTCTGGATGAGGCTGCATTCCTCCCACTGCAGCTCACCCACCATAGGCAGGAAGGAGCTCTCTTCCTGTTCACACGCAGCCTAATAAGCATCCACCGTGGACTTCAAGGATGGTCTCCCTGGCACAACCAACTGCTTGCCACACTGTGACATGAAGGATTTGCCTTCTAATCCTAGTGAGCAAGTATCCAATTGTGCCTGAACTGACGAGAAGCACTGATGAAGAGGACTGTAAATGTAAGCAGGAGGAAGAATAATACACACATGAATTCTCTGCCAAACAAAAATCGAGACAGTTTACCTCCCTGCTCTCAAAAAGCAGGGACCTACCTACACAACTCTCTAGTCAAGGAAAGCCCATGGGTCTGAGATGTGTCAAAACTGATGGACAATTGGGATCCTGCTCTGGGAATACAAAACAGGTTATGCACAGCGCCACTCTCACAGGCTGAAGAAAATCTACAGTGTTTAGTGGAGGACAGGCTTTATGTAATGGCTACATTTTTAGTCAGTCAAGTTATTCTTAGGTTCATCACCAGTCTGTTAGGGGAGGGAGAGGGGAAGTAAACAACCACAGCAACTTCTAGGACAGGTGCCATTTCATTCCTGTAGCTGTTTAGCCATTTCTAGAAATGGCTTCTCCTTCTGCACACTCTATACTGACAAATGGCATGCAGCAATAAATAGCACAATGGGATAGTGTGACCTCTTGCCCCTTTATTTGGCTTCTTGGCTAGCAAACCTTCTAGATCAATGGGCACTGTTGACACTGCTCCGAGCTATTCCAGGATGGGCTAGGTTGCAAAGAAAAACCTGGCAAATGTTACCCCAGACAAAATGCTTACGAAACGTCCTCCACACTCCCATCTCTTCTTACAGAAACTTACATTCTGCAAAATCCATTATAAGAGTCCAGACCAACACATCTAGTGGTGGATCTAAACTTAGCCACCCACCAGAACATCTGACACTCTGCTGTACACACAAACTTTTAAATATCATGCACAGGCATTCATATATCACACACATACCCTGTGCCTTCCCAACATAACCACTCACACATTCTTACATGGCTACTAGAGTCTAAAGCCAGCAAAAGAGCCATTCAGCCCCTTCCCGTACTGTACTACCATGTTCTGGAATCAAAGATTGAAGTGGTCATTTTATCAAAACCTCTCAGTGTCTGATCTGTTTTCTTTTTTTTTTTAACCAGAACTTATTCTAACCGAACTTGGAGGCATATTCTCTATTCACCAGAAGAGGTCACCACACACCTCATTAATGACAAAGGCAGCCAACCCGAAGTAAAGAGGATAGGTGGGATCTCACAGGAATGACCTTCTAGTTTCGCTGGGGAAATCTCTCTCAGCTCAAAAAAAATTGGGGATATGTAATCTCCATGCTGCCCAGGAACGGTTCTCTTTCATCCTCCTGTCAGAGGTTATGAACTGCAGACTAATGTAGTGGCCTTTCTGCTTTCAGCTGCTAATTAGCTGTACGCTTCGCTATACAAACAATTTTACGAACTGAGGCCTGACCTCACTCCCCCTGTGATATAGTAATATAGCCCAATATTACTATAGTAAGGCAATAATATGTAGACCAATTAGACTTCAGTTCAAATACCAAAGGTATCTAATACAACACAGAGAATGAAAGACTCGGATTCTGAACAGTTTAGTGCAAGATCAGCTTAAGAATTTCTGAGGACCAACTTAAAGATCGGGGGGAAGCAAGACTGGCTGCCACAGGACTAAAAAGACCTACATGGTTTAAAACCATGCACAGCTAATCCATGTTTTCAGTTGCAGTGTGAATACCTACAACTTGCCTGTGTAGACATTCCCACCTTTCCAAAACAACTGGGAAGCAAAATGCTGTTCATCTTGCTAGAGATGAAGCTTAGCTGATAATACAGTTTCAGGTGAGGATTTATGGAACATGAGTACTTAAGTCTCTGCCTCTCACCAGGCACCGACCAGAAGTCGTGTCATTGCTCTGAACACCTCAGCTTGTTTCCTTTTTGTTTCAGGATCCATTTTACTAGGGTCTCCAAAAATCCTCAATTTTGTTTCAGCTGATCCTACAATGTTTGCCTAGCCTTCATTCCCCACTTGCTTCTCACATTTGTCTAATACAAAACCCGTCCTTTCTTCCCATCATCCTGCCATGATTAATCTGCGAATCTTCTCCAGTACTACAACCTGTAAAAAACATCCGTGTTTTTCATACCAGCTCTCCAGCAGTTTTCACGTTTCATCTGCTTTACGCTGCCCTACAACTATTATTTATGTCTGTAGCTTGATCCATTCCCTCTCCACTTTTTCCTTTGAGACCTGAGGATACCATTTGCTGAAGAGTGCTGAACCACAGGCAGTGGGACTCTGTGCTTGAAGTACTTTGGAAAAGCAGCTTGCCTCTAGATGTCAAATGAATTTACAGCAAAATTGTTGTAAACATCAGCAAAGCACAGAGCAAAGTCAGGGATCTTTTGGCATCAAACCACACAGCAGTACCACTGAACGTAAAAATGCCCTCACGCATGAAGAAAAAGCTCTTTTGGGAGACGAATCATTGAAAGGGGGCCATGAATACCCACCAACGAATCAGAGGATGTTGCACTTCTCTCCCTAATGCCATCCAAGTGCCAGCACTGGGGAATAACGAGAGAAGTCAGACTGATCTTGGCTGCTACAGGCCAGATACAGAAGTCTCATGTGGCTTCTTTGTTTCTACCCCTGCTGCAGCAGAGATCAGAATTGGGCCCAACTTCTCTCCCAGCGAGCAGCAGTGAGCCACAGAGCACACTGAGACAGCCATTTGACTAGCACTGAGCACAATCTCCAGCTATTTCATCCCCTCCCTCACTGCTGCTTCCCTGCTGGGTTTCATTAGCATCAGCAGAATGCGATAAATGTGCCTGACAAACCTAATATTAAAATTTTGCCACCAAAACCCAATGCTCCAGAACCACCTACGACCTGCTACTAAATGTCAGCCCGCTGCCCTCCTTGTCCTCAGATGGCCGAGGCACCTTCTCGTCCCAAAGGGCTACAGAGGAAAATATACCCTCTTCACCCCTATCAAGGAGATCAGTGAGCATTAGTGAGAGCAGAACAGATCAGGCAAAGGCAAAATGCATTCTTGGGAACCCAGAGGAGAGTGGTAACAGCACTGAATCTATCCTCTTACTGGCCTTTACAGTCCCACAGAAGGTGCTGTTGGACAGGAAGAGGAGAGAAGAAACGTGTGCAGTGGGCCACTGTGGGATGACCAGCGCACAGGGGAAGCTCCTTCTGAGTCACCTGATGGTGAAGGTTTGGTTTATTCCCCACAGATGGGTTGTCACAGACACTAGGAGATCAGAGTTCCTCCCAGTACACAGTCCCAGCCATCCCTGAAGTAGGGACCAAATTCTCCTCTGGATTGTACTGGTGCAGATCCAGTGGATACATGCCAGCTTTACACCAGGTAAGCGAGCTCAACAGTCTCTGTGCCAAGTCCCTTTTCTGTAGAGAGAACTGCTGCTGCAGATCCCCCTGCGCCCCCTCCTGCAACAGGGCCTTGCTGTCAGCACATAACCTAAGGTGAAGGCAATAGAAATGCCAGAAGAGCAAGCAGAGCACCTGCAGCTGGGTAATTACCAGCCAAGCCTGGGCTCATGATGATGCTGTGCACTGAACCCTGCCTCAGCTCAGCCACTAGACCATTCGGGAGAGGGACAACGAGGCAAATGCTTGGATACCACAGCTAAATGTTAATATCTCATAATGAGGGGCCCCTGGTGCCAGCTTCCATCAAGGACTTGGCGATCCTACTTTGACGAAAGCGCTACAAACACGTCACTGCCCTTTCAGCCAGCTGCTGTGAGCCAGGAAATGCTGGCCTGAGCAACTGGGAAGGAGAGGGAGGCTGAAAGGGGTCACTGAGCTAGGAAGGAGGAGAATAATGAATTACCGCAGCAGTGCTCTAATGGTACCTATCTAAGCATGCCACACGCTATCAACTTCAGAGCTCGGCTTCCTCACAGCAGCCTGTAGAGATGAGGCAGATATATCCCCAGAGGAATAGTATGCCCTAACCCTACTCTTTTAATAAGAAATAAGATCTCTGCTGGTACAGGAGAAATATCTCAGTAAGCTAGGAAACAATTTACTGTTGGAGATGAGCAACACACACCAGCCTGCCTTCTTGAACTTACTTCTACCCTTTATGGAGGATTTACCATACAAAGGAACACTCAAATCACTTCAGAAATGGGCACGAAGCCATTTCCTGTCTCCCAAATATTTTCTACTGTCCTCAGGGGTTCCTCCCTTCTTGTAGACTGGTTTGTTGTTGAAGTCTCTATCTTAACTGCACCACCCCAATGACAATTTTTGAAATTGCTATGAATATTCAGACACTAAGTTTCGATGCTACTCTGAGCCCTGAGAAGACCCAGAACGTAAAGCAGAGACTTTTGCTAGATGGCTTTCTGTTTCTAACAACTTCTTTCCACTGCACTAAATCTGATTTGAACCCAGCTGTTGACTAGATGGACTGAAGCTGTCCTCGTTGTCTAGGTTATGCAGCACTCTCTGAAATGCACTCACATTGAGTGTCATTGTTTTGGGAGATGGAACATCCTTTTGTTCTGTTTATGGACAGCATCCAGCTGCAATGCATTAGGATGAGAGGCAATGACAGGAGTTGCAACAAGGAAAAATCCAACTAGATATTAGGAAATAATTTTTTCTTGAAGGTTTCCAAAACTCAACTCGACAAGGCATTAGGCAATTTGATCTAAATTGGCTCTGTTTATAGCACAAGATTGTACCACATACCTCCAAAAGTCCTTTCCAACCTTAATCATTCTGATTTTACCAACATAGTCATAGATGAGGACTGTGTTAGTGTATATCTTTCCAACAGTTACCGGAGAGACAATTCATAAGTCCCCCAAAACAAGTTCAGGGATCTTGAGGTCAAGAAGATTTATTATCTGTATACGCAGACTTGTGACAAGCCAATCAAACCAACAAAACAACCCTAGGCTTTTTCAGAGAAGAGATGAGCCTGAAACTATCCTGACCTTCTCTTACTGTCTTGTCACACTGCAAAGTACACACCTCAAACCTCTGAAATAATTATTTAAATTTCTAATAAGATTCACATCAAATGTTGTTTTAATCAACATCAACAACAAAAAAATCCCAACAATGTAGTAACATCAGACCTCCCTTTCTGTCATAGAGGGGTGTTTATAAGCTGTCTCCTTAGAATACGCATTTCTAGAGACACATAACAATTATGTCTTAAACCGATCTGCAGATGAAAAAACACTGAAAGTGTTAAACCTGCTGGCACATCACAGAATTATTTTTTCCAAGCTTTCAGTACCAACAAGACTCTTAACGTCAAAGATCAGATGAAAACTGCCAGATGGTTCTTCATTTCCATTTCCTCCATACAGATCCAGCTTAATGGCCTTTAACTTTCTGCATCACATGTGTGCAAAAATGCAGTGAAAGATCAAGATGTATTATTGCATATTCAAGAACACTTCCATTTTTCAGTGGGGCCAAATTTCAAACCCCTACAAAACACGCAACTTTATAGATTTTATTGCTGCTCTTCCCACTGCCCCCAAAACAGAAAAAGGATATTTTCTTAGTATGGAACCTAGTAAAAAACCCATTAGAACAGATGCAGGGTTTGCAGAATCAGTTACGTACTTACATCTTCATCAGGGCACCCACATATCTCCCAGGTGCTTTTACAGTAGAGGGAGGTCTGGCCAACAGCAGTGATTTAAATACCCTCAAGACCCTGGCTAAGAACTAATTCAGTTTCTTCTGCTCCCCCTAACATTTCACAGAATTCATTTTGTTTGAAGCTGGTGCTTCAACTCATTTAAAAAAACAAAAACAAAACAAACACACACACACACAACCAAAAAACCCACCAAACACACATTCTGATCCTGCAGCTTTTTAATGTCCCTGTAACTGTACATGTGGTAAGAAAGATGCTGGAGCTGTGCTTCCTTTCAGACTAATTTCAGATTTAATACAAATTGTGCATGATAAACTGAGAAAGAACACATAGAGGAAATGTTTTAAGCTGGATCTAGGAGAAAAGAGGAATTTCTTCCTCAACTTAAGCCATGTAGAAGCTTCCTGTGCATGTCAGCCTGGTTTCAGACACGCTGCCTGTCACTCAGGCCAGTAACTAATGCAACTTAGTTGTCATATTTTTCGGACTTGGATTTCCCTTCTTCTCCAAATCACACTCTTTTGTCTCATAGGTTACTAATACCACATTATTATCTTAGGTAATAACACTTAGTTCTTAAATAGCATGTTTTATGAGACCTCCGTCCCTCTGATTTGGTACTTCACGGTGACAAAGGAACCAGGTGAATGTGTAGTGGATACAGTTTGCTTCCTGTCTCACTTTATACTTCTCTCACAATTATTTTTCTCTGGATGGAAAGGAAAGGTTTAGCAGGCAACCCAAGGAACACTGAGCTAAGAAAACTGACATACGTAAGCGGCACCAAGACAGCAGGCTGCAGAGACCTTCAGATTCACAGCAACAGAATGATGCTGCATTGCTTAAGTGTAAAATACTCCTTTTATTCACTATCAGAAAAGAGAACTATTTCCTCCCTCCTCCTCCTGGGAGAATGAAAACAGATCAGAACCTCAAACCAATCCTTGCACTGCCAGGAAATCAAAAGGTAGACTTGGGAGGGGTTGGAGGAAGATATAAAGGCTGGTAGCTGGAGACACAGAGCAACACTGAACTGGAGAGACTCAAGGGGAGGAGGAATCAGAGACACGAAACGTGAAGATGAACCCAAAACTTCTTTTTTGCCCTGGATTCCTTCTGCTGCTTATTGTCAGTCAAAACCAGGCAAGGGCCAGGCCCATTTCCAGCTTACAGGTAAGTGACTGGCTGCTCAATAGAACTGAAAGAAGCTGATGCTTCTTTAGGACTTAGACTTACTTCAGATTAGCTCTGTTTCTTCCAACCCCAGCTAAAGCAGTAGGAGACGCTCAAAGAGATCATGACAGCAGGAACCCTGAGGTGGGCAGACACAGAGTTATTAAATGGAGGGAAACTAAAGTAATTGATTACTGGATTTAAATTTCTGATCACATGAGGCAATTGAAAGGAAAATGTTTTTTCCTGTGGGGTCAATTTGGGGATTGCAGATTTAGGGTCATCCTGTGACCAAGTGGAGCAATAAACTTGTGGAGTAAAAGGAATTTTTCTGGAAGGACTCCAATCTAGAGCCCTAGAGCAGTCACCTGCATGCTCCTGCCTGAAGCCCTTGGTTTAAGCTGAAACAGGAATTAATGGATTGTACCTGCATGATCTCCCTCTCAGCTCAGTAGTGCAGTAATGCAGTCCCTGCTTGCGAGTCCCAGAGGTAGAACATGAGAAAAAGAGAAAGTGCGTGTGCATGTGTGTCTGTGTGTACTTGTGTGCAAAGGAATTCCAAGTCATTAGGAAAACATATTTCAGCTACCTGACTAGGGATCTGATATTCCCAAATATGAAGTAGCCTCCCAATCTGTAAAGAAATATATAACCCTTCTAGCACCAATTTCAGCATGTCTCCCATCATTGCATCACTTCTCTTATTATTCCAAGGTATCAACCATTTTTTCTTGTTCCTTATTAGCTCTTGACCAAGCCTCTTTCATCGTCTTTCACAGTTTATCCGATACCCCAAATCCCCAGCTCCAGGAAAGACTTAACTGGCAGTTTGTCAGCTCAGAATTACAGAATACGGTAACAGCATAGAGCCTTAGACCATTTTGAGAGAGCATACAGTGTTAGCTCAGAGCAGCTTGGTGAGCCAGAAGAAACTAAAGATAACCATCATCAGCTTCAGAAACCACTTCAGTACTTTCATCTTTTAATAAATGTTCAAAAGAAGTTTCTCCAAACTTAGCACTGAGCATGGCTTATACAAAAATAATGACAGAGTTCCCAGAACCCCTCCTTTTTCTCCTCTCCTCCCTCTCCACCATCTACCTTTCCCTTTTTTCAGAGTCTGTCCAAACTGTTAGATGAGGACCTGGAGCATCCCTTGGTCTCAGAAGAAAGGGACCATGAGCAAGATGACATGATCCCAACAGGTGCCTTTGATCAGCAAGATGCTGAATTCCAGTGGACCCGAAACACCAGGGACCAGCCTGAGAGCATGTCCATGGGTGACAGTGCTGTCCAGAGGTTCTTCAGCGACCTCTTAAGTTTACCCCATAGATACCGAGGCAGAAGCAAAAAGGGCCTCTCCAGGGGCTGTTTTGGTGTCAAGCTGGACAGAATTGGGTCACTGAGTGGACTGGGATGCTGACTGCTTACCATGGTAAGAGAAAGCCAGAGGCAGGTGGACTGTGTGTTCATGTATAACTTCCATAAATACACAGAAGAGCAGATTTAATTCAACTTTAAGGAAATGGTGCCTTAAAGTAACTTTTACCCTCCTATCGCAAACAATTAGTTTACTAATTTTACCATCCTCAGAATTCACTGTCATCTGATGTATACTTAAAACCTGTGAATGCCACATCTCTGCTTTACCTGCTTTCACTCCTTTCTCCAAGTCAGCTGTATGCATTTCATCTTGTCACAGAAGCCAGATCAGAGAGGTTTTCACCAGCTCCCCGGGGATGCTTGTGTCAATCCAAAGAAACTCTGAGCAGAACTGTGGAGCTGAACCTGGCCCTAGAACAGTAAGAAATCAGTTAATTTCCATGCGTGAAATCCTGTCCACTTCTCTTTCTTTTACTGTTTCCTCTGATTTCTTGACAGGACTGACTTTGAGGTTTCAAAGGACCTGTTGCCTTTCCGTGAGATATTCAGACCTTATTCACATTGGCTCCATCAATCCACCTACTACATGATACACTGAGCAAATGGCACCCCATCTCTCCCCTGAATTACTTGGCCAATAGAATACACCATTGCTGTACTGCCTATTTGTATCAGAGTAATAATTTGTGAACATCTATATGAAATTTAATTACAAAAATATTTGTACTGTTTGTGTACTAAATGTATAAATAAACAAGTCTCATTATGTCACAGATAATAAACTGTTTTCCATAATTTGTCAAGCCTTTGCTGTGGTTCTTTCATGCATCATTCCTGAGACTGAAACAATGCCCCAGTTTGCAGTTAGAGACAATCCACTAGAATTCAGAAGCATTTCAGAGGGCTGCTTTCTGGTAAAAAGGACTTTTTGGCTGCTCTTAAAAAAAAAAAAAAAAAGACACACAATCAAACAAGCCCTTCTTTTTGCCAGAAAAACCTTTCTAAAGTTAAGATATTACTATCTAAACATAAGTATAACAGGAACAAGACTGACATAGCCACCTTCACAAGAGAGTTGTCAGAAACCAGAACACAAAGCCCCAAGTCTTCGACCACCACAATTTGAACTAAAAGGGTAGCTGTCTTAGCTTGACATCAGCAGAAAGCTGTTACTCTGCACTTGGATCTGCCACTGACAGAGGAATGAGAGCTGCATTTTACAAAAATAAAAACAATTGTTTCTTACTAGTATATCTCATCTTGTCCAAAAAAAAAAAAAAGCTACCCTTCTTTGAAGAAAGTTCAAGGGCACCCTACTCTTCCATAGGCAGATTCAGATATTGCAAAGCATTTTTCTAACAAAAAGTAAAGTCAAGATTATACAAAAAAATGTATCTGACCAGTTCTATTTTTTAAGCAAACCAAGTATTCAATGAACCTAACTATGAACAGATCAGAGACCAGCTACTTGGCAAACATCCTGAGCCAACGAATTCTGTATGAAGGCTGGTTTGCCAAGATCATGACTGTGCTATCCTGATTTTGATGAGAGCTGAACTCTGCAAGCAGCTCCATGGAAATCATTAAGGCTGCTCACACAAATGTCTACACTGACGGTCGCAAATGAAGGCACAGCTGTTCACTTCCAGTCTTCTGCTTGGAGTGGACAGATGGGCTACACAGTTGTACTCCTCCCATTTTCTTGCCCACAAGACAGATGCTCCTGGAAGAAAATATTCTGGTAATAAGCCTATTCCTAACAGGACCCCTGGATATAAACTGCAACATGGAGCACAAACATCTGTGCAAAGCAAGTTCATCAGCAAGCCTCTAACTGCACGTGCTCTGAATCTCTCGCAGTTCAGCTCTCATTAAGAAAGCCTGTTTGCACAGAGCAGCTAAAGGTCTAGTTTCTGGGTCTGCCTCAATCACTTAAACTATGATTTGGTTCTGCTCCTTCTAACCACAATTCCCACAGAATGAAGGCAATCCAGGACCTGTTGGAAAGCTATTCAGAGCCAAACTAGAGAAAGCTTTGTTCTTCTCTCATGCTATTTTCAATGTATACCTTCCACTCTGAAATCACAGACTTGCTCTAGGAAGGACATCAGTACCAGCAGCTCATAAACATACGTCTCAACACTTAAGAGCTGACTGTCAGAGATCAGAAAGCACAGAATGACTTGTTAATGGAGTTACTCACCCCTTGCACAAGCTACCAACAGCTTCTCTCTATATTTTCTTGCAAACTTTTACCCTTTCAATATCTCCTGCACATTTAGAAATTACCATTAATTCTACCTGCCTATGGCTATTCCATCCTCCAGAATCTTTCTCCCTCAGACCAGTAGTTACGAGGCTATCAACAGAAATCCTGAGCAGAAAATTCAACAACATATCCTGAAGGCTTCTCCAGTTAATAGTTTTTCTTAGGTCTTATGCTGTTTGCTACTTGCTCTTTTTAAATTAACTTTGATAACAAAGCAGCAGCAACACTGAAAATGCCCTAAACAGACACTTGCTGGCAAGGAATGGTCTCATCGCTTACATAGGCACCTGTGAGTACAAGCTCTCAAACAATGGAATAGTCCATATAATGAATTTATTATACTCTGTGTTGCCTTTCCTAAGCAAAACAACAAGAAAATGAAGCATTTCACTAGTCAGGTGAAGAATTAAAGTGGGGAGCGGAGGATGAAAGAATAAATCAGTTTTCAGCATAATTCACACATCAATAGGCAGGCTACGCGTGTCTTAAAACTAATGCTGCAATCTGATCAGCGTGAACAGCTTTTCTAGATGGAGCCCCATGGACTGCACAGTAATTCATGCACAAATTCTCCTGGAGGTCTGGAGTCTTGTTGGGCCATACAGATAATACTCTCCCTTGCTGTAGCTTCCATCGTACAAAGACCTCTGCCCTGCACAAACACGAGCAAAGAGATTATTGATTCATTATTCTAACTTAACACACCTTCATACAGTCAGGAAGAGATTTTTCACTTCTTTTCCCCCAATACACAACAACTTATTTACACTGAGAAAAAGCAGACATGCTTACTTGTAGGAACCTGACAGGAAGCATCCAGCTTTCTTAAATAGAGTCCCTCTTCAGGTGTGCTAGCCCCTGGGCTTGCCCAGGTGCAACCTATATGGTGGAAAGGTTAATCCACACAGCCCACGGACATTACGGTGTCAAACAATGAAAAGCTAGTATCTTGTGACAGTTGGTGCTAATGGGAAGGTTACAGCCTCCTTCCTAATAATCCTGGATCTGATAGCTTGCTCCCAGCTCTCAGTAACCCTAGGAGCAGGCACATTCTCATAGGCATAAAAGCTTCCTGATGTTGAAATTTCAATGCTGAATACCCTGAAAATCCAATGAAGGGTAAGTGCTACTGGAGTTTGTTTCCTGAACATCCTCAGCCTGTTTCCAAACTCAGCTACACTAGCATAAACTGTGGGTCATTGAAATTATTTGTGGATAAAATAACAGAGGTCAGAGGAGGTTGAAGACTGAGCTATGAGCACTTGTGAAGAGAATCGTACAGAAGATGAATAAGAAACAGATAAGAGCTCAAATTCCACAGAGGCTGAGCTGGTAATGTGCCATCCCATCACCTGGCATTTTGTGTGGACATTTTAAAAAGCCACTTTTCAGAAAGCAAGAACAATTTATTTCACATAAAAGGCTCCATAATTAGACCCCTAAGACTGAAGCCAGGTGTGTTTGTACTTTAGGTAATTTGCTGAGTTCTATTAGCATTTAAATAATCAAAGCTAACCTTTGAAGTTAGCATGCCAGTCAGATGGGGAAGCTCATCTCTAGCTGTGTCATTTCCATCTCCATTAAGCAGCAGTGCATGAATTTACAGACTAGGATTACAGAAGTTGCTGAGGAGCAAAGCCTGCAATAAAATTACTCCTACACAGAAAGAAAGATACAGATATCTTTCTCAAATGTGTCTGCTTTTGGGTACCTGTTTATAAGTTAGGCAGCAATCAAGACTTGGTCTCATCCAAGACTCAAATCTGCCCAGTTTATTATTAGAGGGCTAAGTTGTATTTATTTCCCTTGGTCATCACACAGAGCCTATACACTCTCACCGCTTTATCCCTTTCCACTCCTGTCTGTCTTTACTACACACAAAATCAAGGATGATTGACGCACATCCTCACCTTAGCTATCTGCCTTTATTCTGTATTAACATAACACTCCCTCCTGATGCAAGCTTCCTTCATTCACGTACCGCACTTTCAAAACATGCATCTCATTTCTCTGCCAGATTCTTCATTGCTGTGATGCTTTAAACAAAACCGCTTGCCAACTGTTAAGACTGCTGGATGCAGAGGTCGTTGTCCCACACCAGCTGATACTGCTAGTTTGCTTCCAATCTAAGATAAATTATGTCAGCTGTAGGTAGATCTGTGGAACAGAAGGACAAGAAAGTGGAGGAAGGAGATGTAAAAACATAATGTATGTGGTTGCTTCTTCATACAGCACCCAGCAGTAGTAAGTCCATATCAGCTTGGTTCAAAACCCTCTGAACTCAGAGGAAAGGCTTTCTTTGGTTTTGCTGAGCTTTAGGACAGTCTCCAAAATAAAGGCCCAGGCAGAAATCACTGCATGTCAAGTAAAATCAGAGAGATTTATGAGTGTACTGGCTAAGCAAACGAGGAGGGCAGAAGGCAGAGACTTGGTGTAATTGCTTCGGTATTACCCGGACAGTGATTGAAAGGACCCTGTCTGTTGCTCTACCCACTCAATATCATGGGTTCTGCCTTTCATTCTGTAAGGATCTAACAGGATCATCTTGATTTGCACCCTGGGATCAGTGGAAATTGTACTCATTTATAGTTGAAATTTGCTACTCACATAGGAGAGACGCCGAAAAGTTTTACTGAAAGTTAATAAGAAACTGCTGTAAAGCTCTGAGGCAAAATAAGAGAAAGTTTCATACAAACAGGCTGCCTGTTACAGTCACCAAATTGGTAATTCAGACACTTTTATCTGGGGAGCCTAAATCCAAAGATCTACAAAATTTCTTTCTTTGGGCAAGGCCCCTGGGCTTTCTGCAAAGAACATTTGCTCCACAGGAATTTCTCACTCCAACCCAAGCTGTGGGGGATGAACACACCATCGTTTATGGGAAAGATGGTGGGATATGAGGAGAGGGTGGTGACTGATTCACTGCTGTAGCCAAGGCATGGCTGGAGAGCAAGTAATGTTTACAGCAAAGTGGTCAGCTATACCATCGCTCAAGGCAGACTTAGGCCACTAAAAGGTTAGTGCCTCTTAGCTATAGAGGGAAGGGTTTGCCGACAATGCCAGAGGAAGGCAAGAACCATCATCGCGTGAACTCGCAAGGAAGGGAAATCTCCTAAACCCAAATCTCAGGATGTGGTCTATTCATATAGCACAGAAGTATGTATACAGAGAAGAAAAAGCTGTTGGGAGCTGCTGCAGACAGAGGAAAATTTCTGATTCCCCCCACTTCTCTCCCCCATGCAGGAGAAATGACCCATCCTTCATCCCCTTGGAGGGGAAATCAACCCCCTGCTTGGGCCAGCTCACAGCTCCTGCGTGCCTGCAGATGTGGGACAGAGCAAACAGGCAGAAAGTGCAAGGTCCTTTCACTGCATCAGGTCCTACCTAACAGTGATGGAGAGTGGAGGGGGAGGAAATCATTGGGAAAATGAGTGCTGCCAGGAGAGGAGGAGATGACTTGGGGCAGTTCTCTCTGGAGGATTTGCTGCACTCAGGGGACCCCCCTCTCCTGGAGGGTCACCTGTGGGGCCAGTTGTAACCAGTTCCCTTATCGAAGCTGGGGGGCAGAGTGCAGCACTCCGGCTCCTGCGGGGATCTGGCAGGAGGCAGCTGAGCTCCCTCCGGGCAGAGAGTGGGGATATAAGGAGAGGCATCCATGGGCAAAGCAGCGACACGGTGCCGAGCTAGGATAGGATAGGATAGGATAGGATAGGATTCGGAGCGGCTCCCCCAGCAGCTCTCTGCCCTTCTCTCCCAGGTTTCTGGAGGAGAGGGAGAAGCTGAAGCCGCGACGGCCTCCCAAGCGCTTCTTGAGCCTCCAGGCCGGTATCCAGCAGCCAGCCAGCCAGGCTCCCCCCGGAGCCTCCGCGGGGGTGGGGTATGGAGCAATAAACTTTTGTACAAAGCCTGCTTTGCCTTTTGTGAGTGTTTTTTCGGTCACGGCGTAGCACACGGTCAGAAGATGCAGAAATCCTCTCCAAAGCGCTCCTCTCCCTCTGCCCTAAGGGCTCAGTCCCGACCCTGGCCAGAGCATCCCAGCCGGTCTGGACAAGCCTTTGCCGGAGGGTCGCAGCAGCAGGAAGGATGGTGGCTGCATCCTTCCAGGACAGTGATCTGTCCAGTGACCCTCCACGCTGCACTGGAGAGGCACTGTCAGGCACCGATGCCAGCTCTGGGACCGTGGCAGTGAGCTGGGACGCCTTTCCCGACAGCTTCACCCCTGCTAGCTGTGAATCCTCCCAGGAGGTGGGCACTGGGCTTGCGGTTAATTCCAGGTAGCGTCCTACACGCGCCCCTGGTCCCATGGGCTAAGCCGCTGGTATCAGTGCCAAGTTTGGCACGGCGGACCGGTACGGGGTGCCACTAAGGACAGAAGGGCTACATCGCTTTAAAAATACATTTGGCAGCGGCTGCTGAAGGGCTGCCGCTGCGGGCGAAGGGCCGCGAGGCGTTCAGGACCCGGGACAGACGCCAGTC
>NW_008824934.1:4248343-4264047 GCF_000699105.1 Pygoscelis adeliae | reverse complement strand
CTCCCGCGCCGAGGAGGGCTGCCTCCTCCCGACCCGGGCCCGGAGCGCAGCCAAGCCCGGCTCACCCGGCCCAGCGCAGCTTGCATGAGCGCTTTTCCCCCAAGCTCATGTCACTCGGCTTCAGCGAAGCCCCCTCGCCTTCTGCCCGGGTTTTGTGCAAAGCCTCTCAGGGCAAGGCTGTGAAGCACAGGGAGCCCTAAACAGACAGAAAGGCTCAAGGCATTGCCAAACACCCTGCTGTAAAGGAACTGAGAGAGGCAGGGCCCGTGCTGCCTGTGTTGAGCCTGGAGTGTCCAGCAAAGGAAGGGGCAGCCACATCTCAGAGATAATATATCCCCATCAGCTGGAGAAACAATCCATGTTTGGGATGCAGGTAAGTTTCCTCCCCCATGGAAAAAGTGAGGCACCACTTAACTATCTTAATTGCAGTATGGCCTGTCCTATGATCTTGGTGCTGCATGCCCTGCACTGGACATTATTACATTTCCCTTTTTTTTTCCCGCACCGGTGGCTTCGTCTCTTCATTACCTTCTTAACCTGATCAAATTGCGAGGCAAGGAAAGAGAGCTTGGGTGGGGTATAGTATAGTCTTGTCAAAGGGACAAGACTGGGAGTTTAGTCACTAGGAGATGAAAGGAATTCAAATCCAGCCTCTTCCTCAAAACAGGACTACAAAGGCTCTTTACAATCAGCTCACACTCTAGCACTCTTCAACTGCAAAATGGCAATAGGAGAATGGACATCACTGGAAGGATATGCAGCAGGTAGGTTAGGACAGATCTATCAGTAGAAGGAATCCACATGACACCAGCCCCTAGGCTTACAGTCCTTAGCCTTACAGGGCTGAAAAACAAGGACATCTCATTGTCCTGCTGGGGAATGGGCAGTGTCACCTTCTGCTGAGCTCTGTCCACATACCATCCTCCTCCTCACAGCGATCCACACACGGGGCTGCCAGCAGCACCCTTGGTGCTCCCCCTCTCTGCTCTGAGCAACCGGTCCTGCTTTCTAATGGAGCCTCATGTCCCCACACCTCCTATCCCATACCCTGGGAAGCTGGGGAAATGTGTGCATTTCCCAACCCTAAAACCAGTCACAGAATGCTTTTTATAAGAACCTGCTGCCCTGTTAAGACTCCCAACAGGGTTTTTACTAGGCAAATGGCCAGCTAAGCATGGGCAATGCCTGGGTCTTGACTATCCACTGCTGGGCTATAAAGCCTAAAGTTCATATTAATCTTGCCAGGGTGATGATACTGAGATACCGCAAGCAAACAAACAAGTGAGCTTTATAGCTTCAACAACGACGAGCTGAGTTCTGACATTTTACACTCCATTTGCTTTGGCAGGACTGTGAGATAGGTAATAGAGGGCAGAATTTGGCTTTGAAAATACACAGTAGCTATGCTGTGACAGTCAGCCATTTTATCCCATCTACATACTCCCATACGCAGTACATGAAATAGGGCACAGAAATCTCCCTGTCTTAGAAAAGTGTTGTCAAGGCTGAAGTCGGGCCCCTACATCTCATTTATCTGCTGTGGAATAAGGAAGATGGAAAAGGAACAAACCGGTAAAAGAAAGCAGTATCTCTGGGTCCAGGTTATTGAATACAATCCTGGAATATGAGATTGTTTCACAGGGACAGGTCACTCAAAGCTAAATATTTCACACCTGTGACTGATACTGTGTTCCTCAGTTTCTTGCTGCTGGGTTTGTGCCTCAGAGGTTGCTTTACAGATGAGCTGAGCTCTCAGGCAAAACTCAGATCAAGCGACAATGTTTTTGCACAGAGACAGCACTAGAGAATACTTAGCGGGTGGGGGGTGAAAGGAAAGAAACAAAAAATAAAACAATAACAGATCCTAGTTATCTTAAATTGGACACTCAATATTAATGAATAATTCTGGTTTATCTTCTCACACTTTCTCAGTTTACAAAACGAAGTTACGCCCTGGCGCAAACACACACACATCCAAGAGCAGCAGTAAGAGAATACTTGTAACTAATTAGTGAATTACACAGACACTGCAGTATGGAGTGTTAATTAAAAAAAAAAGCTATCAGGATCTTAATTCTTTCTTAATAGCACAAAATAAGAATGTGTTGGGACACACAGTAATACAAAAAAAGAGTATTGCCTCCATGTACTGAAAAAAGAAAGCATTGGGGAAAAATAGGGAGTGCTCTTACAATAACGGGCTTCATCAGAACACATGCAGAGTTGGGCTGACTTCGGGCTATATTAGGAAAAAGTAGCATTTGAGCTTGACTTCACAACCTTGAGAATGTCCTTTCTAGTATAATTTTGGTAGCTGATCATGTGAACAGTGTGTGCACATGTTTGTACACAAACACCATGTTAAGACATTTAAGACATGAGAAATATTTTATCGTTCTATTATTATTATTTAGAAACTGTACTCAGGAGATTCTTTCAAGATCTATATTTGTATTAAAAGTCAACAAATTATTACTAGACTGACATTCAACTTGCTCATTTATTCATTCTTGTTTCAATTTAGAATAACAAGAAATGTTAGGAAAATGCAGGATAAGCAATATGCTTCACGATTTAGAACTCTTCTGCAGTTCTGTAAAACAGATTAATTTTTATTTGCACTATATGCACAAAGACAACGGTGGAAGAGGAATTTGCAGCAAATCTGCATTTTTGTAATTTCTCATTTAAGCATAGGCAGTTTTTAGCTAATATTGAAAACTTCAGCTCTGAAAAAAACAAATAAATACTTTTTGGTTTTAATATATTAAACTAAACATTTCATTTTAACCCCTCCCAAAACACACATATACACAAATTCATTCATTCTTCCTCGGGGCCAGATTCTGATACCTTTGCTGAATAACATCGAAAGCCATCTACCTAAAGTTCTTGTCGAGCAACTTGCTTTCTTGTATGACGGTACAAGAAGATTATTCCTCAATCTCTTCTTTAAATTTTATTGATGTAGGGTCAAGCCTTACCATCGAAGTTTAAAGAAATCCCAGTGATTTAAATGTTTAGCTGTTAATAAAGACTAGTGTTTTTCAGTGGTGCCGAAGTCAGTTGTCGTGGGGGGCTGGAGGTACTCGGTGTCCCCGCAGAGTCAGTCTAGAAGTTATCGTCTGTATTGAGGCGCAGATCGGGGTGCCTCTGTTGTTGGCAACATACAAACACAAAGTCTCAACGGTGATATCACCTCAACAGCAATGGGAAAAGAGAAGTGGCCCAAACCTGGGATTTTCAGCACACTCCATGGTATGCGGTGGCTGTGCATATTCCATATATAGAAGGAAAGTGTGCACGATACTTTAGGTGTCCTAAAAGTAGATCTATCTTCAAGCCTTTAGTCTCCACCAAATACTCATCTGAAAAGCCTATTGTTTTCCCTGTAAAAGGTAATTTCCCTATGGAAGGCTTCTAACTGAGCAGAGTTTAGAGCAGTTTCAGGGTTGTTTCCCATCTCCGTAAATCTGACCATAGGGGTCTCTTGAAAGAAAATTGCTAAGAATTTCCAACTGGACTATGTAATCACAGCGCCTGGTATCAAGAGGAGGGGGAGTGACATGAAATCACTGACTTGTGACATACATTCCTCAGCAACAGCAGCTGCTGCCTAATGACAGCTAATAAAGGGAATCTTCCCTTGACAGAGCTGCATGCCTGCAGTGGGACTGGAATGTGCCCCAGATAAATCCACTGATAACCTAGGAAGCAGAGATCACACCCAAAGAGTATAAAAGACAAGCTTTGGAAGAGAGGGGATAGGACAAGGAAGAGAGAGACCTGAAGAGACATCTCAGAAGAAACAGCTTGAACTTCCCTATTCCCAACGAACCCAGCGCCATGGACACTAAAGGCTCATTTTCCTGTGGCTTCCTCTTGCTGCTGCTCATCCAACTCCAGTCCAGCAGAGCCAACCCTATCTACAGCCTCAGCCCTGCCAAAGAACTGGCCAGCATGGAGGTGAGGACTCTCTCCTTTTGCAAGGTTAAACTTTTGGGGTGCTTAGCAGAGTGTGAGGTGGTGTTTTTGCCTTTCTTTTGCACGATCGGATAGCCACATGAGCGATCGCATGCCGGGGGACAAAGTCTCAGTTCTTCACAGAGGTTCAAAGAAGCTCTGTAGAGCAATATCCTCAAATGCTGGGTTCACTTGAGCTCCTAGGTAGCAGTGGGAAACAAAATTCTGATGTTGTGGGATGTCTGCTTTGGGTTTTTGGTTCTTTTTCTCTTAAAGATCTACCTTCCTGGGAGCAAAGTCCCAGAGAGGGGAAAAAAATCATCACAGTAGCTCTATAAGAGAAACTTTCAGGTGGGCTCCTGTTTATGCCATTAAATGGCAGGAACAGTGAAGCAGGACAGCCATACGGCTCTAGCTTTGTGGATTTAAGAGAACTGGCTGCATGTGGATGGGATATGAGGAGGTTGAAGTGGAGCACCCAAAGTCAAACTTTTAGAAAAGCTGCTAGAGGAACAGTATGATCATTTAGTGTGACTCATCCAGAAAAGCTTCTAGAGCTATGAAATTACCAGCTGCATATTTTAATGAATGATAGAGAGCATCCATTGTTGCAGCACAATACAAGCTTAAGACTCAGTCTTGCAAGATGAAGACTGAAAGTTCAAACCTTTCCTTGGACTGGTACCAGTGACCAGCTTCTCACAGCACCAGACCCCGAGAACAAACTCCCTAAGATGATGAGGACAGCGTCAGCCAAAGCTAAAACTGCCCCATGCCTCTAGGCTGCTTTCAGCAGCTAGCCGAGAAGAGTGGCTTCCAAATGCATTCACTGTCAAGCAAACCATAAGGCTCACTCCTCTCCATTCTACTTCTAGAGATGGACAATTAGATTCCTCTAATTGGTTGAGCTGCCCTTGCGGAGGTTATCTGATCCCTGTTACACAAAGCTCTAAAAATTAGAGAGAGTAGTACCCAGGAAGAAGTCACATAGCAGACATAAATTTAGCATACAGGTATTTTCAGGGAGATGCATGTTACTTTAAGGAGCAGCAATCCTGTAACTCCCGGTGAAAACACCAAGAGCTTCTCCAAGTGATGTCCACTGAAATAGCCAGGGGTGACAAGCAAGCAGATGGTCTTAGCCGAAAAAAAAGAAGAGAAAGCCAACTGCTGGCAAGCAGCATTGTAGGCAACTTCTGAGAACATCGGAGTGGACTATGGATTCAGAGGTGCTTTGGGACTGTGTACCATTGGTGGGTTGAGTAGTGTCTGTGCAACTCAGACCTTGCTTTTTTTCTCTGCCAAGAGCTCTTCTAACCTTGCCAGTAAGATACACTTTGGTGGCAAGCAGCTTCGATTAGCTCTCACCTAGAGCTACCCCTAGGTGGAATTAATGTGAACAGGGATTTACTGCAGAGGACAGAGCTCAAGTACCACCAGCAACCCTGGGATCCAGCCTGACAGTCTCCCTAGGGCTGGGTATGGGACCATCGATGAATGCATAATTGGATGACTAGAAGAGCTAGCAAACAAAACTAGGAGTTTCATGAAATTAATCCTTCTCTTGTAGGCTCTGCTGGAGAGACTGGAGGATAAGTTTGCAATGATTGAAGCCCTGGAGTCCAATCCTGACCTGCAAGAACCCAAAACCCAGGAGGAGATCCCACCAGAACTCATAGATGACAGTGATGACCAGAAGGCTGAACCCAGGGTAGCACCCAGCAACCCTCTGTCCTACAGGGACCCCTTCCTCAAGAGACTGAGGGGGCTGCAGATGCCCAGGATGATGAGAGATTCTGGCTGCTTCGGGAGGAGAATTGATAGAATCGGCTCCCTGAGTGGAATGGGTTGCAACGGTGAGTCCCGCCTAAGCCATTTCACCAAATAGAACAGACTGCATCTGCGTCATGCAACAAGGGAGGAGCAGGTTCTCATTTAAGTCTTTAATAAGACACAGTTTGAGAAAGGAATTAATTTTAGCATAATATTTAAGCTAGTATTGGTTTTTCAAAAGAAACTCCGTGTATATTGATTTGGTGGGTAAAAGCACCAATGGCAATGGTGACATATACTGAGAGAGAAACAGATTCTAGTAACATCTATTTCATGTTTGGCTTGCAGGTTCCAGGAAGAATTAGGACAACCTCCCTATACCCTACTCTGAAGAATGCTTTACAGTACCCGTTCCTCCCAAGATGAAAGCCGGATGCTTTCTAAGCTCTTCAACAGAAAGTGATTCCTATTTTTATTTATTTATTTATTTATTTATTTGATGTTTTTTAAAGAACATTTCTTACTCTAGCACCAAGAGACCATCTTTAAATAAAACTAACACGTTAGACATCTATGCTGGACCTCTCTCCTGTCTGTTGCATTAAAATTTCTTGTATTTTCCTAAAGTTAAAAGCCTATGCTTTATTGGTACTCTGGTACCCACAAGGCTGGATCTCATTTACACAAGACAGAGAAAGTATGAACTTGGTAGAAACGAAAATGAGTTTTTCACTGGAGTTTCTCCCTCTGCACTAAGAAATTATAACAGATTAGCAGGAAAGAAAAGCTTGCTCACGTGAGTCCTCTTATAGACAGGGTTTCAGTAACAAGAGAGTCCTTTTGCTGGTATAGGTTATTCAGTCAAGGGAACTGCCACAAATCCCTCATGTAAGCAAAATTTACATGAAAAGAAATAAGAAAAATCATAACACTCCACGAGTTTCAAGATAACCAGAGGGAGGAAAGGGAATTCATTGTATATGCTTTCTAGCACTGACCAAATAAAGGTTACGAGCATCAACAGAAAGATACATCATTAACTGTGTCTTGTCTCACTCTGCATGTGGCTGAGATGCTGATCCCCAGTGTTTCTTGATGGATCCTCAACGGGCTTGAATCCTATCACAGTGTTTCTCATATGAGGGCAGGTGGGATCACTCCAATTACAAAGCAGTTTGTACATAACATCACTTTCTGGAAATGGCCCCTCATAAAGTTATTCTACACATGGCTGATGGGAACACTGCAAGTCTGATAAAGGTTTCATTTAAGACTTTGTAGCTAGATTTCACACCCATGATCTGAATTTGGCCCAAACCATGTTCTCCCCCCCAAATAGGGTTATATTGCCAAAACCACATTCAGTTAGCACCTCAAGGACCAAATAGCTTGGATTCCAAGTCAGCCACAGCAATGGCATTGAGCCCAGGCTCAACGCAACTGTCCTGTGATTGCACATACCACTAGAAACTGTGTTATTTTGAGCATCCAATTTTGGGTCTCATTCCCAGCATCCATTACTTGAGCACCCTGGAAAGCTCATTCAGGGCCTAAGAACACAGCAGCACCAGGATAGACTCAACTGCAGAAGTCTAATTCTGACTTTGCTTATGCACGTGCACATAGGGAGAGGAACATTACTTGGTCAATCAAGATAGGCTACGGGGAAGCAGATGTGCCAGAGCCATGACAGTTGCTGACAACAGCTCTCAGGAACCATACCTACAGTAAAACCTTAAGTTTGTTTGAGTGCTGAATGGCACACCGCTCCTGCACATGCCTGTTTACAGCTAAGGCTGCTGTACCACTTTAATAGGGCTTATGTCACACATCACATTTCTGACAAGCCGCCCTCCCAGTCACTCCCTGTACCACTGACACGGCCTCTGAGAGGCACCTGCGTGCTCCCTGCCACGCTGGGCCTTGTGATTCTTCCCTAGGGAAGAAGAGCAGAAGCCTACTCTGAGGGAATAATTTTGCTGCACTCCAATGGGAAACACCACCTAGTGTGATACAAATCACATGTCAGAGCCTCTCCTGCCAACAGTGCCAGCCAAAGATAAAATACTTCATGCAATAGTGCCCACGCAGGTTTCCCTGGCAGGAGAACCGATTCCGAGGTCAAGACTCCCAGCAGCTACCATGAGACGTCTCTGCAGTGAAAAGCTACAGTGACTTTGCATTTACTCAGAGGCGGTTTCACAAATCAAGGTGGTGTGAAGTCACCCATTGGGGAGCCTTTGTGGGGACAATGGGGCTTTGTCTTCTCAAACAGGCTTTCCAAACACACCCCTGCAGCCACCTGTTTCCGGCTGCAGCAAGATGGGAACACACACGTGGATCCCTCCACGCTAGCAACGAGCAACAGCCTGACTTCCCATGTGCTGCTATAAAGGGAAGTAAAAACAATCTTTGTACTCTAACAATAACAGCCCTTGCTGGAGCTGAATTTTACCTAGTCAAGCAAAACTTGCATAGACACTGTAAATTGTCCCTCCCTGTCAGCCCCTCAAGGCACAAAACACTAATGAGTCCAGTGGAACGTGCTAAAAATGGCAAGAAGAGTTGGCACTGCCTGACCCAAAGCCAGGTGGGTCCAGTATTAACAGCAAGCCAGTTCCCGGTGGAACAAGTCTGTATTGGCTTGCAGACAGTATGTTAATAGACCCTGCAGTCTGGGAGAACCTAATTGAGAATAGGCAATCTAGGAAAAAAGCATCTCTGTGGCTAGATTTTTACTGCTACTCCCATAAACACACTGAGCTGTAAAGCTCCCCCAGGGAAATCACACAGTCAGGTCAGAATGGGACTGCACACAGAAACAAGCACTTGGAAAAGCTGAATGAGAGAAACTTTGCCTGTAGAGCTGATCAGTGCTAAGAGCATCACCCCCAAGGACAAGCAAAGCTACCCGTTGCTGTGAGAGCTGGATCAGAGAGAGCAGGGAACAGCCAGTCCCAAACAAGCACACAGACAAAAGTAGCCCACTGCTTATGGAGAAAGCAAGGACATCTGAAAGCTAAATGTCTCTCTAGAGCTTTATTGATTGCTTTCTAAAAAGGGTACAGAAAGACTGTGGCCAAGAGGGTGCATATAGAAAACATAAAAGGCTCCACTAGGAACCTGCTTTCAGCGAGACCATGAATGCCTGTAGGTGCAGAAATGAAGGATCCTGGAGAGAGGTAGCAAGTGAATTAATTTATCATGTTTCACAGAACAGCCACATACACTGTGACCCAGCAGTATCAATGACAAATGCCACAGCTCTGTTCTTCACCGAAGGTCAGCAGGCTGACCTTTATGGCAAGGGAAGAGAAGAGGCACAAGCAGTTAACCACAGCATGGGATGCGTTACACGTTCATGCTCTACCTTACTTTGCAGCAACTTGGACTTATGTTCATGGCTCAAAGATTCAAAGGACAGTCCTGTCATCCCATATACACATCAGGTGCTAACCTGACAGCCTTTTATTTCTTCTGCTGCTGCTGTCACTGCAGTGGATTTGCACAGTTGCACACGCTATCCATGAAAGGATGCAGGTATTCCTTTTAACTACGCTCCGCTCTCTTCCAGCACTTGCCAGTTCTGCACAGACCCGTGTCTAAACGTGAGGTAGCTTCCTTCAGGTTTGTACTGGATCCACCTTTGGTACCTGTAAATTTTGGAAACTAAACCTGGTAGAATTTTTTGGAGGAAAATATGGGATTGACTAGAGGAGAAACAAGCAGTACCAGACTCTTGTGAGGGCATGAATTGAAGATACATTAACCTTCAGTTCTACGTTAATTCCTACTAAGTTTTCACACCTATCCAAGATAGATCTCAAGTCTTCTAGAGAAACTTCCCCTGGGGGAAGGTAAGGCTGGTGATGTGTCAATAATAATATAGGAAAAAGGCTAGTGGCCATGCAACCAAACAAGCGCTTTGGAGTTTTGCTTTAGGAACTGTGCTGTGAGTTAGCCCTAAGACAGGAAATCAGTGTAGCTTGTAATTGTAAACAATTCAGAAACAGTCTAACCACAGGATGCTTTTGGGACAAAGCTATCACTGCAAAGCAAGAGCTGATGTCAAAAGCAGCTAATGCAGGTTAGGTTCCAAGTAACTATTCAGCACTAAGTGTGTGGCAGAGTCCTGAAAACCTGCCCTCCTCCACCCTGTCAGGCATCAGAGTGCTTTATAAACCTTCTTCAACCCCCCACAACACAGCACCTAGGATGCATCCAAGCACTATCACGCTCATTGTGCAAAGGAAGAAATATCCCAGTGGGATCAGAGAAGGACCAGGCTAACACCCTCCACCCAGTTCTAATGACATTTGCCACCTCCTGCAACGCCAGACTTCCTAATAGCTTCTGGCAGTAACCCTGACCGGTACTGCATAATTCAGCAGCTTTCTTTCCTTTGAACTTTGAAATAGAGTAATTACACTAGCATGCTTCATGCACACTGTAAGGCATGAGCCTCATTTGGAAAAGTGGTCTGGCTGGCATGGGTTTTTTTTTGCAAATTAGATTTGAGGGTTTCTTCCCCCTTCAGATGCTGCACTATCCCTTTCCAGCTTCCCACTAGATGAAATGTTTCACTGAAATCCCAGTCTGCAGGCAAGAATGCCAAGAGGAGCTGTCACCACTGCTTTGTTTCTCTAAGAAATCGTATGTGAAGCGTAGGGCACACATCCTCTGCTGCTGCAGGGAAGCGTGGAGCTGTGCCAATTTGCATAACAATCTGGCCATATCCAGCTTGCTTGATTTACTTTCACTGAAGCTTGGCCCCCAAAGGCCTTTGCTGATTGACATCTGCTTGATAAGTGTGTCCCAGTCATCCTAGGCAGCAACTCTTTACAGACAATAGTACGCTGGCGCCATGCCCAAAGACCGAGGCTACCAGCAGTATGGTCATTACAGTTCAGAACCTAGCAGAGAGCCTGTTGACAACTCTGCCGTGTTGAGAACAGCCTCCCCCTGAGTCTCTTGCATGCTTACCCAGCGGTACAGCTCCCATTTGATGGCTGGGCACCCAGTTGTCTGACACTTGTCTCAATTTTCACACCAAAGAAGGAAGAGTCCAGAAGCATTGCTCAGAGATAAAGGAAGGAGGAATCTTTTCTGGTGCTTTTCTCACACCTTTGAGGTGTGAAACGTCTTGAAACAAATCAAGAACATCTCTTGCAGCAGATGCCCCTGTGCTGTCATTCCCTGCTGGAGCTGAACCATTGCCACTCCAGTGACAGCTGCTATGGACAAGTAACTTTAAAAGGGAATCTTCCGCTGGCTCCAATCCCCAATCCTTTACCAGAGCAAGTGATAGAATGCAGTGGGCTTTGTTCTTTGAGTCTTATTCCTGCCATCATTGCAAGTATGAAGAGGTCTCAAGATCAGTCTCACAGTGAGGAGAAGGAAAACACCAGAGTGAAAACAAAAAGACAGGAAGAAACTTTAAGACCATGCTGCTGGCAACCAGTGTACCTCACTGGTGGCAACCAGAAACAGCTGCTGCCTTCGGTCCTTTTCACTGATCGCTTGTAATAGTTTCTGAGGCCAGCCTTCCCATCATCCTATCTGAACAAAACGAAAGGAATCAGTACGGCTGGGGTTCCTAGTTCAAAGGATCCTGAGCACATCCATTCCCCTCTCAACAGTACAACTCGCCCTTTGTAAACAGAAGGTTATACCATGCCTGTATTTTGTTTTCCTAGCAGCAGATTCTATCCCCGAGTGATATACTTCCACAAAAAAAAAGACAAAAATAAGGCTTACAGTTGTAATCACAGTTTGGGGTCTTTTATGTGGGAAGGAAAGAAGGAGGATTTGTAAGACCTTCCCCCTACCTTCCCATTGCCTGAATGCTCTCTTGGAAAACCAGCAGAATCCTGTATAGAAGAAGAAGCAGCAGAGTTGGGAGGAGGGGAAGTTTTAAGAAAACAGAAGGTAATGAGAAGGCAGCTAGGGTCAGGCCTGCTATGCTGGGAATTGTGAAGAAGCAGAAGAAAGACAAAATCAACATGTAAAGTCGGCCGTCCCACAGAGATATTCTCTAGTATAAGCATCAAGGAGCTGCTGGGGGAGTCAGCAAGGGTCTCAGGGTTGTCCTGTCTTTTCTGTTAGAGTCATGAGTTCTTCAACACAGTACTGTTCTCTATGTTAATCTATTCAAACTAGTATATATGGGTTCCAGTATCCTGCTCCTAGATGCTTAAGAATGACTAAAATGTTAAGTGTTAAACCATACATGGTCCATACAGCGACTCATGCTTTTATTTCTGCAGTTTTGAAACAGCCTGGAGAAAGGGACATCCTGTTTCCTTTTAAACAGCGATCTCGACGTCTAAATCTCACAAACTGATACCCCTCGCTTCCCAGACGCTGGTGGAACTCACTGCCATCTCATTCCAGCTATGAACAAGCTTTTTCACACACTTCACGTCTACATGAGCTACAGTGGATGCTGAAGAGGCTGACTGTATCCCACTGCCGCTGAAAAGCGCTTCAGCACCCTGGACAAGAAGAGCAGCTTCGTTCTCTCATCTTACACACAAGTGCAGCCAAAGCTCAGGGCGGCCATCCTCTGTTCCTTCCTGTGTGTGCTGCATGATACACACCTGTATGTGTATGCACTCATGCTAAAGTAGGCAGCTTCTATCCTACTAGCAAAGCAAAGCAAAAATAAAAACAAAAATCTCACTGAACAACACTAAATTCTTCTGCTAGATACACAGTTTACAGGTACAGGGATCATGACACACGGTTGGATTTAATGACACTATAAACCTCAGTAGAAGGGGATTTTAATCTAAACATGAAGTTGGTTACTTTAAGCATGAATGTAATACACAGCTTTTCTAGTAACCACCTCTATCACCTATGACAAAATGCAAGACAAACCACCACTTAAAACTGTTTTTGATCCCTCCTTCTTCAGGCAAGAAACTTTACTGCTTTTATTATCTGCAGTAGGAATCACCTTGCACGTAATCTTGACACCCAAAGCAGCCCTAAAGCTGACAAAGGCTCTAACCAAGTGTCCGGTATCTGCATCAGTCCAGCTGGCTGCTTTAGTAGGTTTGGCTGCAAGGAAGTTGCCATTACACCAAATTGTCAAGCTGTGTCTGTAAGCACAGACAGACACATCTCTCCCAACCTCTTTTTTTCAGGGGATGGAGGTGAGAAAGTAGAAAAAAGACAGATAGTCTATTTCCTCCTTTACTGTTATGCTAAAGTGGCAGTTGATGTACCTCAATTTTAGGGAGGAAATGCTTCTCTCATTCCCTCCTACATTACGGCATTTATGACAGAAGGCAGTAGCAGAGCTGAAGCAGAGTTCCCCCTGCTCTTTTCTCCTGATGACTCTCTTCTACCCTGATTCCTTGCTAGGAGCACAGCTTAATTAAGACCACCATGGCACTTGTTATTTAACTCCCAAACACAGATTTTTCCACCATCCCCTCCCAATAGATGCTTTTATCTATTGCAGGCTCTCCCTGTCACTACATACACACCAAGTGAGAGACTGAGGGCAGGAGCCAGACAAACTGCTGGCTAAATTCGTATTAGAGTGCATCAGAGAGCTACTACAGGCAACCTGGACAACACAGTTACCTGATCCAGAAAAACAGCACAAACATGGAAAGGCAATGAGCTTTTGGGTCAGATATTTCTACGGTGCTCAAAGACTGTACTTACTCACATTTTTGGCCTGTAAGCATGTGATGAAAGATCAAAAATTGTCACAAGTTCTTTTCCGTAAGGTAGACAGCAGGATAAAGCAGGAAAGATAGCCACAAACTAAATAAAAGCTAAAGGTGAAATTAAGATTTTTCACATCCTGGAGAAGTCCCCTGTGAACGAGTGCAACACTGCACTCTAAATGTCTTTCATTAACTTACTGGGAGGCAGGCAGAAAGCAAGAGTTCTCAGGTAAGAAAAGCAGCAGTCACCTCTAGCACAACGTGCACAATTCAGCTCCTTATCATTCAGTAATTCCCTCCTTTTAAACAGCTGTTGTGAGAGAACATGGGACTAGAGTGGTCGCAACCTAAAGGATTACACTAATTCCTATCTTTGCCCAACCTCAGAGCACCTTCTGCACAAACTGTTAGATCCAGACAGCTCATAAATAGCAACTACTCATCTACCTCAAATCATATTCTTGGATATTGCCATGTTCTACTAGTTTTATTATAATAAAGGGCAAAAATAAGACAACACTAGAAACATCAAAAGGCCTTGAAAGTGCTGAAGGAGACACACAAACATTTTACTCTCAGACATGTTATGGTTACATGAATACTTCCCAAGTGCCATAGTTCAAATAAAAATATATTCATACAAATTTAAAAAAAATACAATTTATATACACGTGGAATTAGCTTACATCATTTCATAACAAAAAACAGTGCAAAAAAACCAAATGGAAAGGTAAATTGCTACCATTGGAATGGCTCACAGTAAGTTAACAATTCAAAACTGCATAATTAACACTGCACAGGAAACCACGAGGCAGGGGAGAATGCCCCATACTACCCCCTAACTTTTGCCATCAATACTAATCCAGTTCTTGGTTACTATTCTTTAGTGTTGCTCTGAGTAAAAGGTTACAGGCACCTATGTTAGAAGTAAGTTTCTTGGTAAATCACTAAGCAACGAGAGCCAGAGTACAAGCAGTCAGTGTAAGAAAAGAATTAAGTGACCAAAGTGTGAGGACAAGACTGATTCAACACAAGCCCCTTTGCATCAGTCCTTAGCAGAAGGGAAATGCTACACCTCCAAACATCAGATGAACTTGTAATTCCCTTTCTGCAGGCTACATAACAGTGATTGCACACTGAGATTTCGCTTTAAAGCAGCTGACAGGGTCACCCACCATCCTCATTTAAAACTTCTTTACCAAAGGAGTGAAAGGGGTGTGTTTTCCAGCTGAAACGTTTGAACGAAATAGATGCATAGGCAGAGCAGACAGTGCTGACAGCAGGCTGAAGGCAAGTGGCCTTCTCATGGGGAAGCACAGCTGGTGCTCATACAAACCTTGGCAAGATTTTTCAGCCTGTCTTGTCTGGATTGCCTAAGTCCAGGCCTCTGTAGTGATGACAAGACATCCTGCAGCAAAGTATACTGCTGTAGTTTGTGTACAGAAATGAAACAGGACACGACCAGCTCAAGGCAAACAATTGAAGGAGCCCTATTCATGTGCAGGAAGAGAAGGAACCTTCCACACACAATCAGACAACATGAGCAAGAGGGAAAAGATTTGTCATGGAGAGACACAGGGCATTCTTGACAGGTGCTCCGACAGTATGGGATTGCTAATTCCACATTACAGTGATCTGAAATCCCATCAAAACAGGATTCCTGTGATTTGTAACTGCCCACGAGCACAAATCCTTTGAATGAAAGGTAGGTTAACAGAAGCATATTTCAAACCTACAGTCCAGCTTCAGGGAGTGCAAAAGGGTGCTGGAAGGTTCTTGGGATAGCTCAGTGCAAGACCAGAGCTCAGGGAACACAGGCATTTTAGAAATCATCTGCAGACTATTCAGAGAGAACAAACATCCTTACTCTGCTTACAGGGAAAGAACTTGCAAGTCAAGAGCAGTAGCCAATGCCAACTCATATGCTCTAAGGAACATGCCACACCTGTCCCAGCTAAGGAGTCCAGGTTGAAGGCACAAGATAGATACTGGCTGTATGAAAACACCTTCACTTTACTCTTGGAAGTTTAAGAGCTTGCACGCCTTATATGAAATGGAGCTAGGATATTCAGAAGCCAGCAAAACTATTTTAGTGGAGGAGACAAGAGCTGTTGCTGCAAGTTCCACAGTAAGAAAGGGAAAAGAACGAACATATTCCCTGCTCTTTAGATCGGTCACTTCCCAAGCAGCCCTGGAGAGTGTCCATAGTTAACAAAGGGTCCTGGGACACACACAGCTTCCTTTGCAACAATTGCCATTGCACATACCACAGCCCACTCTTTC
>NW_008824934.1:4230231-4248321 GCF_000699105.1 Pygoscelis adeliae | reverse complement strand
GTGTAAATGAAATAAATCCATTCTTGAAAACAAAGAAAGATCTGCCCTTCCTCTCTTAGTAAGGCAGCAGATGGGAAAGAACACTAAGTGAAAAAAAGGCCTCCAGATGTCAATGGAGAGGAATAAAAATTAAAATCTAAATGCTTACAGTTTTGCTAAAACCAAACTTTCCAGCTGAGCCATGCCATGCACTGTATGACAAGGACAAATTCTACCCTAAAACTTGGCCTCAGGAACCACTTGTAAGACCAAGTTTTCTCTCATCTGCCGGACAAAATTCAAGCCTCCCATGACTCAGCCATCTTTATTGCAAGCACAGTCAGGGAATACATCTGTCTACCAACTACCCGGACTGCAAAGACTCCATGAACATCTAAGAGTTCCAGTGACTTGAAGAGCCCTATATCAAGACCATGGCTGGTGAACTGGGCACAAAACCTCCTCCTACCCCTAACTGTAGCAGGGCTCAGCAGCCAGCAGTTTGCAGAGCAGTGCCCTGAAACAATCAGCTTCCATGAAGTCAGTCAAAAAAGCTGTTTTAACAGATTTAGTGTTTTGACACATGTAAGGAAAGGGCACAACTTCTTCAGGCTTAGTCAGGAAAATCTTCAGCATAGATGAGTTCCTGAATTCAGAAGATACAATAATGTCGATTTCCTTCTGCCACAACTCTCATCTAGCTAGCTCCTTATGGCAGACAACAGGTTAACTGGAGTGCTCAGAGGCTGTGTAGAACCTTTTCTGGGATACATTCCCCATGTTACTTGGCGAGTCTCTTGGCTGAGAGAATGCTCTGTGCTTTATCAAGCCAATCAGCTCTGCAGCCCCGGGAGGCACAATGCTGGCTTCCCACTGAGGGTCATCTGTATGCAAAACTCAGGAGGGCAGGTGCCTGCTGGAACAATACAGGTGCTGGCCAGGATGGTACCTGCTAAAGCAGTGAACTGGCTGCAACTGGCTTGTAAGTACTGATTTTACCCTTATGGATATTCAGCTGTTGCAGTTGCAAACATTATCCCAAGCATTTTTAGAGCACAGACAGCCCGACTTATCACCCTGCAGCAGATCCTGCCTGTTAGTCACCAGCACCAAGTATCCCTCCTGTATGGCAGCCTGGAGTTACACCAGCTCCTCCCATGACACAGAGATAATTCAACCAAGCCCAGAGACAGGGCATCAGTTCTATTTGCCTCCAGAAAGCAACACTTCACCGTGCTCTGAGGACGAGGGGTTTCCTGGTCTCTAACCCTACCTGGAAAGGTGTCCCAGGCTCCCACTGTTGGATCAGTACAAGGACAAAGTGCCTACAAATGCCAAGAAACACAGGAGTGTCAGGGTAGTGACAAAGTGGAGTGCCACGAAGTGCCTTAGAAGAGTCTCTTACAGGAAGATAATAGCAACAGCTAATAGGGAAAAGAGATCTCCCTTCTCTGAGATGCTCTGCAAATGTATTAAATATTTATAATCCCAAACAGTAAGTGGAATTGAACTGTTTTGAACTCCTGATTTACTGGGTTGCTCTCAAAAGTCAGCTGCTGTCAAAAACGTCACAGCAGGGATACCTCCCCATGAAAGAAGGAGAGAAATTAGGAACAATTGAAGCCAGAGTGGAAAAACATGGGCAACTGGGAGCACCTGCAAAGAGAGGTGTATTTGCAAAGAGCTGGTTTTTTTTTTTAAATACTGCTTTTGAGAAAAGCCATCTTCCAGAGCAGCTATTTGATAACTGCAAGCTTCAGTATCTCCTCTCAGCCTTGACAGTGACCCCCTTCTCACACAAATAAGGCAACAGTTGCAGGAACAAGGGAGGAAGAGGAAAAGGGAGACATACAGGAGGACAAGGAAAAGATGCTGCAGTTCTCTGCACAGGACACAGTGGAGCTAGAGGGTTCTTTTTTCCAACCCTTTAAAAAAACCAAACCAAAACAAAATAGCAGAACATACAGCATCAGGACAACATCTGATGAAAGGAGATAACTGGGGCACAGGAAAAGAAAAAACCTGGATCAAGAGTGGTCAAACCAAGTGCCTGAGACCAATCAACAGCTCTGGGCTCAGGCAGCTCCTCTAATTCTCTGGCTAGCAAGATGTTTTCCAGCTCCCCAGGCTTGATATGCATGTGAGAAGCCAAACGGCAAGTCTTGGGCCTTGTGGGGTCCAAGCAGAATGCGAGCGCGTGTGCAGGCTTGGAAGAGGGAGGTAGCCACACCGACAGTGGGGCAGGGTGGGCAGGGGCATCAAATGGTCTGATAGTGTTGTCTCAGTCTTGCCTGCAGAAATTCGTGGGTCAGGTTGTGCCGAGTGATTATCCCAACAATCTTAAAGAGGAAGAAAAGAGGAAAAAAGATACAAGTCAGTATCACAGATGTGCCACTAAGAGACGTGCATGGTAGAGCTGTTCTTTCCAACCCCCAAAAAAGAGGGAACCTGCAAGCAGTTCTTGACCAATGCTGAATTAGAGTGGGTTCAAGTTCAAATCTCACCAAAACAATGCCCCTCCCTCTCCCAGCACTTATCTACAGGCAAGACACTGCTTTAACTACACCCAAACAGACAGCTTAACTGCTGCTATGGTGCCTGGACACAGCAGTAGTTACCCCTGCCCAGGAAGGGAAATCCTGTTCATGTTAGACAGCACATGGACGTAACTAAATCCTTTGGAAAGTGAAAACTGTAATTGGAAATAACAAAGCTGCCTCTTTGTTGTATCCTAGATACATTCTAGGAAGCTCTAAAGACCAAAAGTGAGAAATGGTGAAGACTAGCTAAGTGGTGATCGCACACTGGCCATCACTAGCTGGCAGGTCACAAACGGGACCCTCCCCCAGCCCGCTGGGGAAACAGGTGAACCACACGTTTCAGCTGATGAAACACCTCAGTGATTTTACACATTGAAAGAGTTTAGAACTAGGCTGCTCTCTAGTACTGCAAGAGCATCTTGTACTAAACACGGAACGAATCAACATCTCTTTTCAACCAACAGGCTCTGCAGAGTAGCTATTAGGAACCCCAAGAGGCAGAAAAAGCACTGCTCTCTCATTCGGACAGACCAGTTCAAGCTCAAGGGAAACAGTTTCTCATTATGTTTATAGGAAGTTACTGACACCTACTGACTATTCCTGAGCATTGTAGATGGCAAAGAGACAAGTACAGTGAATCAAGCACAAAACATTCAAAGACTCCTTTATTTTGCTGCTCCTTTGAGTAGGAACAGAACACAAGTTCCCTTCCAGCAGAAAAACCTCCTGCCCCAACACACAGGAAATTCTGCTCTTGGCCTTGAATAAAGCTGTCAAAGAGGAAGCCAAATTAGTGGCCTCTGATGAGCTCAAGGCCTCTCAACAGGTACAAAACAGTAAGAGCTTCCACATGCTGCCAACCTGAGACAGGAGAGAGACTGCATGTCCTGCCCCTGGCAGGGAAAGCAGGAAGCAGGCTTGGACACAAAAGATGGTAACAAAGTCACAGTAATCAACAATGCTTCAGGGCCTTAAGAAGATCACATTCTGTCCCGGTTTCGGGTGGGATAGAGTTAATTGTCTTCCTAGCAGCTGGTACAGTGCTGTGTTTTGGATTTAGGATGACAATAAAGTTGATAACACACCGATGTTTTAGCTGTTGCTCAGCAGTGCTTACACCAGTCGAGGACTTTTCAGCTTCCCATGCTCTACCGACTGAGCAGGCTGGAGGTGCACAAGAAGCTGGGAGGAGGCACAGCCAGGACAGCTGACCCCAACTGGCCAAAGGGACATTCCATACCATGTGATGTCATGCTCAGTATAGAAACTGGGGAGAATTAGCCAGGGGGCGGTGACCGCTGCTCGGGAACTAGCTGGGAATCGGTCATTGGGTGGTGAGCAATTGCATTGTGCATCACTTATTTTGTATATTCTTTTATCATCATCATCATCTTCCCTTCCTTTTCTGTCCTATTAAACTGTCTTTATCTCAACCCATGAATTTTACTCTTTTTTCCTCTATTCTCTCCCCCATCCCACTGCAGGGTGGGGAGTGAGCGAATGGCTGTGTGGCATTTAGCTGCCTGCCAGGTTAAACTACAACACATTCTGATCTCTTTAAAGCATTTCTGTTTGATGTTAAGAGATCTTAATTCTCCCAAAGGTGGAAAGCATTGCAAAAACCACAGTGACTTCCTTGCTCGGCCAAGACAAAATGGAGATAAGGACTCACCTCTCCAACTGCGTTCACAACTGGTAAATGTCTAAGTCCCATTGTCCTAAACAGGTTGAAGACTTGTGACACATGAGTGTTTGGAGAGACAGCAAAAGGTGATGGGTTCATGTATGGGGTGACATCCTAAGAAAGAAAACCAATTATATTATTTACAAGAGGCATTTTCACTATCTCTGGCAATCACTAACAAGCAATTCCTACAATTCCTACACTGATCTCTGGACGGGATATTGGACTGTGGGCATCTTCTACTTCTCCACAAATATGAAATTATTTCAGGAACTTGAATTTGTCAGTTTGTTTGAACACTGTAACCCATGATCTTAAGAGCCAATGCTCTTAGCAGGATAGCAGGATATGCCTCTATCCTCTTTATCCTGCCTCTGAGCAGGATAAATGCAGGTCCATGAACATAAGAATGTATATTAAAAAAGCACTTTGGCCTACACTTCCTGTCACAAAGACGATGACAGGCCTGCCACTGACTGAGCTGCCAGCACAGAGTTCCAAACAGACATCAGCAGTTTGCCTGTCCAGTCTCACTCAGGCAGGAGTCTAATCTAGAAGGAAGTTAAACTAGACAGGCAACATCTTATTCTGAAAGTAAAGCACCTGTGTGCGATGTTGCCTCATAGCAGGTATGAGTATTGATTTCCACATGCAGACAAGGCTGACTGAATGCATGAGAAGTACAGAATGTTAGTCACTGCACCGAAGGGCAGACTTAAACTCAGCTCTCAGCTTTTTTGAAGGCTTGGGACAGTTCTAAACATATATCAGGAAACACTGTCACACTGCAGTACATCTCTTACCACTATCATGCGAGGGTTCAGCAACGTGAGGTCCAGGTCATGGATATCTGGATAGCGGGGGTAATCCTCTGACATCTCTGCATGGGACAGACGAGGCTGACTCGCACTCTGCAATTAAAACAAATCCCACTGAACCCATGTGTCACCATCCCAGATAGTACATGGGCTGCAAGCAGCACAGCAAATGATGCCTCCCAATCACTCACCCAGATCTCCTTCTCCTCCCATGCCCACACATACAACTTCTGCAGAGGTACTCCTCACAGCTCATCTCAGAATGCAGCAGTGCAAGCCCAAACCTATACAGGCGTCTAGCTGAGAGAGCAACGGATCTGCTCTCCAACCTCTCACAGACCTACACTCAACACTGGAGGGCAGCAACAAATCAGCCTTGTGGAAGATGGGCTTCAAACACAAATGCTCATACTGATCTCAGTGATACAGCTGACACTCTCCTGGTAAGACCTTGGCACACAGCAGTAAAAACACACAGTATACACTGCTGGTTGCTCTATTTGTATTTAATATCTGCTCTCCTTTCTCCAGTTCTGACAGGATTGCACCTTTATGCAACAAATGGGTCTGTTGGTTTATTTTTTTTAAACAGTAGCCATCCTCTTTTCCTGGGGGTGCTTAAACAGAAATTAAATTCTCTTTATTCAAGAGCTGCAAGGGAAAATTCACATTATCCATCTGCAGCTTTTAAAACACAGATGCATTTCTTGAAGCATAGAAATAGGTAAATTCTTTTTGGCAGCCCGTAAATATTGTTCCCAGCCTTCTCAGCCAAAAGGGTAGGGATATGTCTGCCACAATTCCTGATTAGGAAGACTCACCGACTGGCTCTCAGAGTAACAAACACCCCTGACAAGGAGGGTGACGAGCTGTGAGCGCAGGATCAAACCATGGAAGGTCAAAGGTCTGAAGCGTTCTTCCATGGTCCACTCTTCACTGGGAGACTGGTCAGGGTACAGGTTGGGGTAGGGAGTGTATCTGTGACAGATTTAACACGTGATAAGTTGCATGAACTTAAGGAGAGACACATACCCCCGCCTCCAAAACAACAACAGCTATTTCAGCTCTTTGCAACCTTCTCCTGAACATTTCGGGGACTCTTGCTAGAGACAAACAAGTCTCTTCTCCAGCAAACAAAATAGCAGAGAGGGGTCAAGAGCCATTACCATGGGCAGAGTATGACAACAGCAGCAGAATGGAGACAGTCTCCTAACCCTCAATTTCAAATCACTTGCTACTAAAGCAATTTTCAGTGCCAAATTATTCAGATTCTAATAAAAGCTGAAGTATATGGCAAAACGTCAGGATCAGGACTCCACTCTTAAGAGGCACAATCACTAGGTTAGAAACTGATTCACTAAACTGGGCTTCTGCTTGGAAGCAACGGCAATACAAGCCTGGTGACTCAGCCCAGTTACCAGAAAGGTGGTGTCAGCATTACGGCACCAAGTCATTAGCTCCTCTCTTGGGAGAAGTGAGCTTTGCAGAGCCCTCAGGTTTTTGCAGACAAGAGGGCATTGATTTCTACAGACAAGATATTTCCCCAGCTATTCCATCCTCTCCAGGAAATATTCCTGGATAGCTGTTTGAAGGAAATTTAAGTGAACAGGTTGGACACCATCAAGCCATTAGCCTAGGACTCGGTCACAGGTGTGAGCCCCAGCACTGGCTGATGAGACCTGACAAGTCACTTCTCTGGCATATGGAATGACAGGGACTGTATGAAGCATCACAACACATCTCAACATATGGAAACACCCTGTTTCCATATGTTTGTGCCTACCAGGATCTCACCTTCTCTCTAGCATCTGTTGCAGCAGATCCTCCTTTTCTGGTGGCTCCTCCGTTGCTATGTGCTCATCACACATGTTACGCAATTCACTTGAAGGGTAGGATTTCATGGACTGACTACGCTTGCGCTGCTCTCCAGCCCGAGTGAGGATGCTGGATTTCTGGATACAACAACCAATTTTCAGATACCCCCCCCCAAGCAGGGCAACAGTTATCCAAGAGCAACTATGAACTATTTGATCATAGCTTTATTTCACCAGATAAGGTGTTCCTTAGTCAGTGCTGCTGCAGTACTTGTAAGAATAGCCAACAGGACCGTAGTCTCCTTGGACAGAGAACCTGGAGTTTAGGAACTCAGGCACCCTTTTTTGCTAGAGCACGAGTATGCCACAAGCACGTTCATTATTCACTCTGACCTTAAAATTTAAGTTTCCCAAGAGACTAAAGCATCTGCCCCACTACCCCTCCTACAAAGGAGAGAAGCATTTAGTCACCTACTACTGATCTCAATGGTAGGTTCAGTACTTCAGTGCCAAATCCAAACTTTTTCCATGTCTATCCTAAACACGTTACTTAGTCCTCTTAACTTTAAGCCTCTAGGAATGCAGTCCACTCTTCTGCCTTTACCATGACCCGGAGAATGGAATGAAATTGAGTGCTTAAAAATTTTATATTGCAGTAGGTGCTTGACCTGAATTCTGCACTGACAAAAGCCTAGATAACAAAAGAAAGGGCCTTCCACCTGCAAAACAGAGCTCTTTACCCTTCAACTTATCAAAGAAGCAACTTCTTACCTTGAATTTGATGTTGTTACTTATCAGTTGATTTCCCTTCATGAACTCCCTCTCGTTGCCCCGGTTCTCTGTCACTACAGGGAAGGCATGATGGACAGTTGTACGCAGGATGCTAACAAGGGACTGGATCCTGGTGTGTGGGTAGACATATGTCAAGTTGGGTTCCATGACGTCGCTGGCTCGTAGTCTGAGGAAATAGAAATCCAAGATTGCTGCATGCAATCAGCAACAAAAGGCTGGTGACGGACAAACAAGGAAACAAACCAGTCCCAAACAAGATCCTGAAGGAGTCTGCTGCAGTTTAGTTCTGCCAGCTCCTCATACCTGTGTGCTCACCTTCACTGCGTTATTAGCCATGCTGGCACAATTCTTTTTTTTTAATTTTTTTTTTTTTAACATAACATTGCATCAATGATGCACTATAAGCAAGAAAAAAGGTTCCAACTTACAGAAAGTGTTTAAACACTACTGGGAAAGGAGACAGGCAGGAAGAAGATTAAATTCTGCAAGAAGCAAAGTCCAGTGGAACATTTTCACAGAGTTCTTGCTGAACCTCACAAATCTGCTCCTCAGATCTCCACCTGTCCACCCCTCCTCAGAAAGGGCTCCAGCACTTCCTTCCTGCTGCAGGCCTGAGGCACAACTCCCAACTCCTCTCACGGCAGTCCTCCTCACAGCTGCTCCTCTCAGAGCAGCCTGATTTGTTGGAGATGAAGCATCAGCCCCCCGCATTACAGCATTCCTTTCTGAGCAAGAACCCTACCACAAACTCTAACCCACAGCCCTGCCAAGACGAGCAGCCTTACTTATCCATTTCCACCTCTGTTTCCCACTCCAGAAGAGGCACTCCTCGCAAGTTCACATGGATGTCATAGATGCCTTTATTGAAAAAGTCTCCTGTCCATTTGGCTACCTGCAGAGCAAACGGAAGGTCTACTGAGTTGTTGCTCCACGTACAAGACTCCTTGGCTTGTTATAGCCCTGGAAGGAGGAGGTTCAGGGCCAGCACACGTTCAAGCAGTCTGCAAGAAGCAAGACCTAAGACCCTGCACTCACCATGAGGGTGATCATTATTGGGAGCCCATAGGTGATCTCATTGGTGGATTCAATTAGGATGACAGTCAGGCTAATTGTCATGCGGACCACTCCTCCCAGGAATGCTGCTGCCCCAATCAGTGCAAAGGTTCCCGAGTAGATGTGATCCAGGCCAATGTAGCTAGGGCAAAACACAGAGACCGGAGATTAGAATAACCTGACTCAGATGCTCAGCGTGCATCTGCAGCACATCTCTCACACATATATGTACACTCAATGCACCTTTTGAGGAGGTTGGCGACCAGGCGTCCGAAGGCAGCCCCACAAAGCAGTGATGGCACAAAAAGACCACTGGGCACAGAGATCCCATATGTCCAGCAGGAGAGTAAGAAATAGAGAAGGAAGAACAAGGACAGTGTGACTGGGCTGAAAGTACCTGCAACACAAGAAGAATCATGACTAAAGGGGCACAGGTCTGTCAGACAAAGACAGTAGTCTTGCACCATCCACCCCTAAGCTCACAGCAGGCTCATCTCACAACAGCTACTTAGTCTCCCAGTCCAAACACACATGAAGACAATGAATAAGTGAAAAAGAGAGGAAAAGCAGCCCTTTCTTCCCATGGAGGAGGCTTTCACCCATTGTACTAGCAGTCCCCCAGAGCCGTGACAGCCTGAAGATGCTCTTAGCCTTATGGTTCTTATGACAAGGCTGCTTCAAGCAAGATGAAGCTCTGAAGCCTAAGCATGGGATGGGACACTGTCTCTTAGCTACTCACCATCCTGGTGGAAGAGCTGCAAGATAGCTGACTCCTGAGGGTTGAAGAAGAGTGTGGCCATGTCATTGTAGGTTTCATTTGGGCAGAAAAAAGTTTTGATGCTTGAATTCACATCCTCTGACATACCCTAATGCAGGACACAAAAGATATGAGCAGTTAAAATCCACTCTCTCCTATATTAGCCTTTGTGCAGAATGGGCATAACCCTTCTGTATAGGGCTGCCAGCCCACACTTTGGGAAGTTCAGACCAAACATCAATAGCAGAGATGGGGCCTGCAACATCAATGGACTCCCTGATTCACAACTTGAGCTGCTTCGCCAAAGTACGAAAGCACAAAGGGCAGCTTTCATTATTACCCTAAGCTCCTGCAACTGTCCGTGGGCTTTCACTGAAGTTCTGTGATGTACTGCATGCTGTCAAAAGCTCATTATGTGCCTGTGCTTCTCTGGAGGATGAACAATATGATGGGGACATATAATCTTCACATAAGATCCCTCACCTGTAGGCTCAGAGTGTCATTGCCACTATGACTGGTGGAAGACATCTGCCGGCACTCCCCCAGAACCATGGAGGCTACAAAGACCACGACCGTGGTAGTCAACGACACCAGCAGGCTCTCCAACACCCTGCAAGTACACAATAGAAACCATACACTGAAGCCACACTCAGCCCTGTAACCCAGACCCAGCTCTGCACACAACTGTGATGAGGTTGCAAGAAGACGCAGTCACTACAGCTTAACAGCAGAAGCAGGGGACTCTGCAAGTCAAGCTGAATTATGACTTGGTTGCCAGGGATTGCATTAACTCCCCTTTTTAGTTGCCTGCCCCAGAAAAGGAGCTATTTCTGCCCAGAAACACATTGTAGTGACATATAAAAAGCCACAGGGAAGGGTTCAGTGATGAGGCTGTTCACATGGGAGCAATGTTCTGTAGATCCTTACAGGGTGAAAGTCCAGACAGGACTGGACAGGTTGATGCATAGTCTCTCATAATCTCTTTTCTTTTCTAACTGCTGAAGTACACTTTTTTTTTTTTTTAAACTGGGCTTCTTATTTAGGAATTGTCTAGAGCAAACAAACAGCTACTTTCCAGAACTACATGGCAATTCCGTCTCTAAATAGCACAGATATTAGCTCAGTTGTGGATTTAATTAATGAAGATAATTAAAAAAAAAAAAAAAAAAAAGAGAGTGGAATCAGCTATTCCTTCCACATCTGTTTGGACAAGACAAAAAAAATACTGCATGGAGACAAAGCTCTGGTTTGTTCAGCTATAGTCTTTATTATAAAGAGCTCCCTTCATAGCTGTTGTAAGGGGGGGTTGCAGCTCTCTCTGTACCACCAGAGTAATTACAAAAATGCAGAAGGACTGTAACGTCTGGTTTCTGGCGTTCACTTTTAAGTTCTGTGGAGGCTTCGTTTTGTGATTTCAAAAATAACATGTCTGGGATTTCCTCCAATCCCTCTCACTGGGTCTTCTAGACTGATGCTTTTGCTTTGGGACACTAAACACAGATCAGAGATCTCTGCACAAACTCAAGAGAGCACAAATACCTGACCAGCTTTGGCTTGGGATGCACATTCCGCATGCGGTACTTCGCAAGTCTCTTGTTCAGGCAGTTGAAGGTGGCTCCGAGAAGGCCTCCCACAATTCCCATCAGAATGAAGAAGCCCAAGTCCACAGCCGTCCAGAGGTGGCATTTCTTATCAGACTCAGAGCACTACAGGCAGAAAAGCATTAAAAAAAAAAAGCATTAGAGTAGTTGCTGCAGTTTCCTACCAACACTTCTGTCTCCACTTTCAGCAGCTATGACCAAAGGGAAACAATTCTGTCTTAGGCTATCAATGTATTGCAGCTAAATATCAACTGCCCTTCACTGAAATACAAGCATGTATCAAAAAAAAAAAAACCCAAACAACCAAACCAGAAAGAAACACAAAAGACTGGAGTGAGGGGGAAAATAACAGCACTAAATCTTACCTTAAACTCCCCAAAGTTCAGCAGCCCAGGGAGCTGGAAAGACCCCCAACTTCCAAACTGAATCCCAGAACGGAAAAAATTCAGCGTAAAGGTGGCAGCCATGGAACAGAAAAGCTGAGGAAGTTAAAAAAAAAAGGAAGAACTAAATACTCACAAAATTAACATTGGCACAGTCAGCTCTTCCTTGAGACTTATGCCTGGGGAACAGAACCTCAGAGCCTTCTCAAGCTTTAGGAAAATTGTCCTACTGAGGTTTAACACCCATTCCCTGCTGCAAAAGACAGCGGGGCTAGAATGGACTACTATAATCATCTGATTTGGTTTCCCGCACAAGAAGTTAGGAATTTCACCTAGTAATTCTTGCAGAAAAAGCTCTTTTTTTTGTCAAAGATGCTAATTTGCAGTTGCAAATCAATTACAAGGCACTAACACAGCTTGTTTAGAGTTGGAATTGAGGTGTCCATTGGCTCTGAGAGTTATCTTGGCAAATGCCCTGGCTCCTTTTATGCCCACTGAGAAAGAGCACACTAACTGAATCCCATCAACAGGGCATTTGGCATAAGAAATGCAAAAAACATCATGAAATCCAACACATTTTTAAAATACTGTCAACTTCATGAAAGTAGGCACTAGAGGCAGAGAAATCAGCAACCTGAAGGCATACGGTATTGCTGCAATACAGCTCCCCAAGGCAGACAAAAGCCAAAAGAAATTCAGCACCTCCCTACTCTGTCTGCTCCCAAAGGATCGGACTGCAAAGAGCCCAGGCACAAAAGCCCTTTCTCCCAGGTACACTAAATCTGCTGCCTACAGTTGCCTCATAGTTCCGGATAGTACGAGACTCATCTCTGCTCTTGATCTGCAGCAATTATGGAGCACCTGGAGCAGGCGATTTCTCTCCTGCCAGGAGAGCTCAGGAGGAGACAAAGGATAATCTGAATGCCCTCATGGAAAAGCCCTCCCAAAGGTCCAGCTCAAGGAAGAGACACAGAAAGAGCCAGTCATTACTCACCACTTTCCATGTAAGTCCCTGGTTCCAGAAGGAAGAACCTTCTTCCAAGCTGAAAAGAGTGCCCCCAATTGGGGCTCCAAAGGCAGCTGCAACCCCTGCAGCAGCTCCAGCAGATACAAAATCCCTTTTATCCCTGAAATGAAGAAGAAAACAACCTCAGTTTAACAAAGTAGAGCTCTGGAGATGCTTAGGTTCTGCAAAGTAAGAAACCATTCTCATTTATGGATATATCCCAGGGATACAGGAGTGACAGCTGGGAGAAGTGCTGGCCATGGCAGGCAACACCATTTATTCAGTAAGTTGTTGAAGCATCGTGCTTTCTCTAGAGCACCAATACAGAGCAAAACTCTGGCACTACACAACTGCCAGTATATGAGGAACCACCCCAAACCGCGGGGCTCCAGCATCATTTGAAAGAACTACAGAGAGGGAAGGGCAAGATTTTGTTCACATGCAGGTGGACCAGCCTTCTCTGGAGCATATCTTGGTCATAAGGGGTGAGTAACCGAGCTTGTTCCCAACAATGAAGCCATTTAACCATTCAGATTAAAGGTTTTAAATGGGTAGAGCTTCGCTGAGTAGTACAAGAGAACATCAATGAACATGGAGACCAGAACAGAGCAGTATGGAAGAGCAAAGTCCTGGTGTTGCCTTCCTGCAGAATGAAACTGCAGGACACTAGAGAGAGACTGAAAAACCAACCGACTGATTCATCCCAGCCCACCACCCTTCTCCCAAGGAAGTCTGCTCACTCATCCTCCTCTCCCCTCCTCCACATCCCAGGTACAGTACCTGTCACTGCGGAAATAGGGAAAGTTAAATTGGATCTTCCTCAAAGAGATGCTCTGGAACTACAAACAAAGTAAAGATTTAGAAACATAGGAGATGGAAACTTACTCCTCGCAGTACTCTTACAAAGCAGTGGTGTGACCAGGCCAGTGACCGAGGCCAGCACTAACCTGTGGCAAACCCGCACCCACGACAGCACCACTGTGAATCATTGGACCCTCCTTCCCGACAAAAAGACCTGGAAAAACAGGACTGATGAGGCAACACACTCCCCCTGCCCCTCTCCCTTGCTGACAATGCCAGGAGAGATCAGCTCACCACTCCCACGCCATGGCACAGACCCCTGTGCCAAGCCTGCAGCTCCTCCCTCTCCCCTCAAGGTAAAGGAAGGTGCTGACCCCTGCCCCCTCAACCCCCCAGATGTTTGTGAAGACTTGCGCAGACCTGGCACTCCAAGTGGGTGGAACCGTTCAAAGACAGCTGTTACAAGGACTCTGAACTCTCCAAGTTACTCTGCCCTGCTGCCTAGAACATAGCCTCCTGTAGGCTGCTCTAGACAATGTGTTCGGGAGAATCCTCAGGTCTCCCTCTTGGACTGAGCCACAAAGAGCCACTTCTGACTAGGCAACCCAAAAAAGTACCTGTTCCCCCAATAGTCCTGATCCTTCTGTCTATTTTCTACTGTATATATGCATTCAGGGCTCTTCACTCTGCTCCAGCCCATCAAAATAATTTTACTGGAAAGGCAGGAGAAGCCTTCTGTGCCCTACGTACAGCAGGGACAGCATTTTTCCCCCTTCAGTGATTCCTTACCCCAACAAGATCAAGACACCACAGCCCTTCTTACCTCCTGCCACACTGAAGAGCACTCCCATAGCTTTGCACACCACCGTCCGGAGACGCACAACCCCTGGAACCTTTACCCCGTTGAGGTAGCACTTAATTTCAGGAATTCCTGATCCAGCTGCTACAGGCTGCAGAAAAGAAACACTGGCGCTGTGCTGCATCGATTTCATAGCTGACCAACAACATCTCATCAGAGAGCACAGCAAGGGACCAAGAGACCCTGCTTAGCTAAATCAATTAGCACTGTGAAGCTAGTTTGATGTCCTGGGGCAGAAAGTGCTTCTGGCAAGAAGGAAACTTCACACCCAGGACATGTGTGAGAGCAAAGGGAGGCTGTGTAAGGAACAGCAGTGGACCTAAGTCTTACTTGGATCAGGACCAGAAGACTGGCAAGAAAAACAAAGGTCAGGTTGAACCCCAACAGCTCCAGCAAGGACAAGGCAAGACAGCCTTTCTCAGTGCATTCTTCCACCGCTGCAGGGACAGTCAAGGAAAATGACGACGTTCCCCTCCCCAAAACATAATCGCTCAGTACTGTCTTGGGGTCCCACTGGCATCAGGAGACAAGCCTGTGCTTCCTAATCCATCCAGGGCAGATGACACAACCCATTAGGAAGCCAGGCTTCCTTTTCAGAGCTCAAGACTGAGCTACAAGGAAGGGAAACCACTCATTCTTTCAGGGATTAGCCCTTGCCTATGTACAGGATACTGGAACCATTTCTTGGTTTCAAGGGCTGAATTACATGGGCAAGTTGAAAACTTGATTAATCATCAACAACATGACTGATGGCAGAAGTCTGAGTCTCAGCTATTCTGATCAAAATGTGGCAACAGAAAGGAAAAGGTCACTTGAGTCTAACAGAAATGCATACACTAGGTAAAAGATACAGCTTTGCACCACACGGAACTTGAGCTGGGTAAAGAGCCGTACGAAGAAATCCACAAAGAGGCCCACCTATGAAAAAGAAGACAGATCTGCCATCAGAAATTACTACATACAAGTAACAAATACCACCCTCTAGTAAGTCCTACCAGAAGTATGCACACATGGGAGGACAGAGGATGAAGAAGGGCAAAGAAACGTTGTTCAGAGTAAAGTAACTTCAGAAGCTCAGATTTGCTGCCTCCCTCATTCTCACTGGGACACATTCATCTTAGAATTATTCCTGAAGAGATGCCTTTTAGAGTACTAATCTAGCAGCATTTTTAATACCCACAACACACTTCAGGATACAGAAGAAAGCTGGTGTTTAACTGAGGCATACAGTCAGCAAAGCTAATTTTCAAACACTCTAGAAAGCACGTGCAGTGAAGCTAGTAATGCCAAACATAAAAAACCACAGTTCAGCTGTAAATTGGCATCCTTTTTTATTACGTGCTCACTTTGGACAAGTTTTCCTGTATGCAGAACTAAAGGATTTGCCAGAATACTTTGCAAAGAAAGCACAGCAAGAAAAAAAGGCTTCCTGGAAAATAATCTTGCAACAACGTGCTATATTCCCAAAAGACAACTCCAGCTACTAAGCTCTCCACTTCATGAAAAAGAATGTTTTCTCCTCTTTACTCCTCAGCCATTGACTTCTAAATTATTCCTGCTTAGCCTCCTGAATTTTCCTCATTCCCCAAAAAAGCATGACCCTTACCAGTCCTGTGCAGACTCCAATAGCAAAAACCATCACCCACTTCACTGCTTCATATCTCTGGGCTTTCTGTTTAGAAAGAAGATTTAAGAAAAAAAAAAAAAAGCCAAGTCAAAGCGACATAGAAGTGGGGATCAGAAAAAGGGGGTTTTGGGCTCCACAGCTCAATCACAGCTAGAGTGATAAATCAACAGAAGATGGTGACAACAGCAAACTGAAAATAGGGAACTGAAAGTGCTGAACATCTTGCTCACTTTAAACCTGAGGATCAGAACAGATGCTGGGAGTTATAATCTCCACACAAATTTTTATTCTTTTCATAGAGAAGCCAGGAGAGCACATAGAATTTCCTTCATAAAGAAGAAAAAAACCCACAAAACTTCCCACAGTGGAGCGTATTTAGAATCATAGAATGGTTTGGGTTGGAAGGGACCTTTAACGATCATCTAGTCCACCCCCCTCCCCTCCATGGGCAGCAACATCTTTCACTAGATCAGGTTGCTCAAAGCCCTGTCCAACCTGACCTTGAACACTTCAAATGATGGGGCATCCACGACTTCTCTGGGCAAATTTCTCTGGGCAATGTCCACAGTTTTAGCTCTCAAGCTAACGAAAAAGAAAGAACAAGGTCCTACCTTGTTGTCCATGCTCTCCAAAACTTCCAAGTATGGGTCATTGATACAGCGATCATAATCCAAGCTCTGAAAGAATGCCAAAAGGTCAAATTAAGAGAATCAGCTGCAACAAATTGTGCAAAAAAACTAGGGACAGAAGACCTTGTTAATGATTACAGAAGTCATTACTACCCCCACAGTAGGTTTTGCAAACAACAGTAGGAGAAAAAACCCCTGGAAACAACTTCATTGAAATATTTCCAGCAGAGCCAGACCCTGAGAATCAGGAAGTGAAAGAACAGACCAGTTTCACTGCCCAAGCTGAGAGAGATAGGGAACCAAACAGGAACACGACTGATTAATACAACTTTAAATTAGTCACATTGTACAGGTTTAGACTTTACTGCTTTAAGTGCCTCCGATTTGACAGTGCAGGGGATAACATTAGATCTTCGTATTTAACCTCTCACTACAACAGGAACACTAGATAGGAATTTCTTTCCAGATGTACAGCGTCAATTCTTAAGCTTATCACAGCAGGGAGTTAAAAGCAATATAGAGTTGCCCAGTCGTACTCACGAAGTACCACTAGCTTCTATCTACACCGACTTCACCTTTCCAAGCCAAGCAGTAACAGGCTGAGCTGGTGACACCCATGCTGACAGCAACTGCTCTAAATAGCTCAGGGCCACCATACAGACATGCAAAAAGCAAAAATCTCTTGTAAGAAGCAGGATCCGATAGATGAGAAGATCTGCTGTGAGCCAGCACGACATCAGAGACAGCAGTAAGGCAACAGTGACCAACTAGCTACAGATGCTTTCTACAGTCATGAGGAAACAAGACCACTAGAGCCTGTAAATCTCAAAAGTGGAACAATGCAACAGACTCTGAAAATGAGTTTTCTCAACAAGACTCTGACTTGAGCAACGGATGTTCAAGCTCCACTCACAGGGCTTTAACCCAGAAATGTATAATGATGAGGAGCAGTTCTTTGCAAGCGCAGCAACTCTTGGTATTTCTGCTGGTGCCAGTGCAATCTAACTAGTGATGCATTTTGAGTACCTGTCCCATTAGAAACTCAAACAGATCGAAACCTGTCTGCGGTTCTTTTCACATTAATTTCACAAGCTGCTATCAGCTAATTTCCCACCTCATAGTCTTTGCGCGGAAGGATCTCATCCTCTTCTTCATGAGTTTCTCCTAGGATTGTCTGCAAAACAAACGCGGAAAAGGAAAATCATCAGGGGAATGAATGCATGTCTAGGTGCTCATGAACATTGGTAGCAAAGCCAAAATTAGGGAAGGCCTATGCCACTACTGCTTATAAAGTCAGAGTATGGATTACCAGACCACCACTTACTTTGGGGTAACTGTATAGCGTCTTACCTTAAAGCTTGCCCCTGAGCAAGAATACACTACATTACTTCTATATGGGAGCTCCCCACAGCATAGAAAAGCAGAGTACTAAACCCACATCCCAGCTTCCTTCACCACAACAGGTTACAGGGAAGCACAGGACAAGAAACTTGCACAGACAGCGTTCTCCCATGCCGGGCAGCTGGAGAGCGCCCTGCCAGAGCCACTCCCCTGTAACGGCTGCAAGGGGTGCTGTACCCGGGAGGAGCAGCCGCACAGGCTGAGGCACTGCCACAGGGGCTGGGACACCCGGCCCAGCCAAAGCAAACGTTGTCTGGGGTACCGGGACAGTGCGGGCCGAGGCACTGGCAATAGCTGCTGAAGTACCGGGCCCAACGCGAGGCAAAAGAGCGGGAATGGGCTGAGG
>NW_008824934.1:4224006-4229209 GCF_000699105.1 Pygoscelis adeliae | reverse complement strand
CTGGCCAGGCAGTAGATCCGGCCGCGGTCCCCTTCTCTGCCCCGTCGGGCTGTCAGCCCGATGCCGTGGCCCAGGACAGCAAGGCCCTGGACAAGTCCCTTGCAGGCGTGCGTGCCCCGTGTGAAGCGTACGTCTGTGCAGCCGAGTTTAGCTTGGGTGGTAAAACTAAGCTTAGGAGGACGCAGACCTCTGTGTGTGGGGGTGTCAGCTCAGGCCTGGAAGCAGTAAAAATACCCTACAGGGAAGCAAATAGGCACCACCAGCATCACATAAACACAACGGGCACATCCGCGCTGATCAGCATCAACGTGCTGGGCCACAGATCTTTGCTCGGAGCTCTGCAGCGTGGTAGAGACAGAGCAGCAGGAGTGCTGACCCAACGGAGCTGATGGGTGTTTAAGATTGTCTTATTTTGCAACTGGTTTTTTGTTTAGAAAATCTTTTTTTCTCTTTGTAATAACTGCAAGCTTCTGCCAGCAGATCTGTGATGCATCTGACGGTAAGGAAACTGTTCCAAATGCTGCTTGTAGACAAAGTTTCAGTAGGGCCTTTCTCCTGACTTTGTAGTTCACGATTGCCAGTAAGATAAGGACCTTTCCTTAACAGCGAGTCTCATCCTATAGAGACATTAATATGTGAACCCTTCCCTTGTGATGGGTGTTAAATCTCAAGTGGGAAAACAGAGATCCTTTGATTTGCCTACGGTGCTGTGGCATGCTTGCTAGAAGCAAGATATTGGGAGCTGCCCATACGTGATTTTGTACCGCTAGCTTGATCACCAACATGTGCTTTGGGATAATTCTCCCAGATTAGTGCCACGTGGATGTCAGGCGAAGTTCTTTGAGGGAGCTTGGTCAGGGCTGTTACTGTGCACGCGGTTGCTTTTGCTTCACTTGTCAATAGGTCTTTGCTGCTGATTTCTACCATGGCCCGCTATGTTGGTACACAGGAGATCTAAGACTCCCAGTTCCTCTTGGCAGCAGAAGGCCTGTGCTCCTTTCTTGTATCTCCTGCCAGCTGGAGACATCCTCAGGTGGTAAAAGTAGACTTTCTCCCCCAAAGGGTTTTGCTTGATTGGCAGCTCAGTGTAAACAGTAGAAGATGAGTTCAAAGTCTTCTTGGATGACCTAAACCCACAAAGCTTATGATAAGGACAAAGTGTGCACTAGCTCGCACAACCATTTCCTCCAAAACAGGCTCCAGTGTTACGTAATGCTCAGACAACATGCTGCTTCCCAGTGAAAATTTTAAGTTTTGGCAGGTACATAAGTAAATAACACAGATCCAAATGTTATGGTAGCTCTTCTCTAATTATCTGTAATCACTACCTAATTTTAAAGGCATAGGGTGAAACACTTTTGGGAGCTAAGTGGAGTTGGGCATCCTAGACCCACTTGTACCACTGACTTGCAGTGCTGTTTTCCTTTCTGTGAAGCCAAGCAAGCACAGCTGATCCTGTTGCAAGGCAGGGAGAAGGGAATGGTCTCTGCTGACCTTGTTTCCACGCAGCCACAATTGGTGAGGAAAGAAACATGAACAGCATATGTAGTAAAGGAAAGAGCCGAGTGTGTGCAGTGGTATTGGCGCAGGGACAGTTGGCTGTGGAGATGGTGTCTTGTGGAAGGCTAATGGTTAGAAATGCAACTGTCTGATGCCAGCAAAGACAAAACAAAGGACAGTATTTGTGGGGATGGCCTGATGTCGTGGTTTAACCCCAGCCTTAACCCCAGTCAGCAACTAAGCACCACACAGCCACTCACTTACCCCCCACCCCCCGGTTGGATGGGGGAGAGAATCAGAGGAGCAAAAGTAAGGAAACTCATGGGTTAAGATAAGAACAGTTTAATACTTGAAATAAAATAATAATAATTACAATAATAAATTGTTATGGAAAGTAAAACAATGAGAGAGAGAGGAACAAAACCCGGGGGGGACACACACCAACAGGTGATGCAACCGCTCACCACCCACAGACTGATGCCCAGCAGCGATTGCTGCCCCCTGGCCAACTCTCCCCAGTTTCTATACTGAGCATGACATCATATGGTATGGAATATCCCTTTGGCCAGTTTGGGTCAGCTGTCCTGGCTATACTCCCTCCCAGCTTCTTGTGCACCTCCTCACTGGCAGAGTATGGGAAGCTGAAAAGTCCTTGACTTAGTATAAACACTGCTTAGCAACAACTAAAACGTCAGTGTGTTATCAACATTATTCTCATGCTAAATCCAAAACACAGCACTGTACCAGCTACTAGGAAGAAAATTAACTCTATCCCACCTGAAACCAGGACACCTGATCAGAGGGGATTCTTCACTTTTTTCTGACATAGGAATAGTTTGTGCATTCTTGTGTACCTGCCCTATTAGCACTTGCTCTCCTACCTACACTGTAAAGAAGCGCTGCCGCTTGGGAACAAACAGAATGGAAACTCTGAAAATGGATACAGTCCAAGAAGCTGTAGAAAGAAAAAAAAAAAATCTGCTGGCATTTCCAGCCCAAGGCCACAAGATGAAAGAGGCCCTCACCTGATGCATGTGGGTATCACGGCTTGTTAAGTTGTAGTCAGGGCAAAAGTGATGTTGACCTAACTCAGAAGAGAGCCAAATTTGACCCAGCAGGCACAGAAGAGCTGCATCAAAGTGGCATGAAGCCATCTGCTGTGTATTTCTCTCAGCACTATCTAAACACATGCTTTTTATTGTGTTTTCTCCAGATCCCCCACTTGCTTATAGCAAGGGCTGGCAAGAGGGACTGCTTGGTGATGATTAACGTTGGGTCTTGGCACAGGCTTCTTTTTCATCATCTGCTGACCACCCCAGCTGTACCTGCTTCTTGCTGAGGTCTGTGTCCTGTCTTGTACCCACTGTGCTCCTTCTGTTCCCCTCCTCCAGAGAGCTCACCATGGTCAATGAGACCCAGCATACCTGCAGTGCCAGTTCCAGCTCCAAGTCTGATGGTGGGAGCAGTAGCGGGAGCGAGAGCTCCAAGGACAGCTCACGCTGCTCTACCCCTGTCCTTGATGCTGACCGTCATGAGCGACTGCGGGAGAAGATGCGCCGACGGCAGGACTCTGGAGACAAGTGGTTCTCCTTGGAGTTCTTCCCTCCACGCACAGCTAATGCTGCTGTCAATCTCATCTCCAGGTGAGGGCTGCAGGGTGGGAGAGGGGAGAGATGAAGTGTCTTTGGTGGAGGGCTGGGAAATAGCTAATGAGGCAGGCTCTGCCCCATGCTCTGTCTCCCCTTCCAGGTGACGAAGCATTTTTTTTTCCTGCCGAGGAAGGTAATGGACACCAGGTAACTTGTCTTCCTTGGAGGCCCTGAAGAGTTAAGTGCCATGGTGGGGTTACTGAGGGGGCCAGACTGTTTCCCCTCTCCCATGCTCTGTGAAGATGGAGCAACCCCACTGTCATGCTCTGGGGCTGAAGCAGAGTGCTGGGGGACAACAGAGCAGGAAAGTACCTACTAAAAGCAGAAAATATTACTTGATGGGCAGTGTGCCAAAGTCTCTGGAACACAGACTCCCACTAGCTTTCAGAATCATCCAGCCACTATGGTTTGTGCCTCTGTATTACCAAGGACTACAGTTTTAGCCTCTGAGAGAGGTGTCCCCTATCTCCACGCTAAATGAAAGGTGATAGTTCTCAGCAGAGCTAAAGGTTATCCTGGAGCCTAGAGGGGAGCCACAGGAGCCACCATGTACTCACCGGGAGAAGAGGGAGTTTCATAACTCTTTTTGTAACTGCTGTATGCCAGGGCCAGGTTTACTTTAAACAGAAGGGCCTGTTCCAACCCAGAGCAAGAGACAGACAAGTTAGGGGAGCCTTTGTCTCTTCTGTTAGGCACACTTGGGAACACAACAGAGATCTGGTCCATCTTTTCATATTTGTGGCCTCTACAGTTAAAGCTGGGAACAGGGGTTTGCAGCATAGTCTCCCATCTCAAAAGGAATGGGACTTGCATTACTGTCTATCAGAAGGCATATCAGTCTAATAGAGCATGCTGTGAGGAAGTTTATTCTACAGAGAACGCTTAAGTTGCCTCTTCTTCAAAGAGATTGTAAGCTCTTCCTCATACAGCCTTAAAGGATGACTTTGCTTATTTACATTGGCCACTTGCTAAACTCCTAGTCCAACACTTTTCTTGGTCTCTCCTGCTGCTGTCATCCAAGCTCTCTCTGTCTGTTGCTGGCATTCCAGCAGTGAGCAAGATATCCCAGGCATAGAGAGGAGAGTTGTCTACCTGGTAGGCTAACACAGCTCTAAAATCCACAGGTTTGACCGCATGGGAGCAGGTGGTCCACTCTTCGTTGATGTGACGTGGCACCCTGCAGGGGACCCAGGATCTGACAAGGAAACCTCTTCCATGATTATTGCCAACACTGCAGTCAACTACTGTGGCCTGGAGACCATCCTGCACATGACATGCTGCAATCAGACCAAGGATGAAATCACAGGGCATCTGCAGAAGGCCAAGCGGCTCGGGTTGAAGAACATCATGGCATTGCGTGGAGGTGAATCCTTTTGTCCTATGATGCGTAGGGCTGAGGCTGTATTGCTATTGCATTCAATTCCAGGGTAAAAATGGAGAAATAAGATTTAGAGGCTCCTTCCGCTGCAGGAATTAAATGTTGAGACTGTATTTCACCTGATCCCCTTGTTAGCAGTCCCTCCAGCTCAAGGGTAGACAAAAGCAATCCATGGGTAAAACTGCAAACTTGGGGATTTCATCTTTGTCTTCCTTTTGATAGCAGGAGGTTTTTACAGAACTAGCAGATCTGAGTCCAGCAAACAGTTGGAGAGAGCTGTGGATTTGTTCTCTTTTCAGATCCTGTTGGTGAGGAATGGGAGGAAGAAGTAGATGGTTTCAACTATGCTGTTGACCTCGTTAAGCACATTCGCAATGAATTTGATGATTACTTTGACATCTGTGTGGCAGGTAAATGTCTTTCATTGCAGAGTATGGGCTAGGGTCTGAGATAGGGAAGTCAGCTCAGCAGTCCCTCTCTGGACCTGGGCTGTAAGTGACAGTACGATCAGATTGGCTACTTTCTAATTTCTAGTGTGTTATCCCAACCACCAGGGTTTCACTTGTTTCCCCCCCCCGCTCCTCCCCAAAGGCTACCCTAAAGGTCATCCTGAAGCAGAGAGCTATGAGGCAGACCTGAGGCACCTGAAGGAGAAAGTCTTTGCTGGGGCAGACTT
>NW_008824934.1:4201188-4223961 GCF_000699105.1 Pygoscelis adeliae | reverse complement strand
ACCTTTCTCAAGTTCATGAAGGACTGTCAAGCCATTGGCATCACCTGCCCCATTATTCCTGGCATCTTCCCCATACAGGTGAAATCCAGTAATTCTGGTTTGGGGAGGGAATAAGGATCCAGGATATTAGGTGTTTGTGGGTCAGGGCCTGAGAGAGGTCTGTAAATATCCTCCATAAAATTTGTGGGAAGTGAGGGTGCTAAACGTGACAAATCTGTAGGTGGTTTGCCACATTAAACTCCTAGGCATGTAGCAATAAGCTTAAAAGATTTTCTGTGCCCATATGGCAAAAAGGGATATAAAGGACAATGGTCTACCAGTCCTAAGGTGTTATGCATCACTGTCAGCATGCTGGGCTCAGGCAACGAGTAAAGAAATGGGAAGAGATCACCTACAGTGACGTGACCATGACTGCGTTACCATCCTAGAGGTGGGGCCTAGGAGTAGCATCCAGGAGCCCCAATTCTAAATCTCCTGCCACAAAATCGAGATCAAGTACCTGTGTTACTGGGATGTCAGAAAAGGGCCTTGGAAAAATGAAAATCCCCTGCATCCTCATCCAGGGTTACCACTCCCTGCGCCAGCTGGTGAAGCTCTCCAAGTTGGAAGTGCCTCAAGAAATCAAAGATGTGATTGAACCCATCAAGGACAATGATGCAGCTATCCGGAACTATGGGGTGGAGCTGGCAGTGTCCATGTGCCGGGAGCTGTTGGATAGTGGCATGGTGCACGGGCTCCATTTTTACACCCTCAATCGGGAAGTGGCTACTACCGAAGTCCTTAAGCGCCTGGGCATATGGAAGGAGGACCCCAGGTGAGCAGAATATGCTGGCTTCTGTTAGCTCCTCTTTCACATACATCCATCCCATCTACTGAAGGTTCAAGCAATGGATGGGTTGGCACCTCTCCTCTGCTGCTTTTTTTTTTTTTTAAGCACCTTTCTGCATTTAGAAGTTCACCCTTCCTGCAGGTCTCTGACAAAAGCTGGGAGGAATAGAGGGGACAGCTGAAGGAGGAATTTGTTTTAGACAAGTGGCTTTAAAGTAGCCTATCCTGGAACTTTAAAAAACTAAACTCTTAGAGCTGCCACTTGGAAGAAACATGTTTTTTGAGGTCGGTCACAACCCCTCTTACAGGCTAGGTGCTATGTAAGCTCCCGCTGTGGATTTCTAGGGTTCTTCTGCAGCTGATAAAGGGAATGTGGGACTTCTCTCCAAGTCTACAGGCTTCAGCACAGACAAGAGAAAGCAAATGAAAATGGATAGCTGTTTTTTCTTCTTGTTAAAAATAGCTTCACACAGTGCTTTTCCCTTACCTCATTCAATTTCAGGTGTCAGTCCTGTACTTAACCATTTAATAGACACCTACTGAGCATCCTGTGACGGAACTGAGTGGGAAAAGATTTTCCATAAAGGAAGAATAGTTTTCTGTCCTACTTCTTGACAAATAGAACACTTCTCAGCCCCTGTTACTTGCTCTCCCCAGAGGCAAAATTCTCCAGGGGAAGGGCTTCCAGCCTCTAGTGGAAAGTCAGCAGAGGAACTGTGTTAACGTCTGCTCCTCCCATGCAGGCGGCCTCTGCCCTGGGCAGTCAGCGCTCACCCCAAGAGAAGAGTTGAAGACGTTCGGCCAATCTTCTGGGCCTCTAGGCCAAAGAGTTACATCTATCGAACTCAAGAATGGGACGATTTCCCCAATGGCCGATGGTAAGCTGTCAGCCTGCAGTGGCAGTGAGGTAGAGGTGTGGTATGAAAGCCTGCTCCACAGCTGGTCTCTGGCGTTAGTGGGTGTCCTGGGCACACTTTGGGCTTGACAGAACAGGTGGCTTCTTAACAAAGTCGTCCCCAGTTGCTTGGATTTGAATGAGGAGAAGAGAATGGCACCAAGATGTTAAGGCTTTTGGTCTCTAGGATTTTGTTGGATACTTCTTTTCCTGGGTGGCTGTCTTCCTGCATCACCAAATCAGCTCATCTTCCTCAGTGGCCTGTTAATCCTGTGTCTGCTCCCCTTACAGGGGTAACTCCTCCTCTCCAGCCTTTGGGGAACTGAAGGACTATTACCTCTTCTACCTGAAGAGCAAGTCTCCCCGGGAGGAGCTCCTGAAAATGTGGGGAGAAGAGCTGACTGGTGAGGAGAGCGTCTTTGAGGTGTTCACCTGTTACATCACTGGAGAACCCAACAAGAACGGGCACAAGGTGAGCGATGGCCCAGGAAGGGATGGTCAGTGTAGCACAGACAGTAGCACATATTTCCTCTTGCTCCTGGTACCACGTTGTTCTTCTAAACAAGAATTGGCACTTCCCTATCCAAAAGGACTTGCTGAGATAGTGGCTGAAGGGAATCCAGCAGGCAGAGCTAGGGCTCAACATAAAAGGAAAGCTGCTACAGTATGACAGGACCAGTACCAACAGACTTCAGCAGTCATTCTTAGAGTTGAGGATATCCTGCCCCTTGAACCAAACCTGGGAATTCTCTCCTGAAGCAGGTGTGTTTGGGACCATTAGGGCACTTCTGAGTTCCTTCAACATCCAGATGGTAACCAAAGGGTTGTTACATCCATTGTGAGCCATCCTTTCTCCTCACGGTAGGTTACGTGTATGCCTTGGAACGATGACCCTCTTGCTACTGAAACCAACCTTCTGAAGGAGCAGCTGGAGAAGGTTAACAGACGAGGAATCCTGACCATCAACTCCCAGCCAAACATCAATGGCAAACCGTCCACAGACCCCATTGTAGGCTGGGGCCCCAGTGGGGGTTATGTTTTCCAAAAGGTACTGCACTGCTCTGGGCTAGGCAGCAAAGAATTATGACCCAGTTTGGTCTCTGTTAGGTAGGAAGGTCCTAGGCTTTCACCCGGATAATCCTTCTGCCTGCTCCTTATCTTAATGCCTTCTTGCTGAGACAAGGCGAAGCTCCTTTGGTGTCTTAAGAGACAGACTATGTCATCTCTATAGCTTACTTCATAGCTGTTTTCCCCCACCTCAAAACATCTACTGAACATAGAGCTGCTTGTTTTACTCTCAGCAAGTAATTATTGGTAACTTCTTTATAGAGCAGGGCTATGAAGTTTTAGATACAAACATGCGCCTGCCCACTGCATCGGATCCCCATTCAGCAATGCAGGAAGCACCTAGGTTTTTCATAAAATGGGAATCAATGAGGTAGAATCTCTACCACCCATCTTCTCATGGTAATAACTGGGCATTTAAAAATTCCTCTGTCTGTCCTTCTCTAAGGCAGAGTTCTCCACCAATTGCCCCCACCCCACAGCACTACTGCTGTGCTGTTCAGACAGCTGCCAGGTTCCTTCTCTGGCCTGCAAGCAGGCTTATCTGCCATGCCTGCCTCCTACTGTCATGCATTTTCAGGCCCTAGAGCCTTGCCACTAATGGCTGTGATAGGAATCTCCCATCAAGGTAAATGCCAAGCAAGTGGCTCATACTAGGAAACAAAGCAGCCTTGTTCAAAAGGGATCCAAACCGCTAAAGCCATGAGACCAGCAGATGGCAAATGCAGTTATGTTTTCAAAGGAAAAAAAATCCCCCGAGGTGAGGGGAAATCCATCATCTGACACAATAGCCAGGAAATGGGGGGAGGGGAAGCAGTTGTTGGGAGCAGCCAAGCACAGAGCAGCAGTAGATGGAGCAAGTACAGTTTGGTTGTATAAGCACACAGGGAGAATTGTGAACAAAAGATGAGGACAGGGAATGGTAGGGTGCTTGAGAGAGCCCAGCTGAGACCCCCGACTTTGCTCCCACCAGACTAGGCTGCCTTGGCAGAACACTGCCGTTCACAGGCTACCATGTCGAATAGAGGTCAAGCTCAGGCCTCTTCCAAGCACTCTGCTCTGTCTGGCACAGACTGCTTCCTAGGCACAGCAGTTACGGTTAACACTGTCTGGAGCTTATTCCAGCCTGTCTGCTTACGTGGGTGCAAAACGGGAAGCTTGTAGCTTTCCTGAGCTGGCTGCTCCTGGTCTGTTACCTCTGCTGCCACCAATTATTCCTGCCCCCCCGCCCCAGCTCTCTTACTAATTTGCTCTGCCCTTTGCTCAAGCCTCCTCTGTAGTACACGTTTCTGGGAATGGACATACAAGTCTTAGACTGCCTGGTTTCCAAGCAGCCCAGACTCTACAACTGTCCTCTTGGTTGCCTGTATTTGTCCCAGCCCTGCCATGAGTTAAGGCTCTCATTCTCCTTCCCCTTCCCCATCCCTCCCTGTAGGCATACCTAGAGTTCTTCACCTCCAGTGAGATCGTCACGGCACTGCTCAAAGTGCTGAAGAAGTACGAGTTGCGAGTGAACTACCACATTGTCAATGTCAAGGTAGGCTGTTGTTTACAGGACATTTTCCTTTCACCACCTTGGGAAAGAGGCAAATATCAAAGATTCAGATGTCACTGCGAACAAAGTGGGATATGAAGGGTGATGAAGGGAAGGGAAAGTAAAGCAAGTCAGCTGTGATGTGCAGCAACTGTCTGATCTCTTAACAAGGAGAGGGTAAATGCACTTGTTCCAACTCACTCAATCCCTCCTCCAGCAGTTGCTTCAGAAAGGTTTTGCTTCCTTTGGCAGGGCCAGAATATCACCAATGCTCCAGATCTGCAACCCAATGCTGTCACCTGGGGCATCTTCCCGGGCAGAGAGATCATTCAGCCCACTGTAGTGGATCCTGTAAGCTTCCTCTCCTGGAAGGTGAGTCCTCCCTCCTGCTGGATACATTGCTGTGGTGCCCTGGAAGTTCGGCGTCTCTGGTTTGTTTTCAGTCTGTGACACTTCTCGCAATTGAGTACTGTTGTGGTATTAGCTTGCAGAGGTCCAGATATTGCTCCTCCTGCTCTCTCCGTGTAAGGAGAACTTTGCTCCGGCAAGAGCTCTGCACAGACACCAAGTGCCCAGTAACAGGAGGCTTGGGAGCTACCACTGTTACTGTACTGGCCCCCAGAGCTCTGGGCAGCAGCTCTCCCTCCCCTCCTACACGCACAGGGGCAGCATTGAGCCATTTTACTGCAAACATGTCTCCGTTCAGCTCTGAACAGTTGGGTGCAGGGCACTTCCCACTGACTGGAAAGCACGAGGCTCCTTGCTCAGCTCTTGCAATTTTTACTAAGAAACAGGCCACAGGCTGGCTAGGCATGTGTGACACCGGTGGTCCTAAATGAGGTAGTATGAAAATGCAGCTCTCTAACATGTGTATTACACCACTACACTTTTTTTTCCCCCCCTTGGCAGGATGAGGCCTTTGCACTGTGGATCGAGCAATGGGCCAAGCTCTATGAAGAGGAGTCACCCTCTCGCATGATCATCCAGTACATCCATGACAACTACTACTTGGTCAACCTGGTGGACAATGACTTCCCACTTGAAAACTGCCTCTGGCAGGTTGTGGATGATACTTTTGAGCTGTTGAACTCTCCGACTCAGCAGTGAAAATTCCTCTTATAATCCCTTACTTCCTCCTTCCGTCCACTGACTGCGGGGAGAGAAAAAGCAGCTCCTGTGCTGATGGTGGACCACACACTCCTAAACCCAGTGACCAGGCTAGCTCTGCCATCTACCCACACTACATGCTCTTCTATCCCCAACACAAAGGCTCCCTCACCCCCGTTCTCACTGAACAACAGCCAGAACTACCTGAACCTCTGAGCTGAGGCTCTAGCCTGAGCGTGAAGGCCAGCTCTGCAGGATGAAGAGGTGCTAATCGTGGCTATGTTGATTACGGTAACAGGAGAACTCTTGTGCATCAACGGTGATAAAGCTCAGTGGGATTCTGGTAACTTTCTCATGCCAGAAACGCTGCCTTGGGGGCAGAAACACTCCTGTCAGCAGTGCCTAAGCAAGGAGACTATTTCAGCAGCTGCCAACCCTGAAAAGAAGCTCAAGTTGCACTCCTAAGATGTATTTCTTCATATCTGATCATATCAGGCTCTCTTTTGCACTCACTCCAGAAGAAGGTTCAAATTTTCTCCCTAACTTTTCTCCTTTTATTATATTTCCCATTTTCTTTTTAATAGGAAAATGTGAATTTCAATTCTGGATTAGACTGAGTAGGAATCACACTATTTCTTAGATTAAGTACAATAAAATACACAAATACAAATGTCTCCTGTACTAGCCCATACTCTTATAAGTAGCAAAGACTCATGTTGTTTGCAAACTAATCAGCCTGGCACAAGGGAAAGTTTTAAGAAAACCAATTGTTTATGGGGCAGTTCTGCCTTCACTTTCAACACATGCCCTAAGTAAAGTATGGACAAAGCTCCATGGTAGAGCAAAGAAAGCTTAAATCCTAGAATTTACCAAAAGCAATCAGCTACAACCTTTGGCTCAGTTCTGCAAGGTCACAGGAGTTGTGGTGGTCCTTTTCCAGTGCCCGTAGGTAAAGATAGCCTATCTTTCCTGACCTAATGACTCTTAACAGCCTTAGGCCCCACAGCATTGAAATAAGGGGTTGGGAGAGCTATGGAGGCTGCTTTGTGTACTTAACAATCCTGCAAAGCTACCACAGGCTAGGAAAAGAAGACCCTGGGGGAAATCCCAGTGGGATTTCAAGATCCCTGCCATGCTGTGAGCATCTCTTTCAAACAAGCAAGGAAGAAAAGCCTTTTCCAGATTCTTCAGACCCTCTCATTACAGCTGTCTGAGACTGGGCTCATATATCCAGGGTAATTACAGGGCATCAATCACAGAGGCAAGTAATGGGAAGGCTGGGGGTCAGACACGCCTGTCTTGCCTCAGCAAAGCTTTTGGTGCTCAGCTGTTCCCAGCAGGTTTCTTCATCTCTAGCCCATTCAGCACAGAAAGGAACCAGCAGGAAGCAGTCAAGAGGTTGGCCACCCACTGAAAGGCTTAATGAAGAGCTGATGGACCTAGGCAGGGGGAGGAGGTGGGAGCCATGTGGGAATCCCCCCCCAGGGGAAAAGCCAAATCTAAAAATAACGACCCGTGTTTGCAGCTACCAAGGACAGTCCAGACTTTGGAATCAACAGGATGTAGCATTTGCACAGGCAGGCTCCTGCTCATCTCTTTATAAAGACTGATGTATTTGCTTACTCCCCTGCGTGATACTAAACTCCGGTCCAGGAAAAAACACAGAGTAAAGGGAGAGCCTATAAGGTGTTTTTTTGACCTTTAATCAGAAGTCCAGCAAAATCAGGGTCCAGAGGAGAAGGGAATGCAACCTCACAACAAAAGGGAGTAACTTCTCAATTTGTGCCTCTAGGGAGGTAGGCTATCAGTCCTTTAAAGAGGACCTTTCACTAGGTACCATCTCTTCCTGGTTGTCCTTTGGCTATCATGCTTCTGGCCTGCAGCACTGCTTTTATTGCATGAGCAGAGTGTTCACTTTCTTGATTGCGCAGGACCAGCTCTTTGTTGTGACAGCCAGCTGTATCCTCCATGTGTCCTGAAATGAGCAGCAGCTGCAGGCAGGCCCCCACCTTTCAGCAGCCTTTGTCCTTGAGCTGGAATGCTGTTAGCTGGCGCCACCTTCCAAAGGCCTTAAATAGTAAAGTGGACAAGTCAAATACTCGGGTTACCCTTGAGGGGTTGCAGCCACCCTCCCAGTACCCGTAAACAAAGCTTTTCCTCTAGCAATGGCTAGGCCAACTGCCTCACCATTCACTCAGGGCCCTTCCCTGTCTCCCCTATGTTCCTGTAGCCAGTAAGTGAAGTGCAGAGTACAAATCAACGTGAGAAAAGGAAGACCAATGCCCCCTCTGCCCTCTAATTTCAGTACTTGCTCACATCTTGTTAAAGGAGGACCTAATCCTGCATGGATTTTTGGGAGGCAGGCAGAGGAACGAACTGGCTGTTTGAGCTCTAAGGCTTTGCCTGCTCACTCAAATTTATAGCAATTTGCCTGCCCCGGGTGTAAGCGCAGTCCTCCTGCACCAACGTGGAGCCTGTTTCTTCTCTGAGTGGGCCCTTGAGAGGCAGGGGATTAGTGGATTAACATCTCGGATAACAGTGGGGAAGGGGGCACACATCAGGGAAATTGACTGCTGACACAAAGCTTTGAAAAACACCCAAAGATGAACCCATATAAAGCTGGAAGCTATTTCTCTTTGTTCTGGGCAAGTCCCATTCCCTTTTCCCTAAGCAAGTGCTTTGTGCAGAGAGACATACAGGGAACACCAGTTGTCCCTTTGGGGTGCTTTTTGGTTCACTGAGGTCCAAAGAATTAAAGCAGTCATAAATGCTTACCTGAGATAATAGGCTCCTGGCTTCCTCCTCCAAAAAATTCTGCACCACGCAGCTTTGCAAATGTCGTCGTCTCCACACCCTCCAGGCCTTTTCTATCAGCCGCTGCTGGTCCTGCCAGGAAAAGAGGCAGCGCACAGATTAGTTGGGCTCTGGCAGGCAAACTACCTCACTTCCCTCCAGTCCCACCTTGCTTCCAGTTGCTTTCCTGGGTCCCTCTTGAATGACTTTGCATTGGTAACAAACAAAGCTGACTACTAACAAAATTCTTGCCGAACTACTGTCTCCTGCAAATATTGTGGCTAATTACGTCACAGTACCCTGGGGAAAGGACGGTGCCCCATCAGTGCTCCAGCACAGCTCCTCAGTGACTATGGATGTGCTCGCTATACATGCATCATCTTGTCCCACAGGCAGGACAGAGCACATCTCACACACCTAATGCCCAGGAAGCCAGACAGAACATAGGTCTGTTCCACAGATGGCTAGGGCCTGAGCAGAAGGGGAGGCCAAATGACAGTCCCCTTGGTAGGCTGGGGACACCAGAGGGATGTATCAGGAACACAGACAAGGACACAGATTGTAATGCTTGCTGTGAACTTTTTGCACAGGCTACAGACAATCTATACAAATCACCTTGCTTCAGCTTCCCATCTGTAAGATGGGGCAAAGCACAACTAAATATGTGGATATGCCAGTCTGCCATGCTGGCATTTCAAAGAGAAAGATGGAAAAAGTAGCCATAGCAGCAAACCAGGGTTTCTGGTGCACTCTGGTTCTTGTTAAATCCACAGGTCTCATCTCCCTGGATGTATGTGAGGCTGCAAGCAGAGCAGGCTTGCCCAGTAACACCTATCACTGCCACCCTGGTGGCAGTACCAGACACTCACCAACACCTGAGCCAGTATCACCACCCTGCTGGCTTCCTTCCACTGATGCCATCCCCTTGCCAGACAGCGCAGTCTCCTGTCACGCTGGCACCGGCGAATTATCACCGTGTGATGCCACCACCTCACATACTTCCTCCTATAGGCAAGAGGGGAAAATAAACTTTATCAGCCCAACAGCCCTACAAGGGAGTCCTTCCCTGATGGCAGCAACAAGAGGAAGCCCAGAGCCCTCCACTCCACTTACCCAAGCCACTTCTCATCCCACCCCTCCAAGTCCACCTCTGCTTTGTTCTCCTGGATCCTTGCGTGTGCAGGAGAGGGTCCTACCACACCAGGTCTCTCTACCAGATGAGGGACCAGCAGCCTTTCAGCCCTGTTTTGACTTCTGTAGATCACTAGCCAGTGGTGAATGGCACTGGGAAAAAGCCCAAGAGGGGCAGCTGGTGCTGAACCCTTTTCTCTGCCTCTTCTGCTTTCTAGGAAAGAAAAGAGGAATCACACAGGAGCTAACCTCGGAGCTAGAGAGGGAGAGATCAGAGCTGCCATAAGCCCTTAGTCCTTTGGCTCCTGAACACAGAAGCAACCCACAGTCAGATTCAACTGCCATGATCAGCTACTCCACAGAGGAATCCCAGTCATCTGGCTGGCAAACACCACTCCCCTTCCCTCCTCATTCATACTCCCCACATGGCCCCATGAAAGGAAGAGAGGAGGGGGCATCTTCTTACTCATGGACCAAGACAGAGACATCTTCCTGCTCTTCCTAGCACCTATCAGGGTACTGCACTGCCGTGAGCACTGGGAAAAGGCAGCTGCTTTTGTCCAGTAGTTGCAGGCCTGCAAACAGAAATAACACAGCTGTAGCCAAGACTAAACACAATGCGCACAGCACACACACAAGCTAGCCTTAGAGATACATTTATGTTCATATCCCTGCAGGTAGTTTAATGTGCTAGACCCCAGGCTGGAAACTGCACAGATGAGATCCCAGCAGGACTGACTCAGCCCTTCCAAATCAATCGACCTCTTTGTGGTTTGCTAGCTGTGAGTCTTTTGAAAAAAGCTACAACTCTGACAGCTCGCTCTGCTCTGCGGGGACAGTGATTATCCCATCTCATCTTTGAGCAGAGAGGAAGGAGTGCTCTTGTCTCTCTGGTCAAAATGTCCCCAATTCCTTATTGCTGTGCTCCAGATGGTTGCTGCAATCAGTGCCAGATTATGGTGATGAAGTTGTGTGCACAGCCTGTAAAGAACTTAAAGGCAGAGACTAAGCAGTCACAAGTCAAACCAGGTTTTTATACCAGCCTTGTCACTGTATCTCGGTGCCTAGTGACCCAACTGAAGTCTTCACAAGAGAACAGGCAGTTAAGAATAACTGTCTCATAGGGACATTCATCTTTTCTTACCTGTTTTACGGCAGCCACAGATCCTAGGTGCAGGGCTTGCTGTCCTCTTGAGGCCAACCGCCAGCGGTGACAGGCTTTACCCTGAGAGGTTCCCTGCCACTTGTGGTTTCTCTCTCCCAGCACCTCCTGTTCAGCTCTCAAGAATTTCACCCTCCACTCAGTAAAGCTCACAACTAGGAGATGGTGCTCTCTGACCCTTTTAAAACAAGAGAGGGCTTCGTGCTGCCTCAGTCTACAAGCAGTGACCTGGGCCCAAGTAACTAGGCACCTGAAAAACAATACAAGCGTAGAAAAGCAGTAAATGCCTAAAGTCACATTTCCATGTCAGCACTGAGCAGGCTATAGACCAAATTCCACCTTCTCACCCCACCCTGCAGTGTCACACGTAAGTAGTCAAAGCAAGCGAAAGAGCATTCAACAAGAAAAAAGACTGTTCCTATTATTCCTCTGCGATCAACATTTATATATCTTTCTCCATGTTACTTATATTTCCAGTGCCTTGTCCTTGGGAGGTGTTAAGTTCAGACTCCTCACTACAGTTTCTTTCTGCTAAAGACTTGCCCTCGTTTTACTTCAGATTCCCAGCACTGTTACCTCTCAACTCCTCAAAGCCCAGGAGTATGTCTGGCTTTCTGGCCATTTTAGCATTTCCTCCTCTTCAAAGGCCTCTGCAAACCGAATGCAATGTTACACAATGTTTTTCCTTTGCCTACAAAACAAATGCTTTTCCTAGGCTGCCCTGCCACTACACATAGTGGATCCCTCAAAAAAAGAAAGGAATTAAATTAGTCAGTTTTCAATCTTTCTCTGTGCCAGCAGCTGATCTTTAGGATGATGCTTGAGGAAGGCTTATCCTTATGGCATGAGAATAAAACTGCTAAAATCTCCTTCAGCATGGAACCCAGCAGACTCCTTAAGTCTGCTTGCTGCAGAACCAGGCTGGATTTAAGACAGCACCTTGTTGTCAAGATTCAGATTTTAATTTTTTTCTTGGCTGTCACAAACTAAGGGCCTGTGTACATGGGATGTACAACTAGAATAATACAGCATCTTTATGGAGACAATTTTATTCCAAAAAAATCAATGTTTACAGGAGTTACTATTAACAGCACTGTAAATCTGCACCCACAATAATCTCTCTGTATCTTGCAGGCTGATGCACAGGAGGCCAGTCTTCCTCTGCTACCCCAGAAGCCAATCTGCTTTTAACTCTTGACTTGTCCTTTTCGTTCCTTGTTCCACTTGGACTTTCATTATGCAAATCACCCCACGGCACCATAGGGCAGAGGTGTAAATATCCTCTGCCTGGCAGGCTTCTCTGAAGATCAAGAGAATCTATTGCAGGTTATCCTAGCATGAAAAATGCCCCCCTCAGAAGAGACAGGGCTCAGCCTGTACCATATCCAGGTGAGAAATTAGAAGCGCTCTCTCATCAAAGGAGAGCTCAGAAGGAAGATTAATGGTGGAGAGACACTCTACAGGAAGGAGCAACGTTAAGGACTTCTCTCAAATGCACTTCCCACTAGGGTGCCACCACACAGATTGATTTGCAGAAGAAAATGCAATTGGGTGGGGTGAGTGCAGAGCCTAAGCATCACAGCCACTAAGGTTTTACTGGGTTTTTAGCTGCTCTTTCCTCTGCAGATCTTTGTCTCCTCTCAGCCTGAACCTGCAATTCAAAAGGAAATCTGCGAGGGCCAAACCTGCACTTCTCATGCCTTAAATTAATCCTTGGCATAAATAATCTTATTCATTCCTATCCTCCTGAATTATCTCAAAGAGAACGAACTGAACAATTCCTGGTTCACTGCAGCTGGACACTTTGCTGTGTTTCAGGCAGACAGTAGCCTTACACAACATAAACCACAAACAAAACAGATTTCAATGAGAAGGCTACTGAACAACAGCTAAGAGAGAAAAGAAGTTGTTAGTGATTGGCAGCAGACACCTTGCTCTTCAGATTAAATTCTTGTGTTTTCAGGATCTGCACCGTAACGTAAGACTCCAAAACATACTACAGCTTCACTTATAGCGTAACTAACACTGAGATGAATATCATGGTTCTCCCTTCGCAGGCTTTACTGAATATTGCTTTTCTGCAGGAATATATTCCATTCAATTTTTCACATTAGTTTAAATTAAAGTCAACACGCTGTGTCCAGAACCTAAAAGATTCAGGTTTGTAAACATCAGATCTCTGTAAGACCTCTGCCCAATATTCCTTTCAGCAAATACTGAGTAGTTCCAGTGGAAACGAGGCTTTCACTTTTTTAAACTACATGAATTTGTTGCATCTCTCTTGCTTAGTTTACAAATACCACACTGCACAACTAAGACTGAACAGAAGTTCTGGAAAGAAAAGAAGTTTTGAATGAGAAGAACGAGATGGGGAGTGTGAGGCTATGGTAGCAGACCCCTTAATGTAGGAGCACCCCCAGGGAAGCACTCCTACAGAAGCTGCATTTACACAAGTTAGCTGTACTTTCAAACCCAAACTGGTCTGAATAACACTGAATTCTCTGCTACATAAATTGCTGTTCACTCAAAGCTTCCCTCGGAAATGCTTTGAGGGCAGGAAACAAACCTGTGCAGGAGAAGACGTTCCCAGAATACAGCAGCATGTTTCTGCTTCTTTGTTTGGCAATACCATGTCTGCAGGACCAACCTCTTCTTCTCCTGGCAGCTGTGCTGAGCCCATTCTCTCCCTCACAGCACGATTCCCTGTGAGAGAACACAAGAGCTTGCTGAACTAAGCCCAATGATTTTTTTTTCCATCGCAGAGTCCAGACAAGAGCAGAGAATACATTGCTGCAAATACCAAATGGGACCAGACTTCCTAAGACTTCCTGTCCTCTCTTTAGCAGCTGAAGTGACTTTTTAATTCACCTTGCAGTTTTTTGTCTGCAAGCCAGTCAGACCTTTTTTTTCCCCCCCTGCCCTTCCCCAAGCAAGGGATCACAGGTCACTGCCACTCTCATCTGCAAGGCAGTTTTCCATCTAAAATTGGGAGTGTTCCTTCCCTGGCAGAGTGTTAAGTACTTAGCACTTAAAGCACTTGGAATCCCATGAGGGACAGGATCAGGATTGTAAAGCAGCCCCAAAAGTTACACCCTGCTCCCACTGAAGCAAAGCCTGACTGTTGGGGCTGAGGAGACATGTTCAAGCTCGGAATGCTGCATCTGAACTCCATTTAACTCCCCAGCTGCTAAAATGCACTGCTTGAACACCCCTTTGGTAGTGCAGGTAAAGCGAGATCCACCCCTTTTCCAATCAGCTGCCAAAGGAGCATCTCCCCTAGCATAAAGCACTACAAAACAGCAGGGCATGTGTCCTGCTAGTAACCACAAGAAGGCAGTGACACAGGCACTTACTGACCCCTGGGCTAGTATGTGCCATTCCAGAGGAGCAGTGCACAGAGTTACAACTAGAAGCGGGACTTTCTCCATCCCAACCATTCCCACAGCATCCCGCTCCTACAGACACAAGTTCTGCTGTAGGTGTTGGTAACCTCACTTTGCCAGCAGGCATGCCAACGCCACAGAGTCTGGCGAATGTGACACCTGAATCTCCGGTCAGCTTCCACTTTCTGGGCCAGTCTCTTCTTCCACAGGCTAAAAGCCATCTTGCAGCAATGAACTCGATATTTTAGGGCTGCTGCTGCTGCTTTTCGGTTCTTTTTTTCCACAACCCAGTGATGCCAGCTGAGAAAAGCTCTGAGAAAGACAAAGGTCGTTGGACCAACTGTAGAAACAACTCACACAGATTCACACCCTTGTAACTGAAACTTTAACAATAAACATACACATGAGGGAGTTTAGGAAATACATCCGATCTGTTAACATCCTTTCCCCATTAAATGTCAGGGGAAATGATGGACAAGGCAAGTTGTTGGGAGTAAGGTGTTCTGTCCCAGCTGTGCCAAGCCTGTTGTTCTCTTCAACTTCCGATTGAGTAGAGAGTAAGGCCAGTTCAGTGGATAGGAAGTTACCAGGGCTTATCATCAGCAGCGCTGAGCTTGCTCTAATTTGTGAGGCTTCCCATCAAACTAGAAATTATTGTGTTCAAATATAATAATTTTGAAGCAGAAAAAAAAAGGGAGGCTGCAAAACTCCCACTGAAGACAGAAAATGATAGCTAGAGGAAGAATTTTTTTTTTTTTTTAAAAGCAAGTGTAGAGCTTCAAAACAGACAGCTTTAGGAAATTTCTGGAAAGCACAATACCTACCGAGACAGCTCAACGAGCCTGCAGTACTGCTGGGCCTTTACAAGTTGCTGAGTCCGAGCTGACCAGACAATGAAGTGCCTCTGCAGGCAGCATTTCTCTGCTTGGTGCCAGCAACTCTTCACCTCCTTGTCAGAACTGCAGTCCTGTAATCCAGAAAAGCAAAAAAGGGCCTTGAACTGCTGCTGTAACACAGTCACTCCATGCAGCTCAGCCCTTTCTCCTTGCCGCTGTGACTTCTATGATTGCCTAACTCCCTGTTGCTAACCCCCACACACCACATGAACACCCAGAGATGAGGGTCTAACACATCCCTTTTAAATCCTTGACACGTGGCCAATTTCCAACTCAGCTGCCAAATGGTAGGGAAGAGTTACCCTGAGAAATGCCTCAATCTCCCAAACCTTCCGTCTGAGAAAGAAGACAGAAGAACAAAGAGAACAGCAGTGAGACCTTCCATATGCTGATACTGAAACCCAAAGGCTCTTTGCTAAATTGGGCTATGCAGAAAACACTTGTACGTTTACATGCATCACACCGCTTTTCAGCCTTACCTCTTTCCACGTAGAGTAACTGGTGAGAGGCTGGACATTATTGTCTAGACTCTGCAGTGCCAAAGACTGAAACTGACCTCCCACAAACCAATTTCTGCTGCAAGATAAAAGTGTCAGGGGAAAAGGGAAAGAAAGAAGAGGATAAAGTATCCGGAAGGATGCTGTGAGATGACATGAGGAACTAGCCAGAAGGAAGGAATTCAGCCAGACCAAACAAGGGGCCACAGCTACCAGCATCCCAAGCAACCAGTCTGCAACTCACCCAGATCCAGTACTCTGTGGAGGAAAGGAGGCCTGCAAGTACAGCTCCCCACCCAGCTCAGCTGGCAGCTCTGCGCATTGCTGTAGTTGCAGGAAAGAACTGTAATAAGGCATGTGTGTGACATCCTCAGCAGTCAGAACGGAGGAGAAGCTCTGCTGGCTGCTGTCACTAAAACTGTGTTCCTGCAGGTATGGAGGGAAGAACATGCTGTGAGGTAACCATACTCACAATGGAATCACTTAGCTAACAGTTCCGACCATGCCATTTATTCCTGTTTTTCGCAAAGATTCAGTGAAACCCAGGATGCATCCAAAGGAACTGCAGGCTAGCAAGTACAGCTCTGGAGTGCAAACGTATCAGTGATGGGAAAGTTATTTCTATACCAGTTATTTCTATACTGAATAGTTATACAGTTATTTCTATACTGAGAAAAGGGGAAACGGGCATATACACTTTCTCAGTAATGAGGCTCTTTGTACCTCATCCCTTCCACCTTGCAGCCACAAACAGGAGCAAGTGCACAAGAGAACCTCACGAGCTCAGCACCTCCCCATATCACTAAATGATGAACCAGGAAGGGCACAGAGAGAAGTGACTTTATGATTTCTGATTACATTTAAACTCCAGGACCCTACAGGCTCACTGCTCTTCAGGCCTAAAAACTAAGCACAGTTTGCTGATGACAGTATCGTGTTGAAGCAGAAATTTTCCCCTGAAAAATCCCAGCAATTTAATACCTCAGGGCAGTCTGGATGAATCAAGACCTCCTCACCTTTTCCAAAGAGCTTTGAGAGGCCAGGGTAGTTGGAGCACTGCTGTCGAAGCCGGAAGATGTTGAGAGGTCCTCAGAAAACAGCATGGCAAGAGGTTCTTCATAGACAGTCCTGTGCAAGTGCTTAGGATCTTGTTCAATTGTCTTCAGCATGAGACACTTTTGGTGCCATAATTTCAGAGCTTTTCTGAGTCTACACTGCTCCAAAGCCTGAGAGAAAGAACTGAGACAGAATATATTGTGATGGCAAAGTGACTGAAAAGGGATACCAGAGGTGGACACTAGTACAGACATGATGGATGATAGATGGTAAAAGGGGTTCTTCCAGAAGGACCAGAAAGCCAACTGGACACTACTAATGACGGCAGGGCTCCAGGAACTGGCTCTTCTTCACTCACTCAGCTCTGTGATGCTCGCTCAGCCTTGCTTTCCACAGCAGATATACTCTCTGCAGCTCCACCTTTTGGCAGAAGTCATCAAGAGAGTAGCCCGTTTTCTCAGGAAACCATCTCTCTACAGTCCACAATGGCTGATCTTCATGCCTCTTTGTCGCAGTCTTGTCAGCTATGGAGCTTCTAACTGGTCCTTAACCAGTTACAGAGAGTGACAAGAGACAATGTTTGTCAGAAGGCATTCTTAAGAAACTCAGCCCAGCCCAGCCCAGGCCTCACACTGCTTCTTTCCAGCAAGGTTTAAGACTTTCTGCTAGGTTTATGAAGTGGAGCAACAAATCTCCCCGTAGCTTCACTGACATCCAGAACAACTAGTCCTTTACCCACCCTGGTTTGTTAACACCATGTATCATCTGAGCCTCTCTTATCAGGCTGTTTTCAGCTGTTTTTCACCATACAAGAGGAGGAAGGAGCCTAAGCACCTCCAAATCCTAGATTCTGCACAGACCCCAAGCTGCTCACCATAATGCTGCCTCCACTGTAGGAGGAAGAAGTTCACCATTGCCTGCTTATCACCTTCTCTGACCTGCAGCATCTGAACCCACTGCTGGAAGTGTTTCCTCAGCAATACTGCTCTGAGACGGAACACGTTGCACCTGTAAAGCGCCTTCTGCTCAACAGTCTCCTTCCATGCACTGAAGCACCTGAGAAAACCAAAAGAAAATAAAACCACATAGAAAACCATGTGAAGAGGGCACACGCTTGTGTCTCCTCCTGGGACTGGAAAAACAGACAGAAGCTGTCGTCTTCTAAGCTTCTATTTGTTTATTTCATTAAAAAGCCACTGTCCTGCTTAGAGCACAGCAGCATGGTGGGTGTTCTCAGGTTTGGTGTTTCAGGACATCAAAGGTCAGAACCAAAAAGCTTTGGAAGTGCACAGGAGGCAAGCCATAATGTCTCTGGCCACAGTAGTTCCTTTTCATGTTTCTATCTCTACTTTCATCTTTATTAACTCCTAAAAACAAAAGAATAGATGGCTTTAAGATGGAACAACACATCACTGTCTGGGTTGGCTCTGTCATTCCTTGGACTTTCACAGTGAACAGACTTTTCACATGAAAAATAGACCTCATCAACTTACCGAGAGACTAAGTTTCTCTGGATCCGAGTTGTCAGTGCTAAAATCTGTTCCATTTCCAAGCATCGGGAACGCCACACCCAGAAAATGTGTCGTAGCTGCTTCTTTTCCAGCAGAGCACGGGCTTCCAAAAGCCTGGTTTCCTCTTTGCTCAGCAGCTCCTTCTGCAGGCGCCACAGTCTGAAAGCTGCTGTGTTGCAGGGCAGGAAGAGATTGACAGGAAGAAAAATAACTTAAGACTTCAAACAACTTAGTGTCACACAGCAAACACCCCCTGGCTGAACTCCAGCTGTCTGAGAAAGGGCACTTAAGAGAGACAGCTCATGTTGTTGGAGCAACAGCATCTGCTGCACCTGAATTAATACAAGGAACAAGGCAAAAAGCGTATGACATGGCGAGTGGGCCACCATCACAGATACTGGCCCAGCTACTTGCAGGATCAGGTTCTGAAAGAGTCCAGTCAAAGCAACGACTAGACACAAATCAAGAAACATGGTGAAACAGTGATTACTTCCAAGCTGTTCCAAGGCTACAGAATGTGTGCTTACCAGCTAGCCGTCTCATATCTCTGATTGCTTGAGCTCTCCAGCAGAACTCATCTCCTCTCTGACTACGATGAAGCTGTGTCCACAGTCCTCTCTCTACCCTGAAAGAGTCACAAGCATGCTTTTAACATCCATCTGTCCAAAGAGGCACTCAGGGAACAGAATCCAGAGGATTCCTTCTCCCTAGATAGCTCTCTCTTTTTGTCTGGACTTGTTCTTCTGCCTTGAGAATCAGAAGGCACAACAAAAGGTTTTTTTCTGACACCTCTACTGTTCTGCTAGAGACTGTAGTATTGCCTCACTCCAATCTCATTTACGCCTGTATCACATATGCAGGGGATAGCTGAACTCAAGAAATAGTACACGAGTATTTCTGTCAGACACTCAAATCAGACTGAAAACACTAGTGCACAGAAGCCCTGGAATAGGATTGTTTAGTTCTTAAAACTAAGTTACTAATTCTTGCAGTGCTTATCTGCAGCAATACATCCAAGGACCTGGAAACAAGTTTCCTACCATTTGAGAAAAATTTCTCCCCGTGTTTGTAAACCTCCACTTGTCCAAGATAACAGAAAGAATGCTCTCAGCTTACCTACAAGCCTGCTTGGCTTCCTTTGAGTATCCTACTGTAAGCTGGGGCTGAGCTGAGGTTGCCATAGTTGCTAATCTTCCTACTCCAAAAAACCCCACTGCTGAACTTTGGGTATAAGAATATGGCTCAGGCTGCGGAGCTTGCTTCTTGCTCCATTTTGCCACAGCTTCCTTCCACTAAAGGAGAAAACACATGATTAGAACAAACTTCAGGCAGAGTATCAGGGTCCACATCACTGAATTTCACACAGGGTACCCCTTCCTCCTCCCTATCCAGATAGGATTTCTGCCTTCTCTGACTGCACAACAGGAAACTCATGGCACTACTGCTACTGTCCCTAGCCCATCCTCACCCTGCGGAAGCTGACAGCTAGCAGAGCCGAGGCGTGTCTCTGCTGGGCTACCTCCAGCTGCATCCTCCTCTGGTGCACAGCCCACTGCAAAGCACCAAGGCCCTTCCGAAGCAGTTGCTGTCTGTAAAGCTGCCTGGCTGCAGCCCTTTTCCAGAGGATGTGTCCCCTCCAGGCTTGGAAACACCTAGTTAGCATTTGTCTGTCACACAAGTGCTGGAAACTTAAAGAGAAAAAACAAAAGTGAGCTCCAGTTAACAGAAAGGAAAGTTAAACAAAGCCAGGAGGTGGCAATCAGAGTTCAGCCATCAAGCTGCAAAGAGGTATTTCAAATCATTCTTTCTAAAGAGGAAAAAACCTGCAGCCTCACACCAAATTAAGGTATCACTGTTGCTAAATTGGTAGCAATCTCACACACATCTTATCCACAGGACACAAATTTGAATCCCATCTCATGGATAAGCTCAGTTCTTGATCTTTGCTAACTGATGCAGTGAGCATGCCAGAATTTGCTGCACTGAAAAGCAGCATACATGGTACCAATGCTTTTTCATTGCTAGTAACAACCAAGGTTGAATTTAGAAGCTGGAATTTAAAAGATAGAGAAATTATTTTTTAGAGCATGCTCCATTCTAGATGGCAACCCTTTGAAAAGAAATGGATGCAGCCCCTGAGTCAACCACGGCAGAATAATGTAGGTTAAGTCCTAAAACCAAACATTCCCAGGAACATGGCTTCTTAGCCACTTTCCAGGAGTTTTTCTCCCGTTAACTACCAGCACACTCACACATAAACACAGAATCTTTTTACCTTTGCTCATTCACCTTCAATAACCAGAAGCTGTTCTCCGAGACCTGCAAACAGAGAAAAGACAGTAACTCACATGATTATTCACACTACTCTGCTCTGTTGAAGAATTTGTCTGTGTCCAGCATGGCAAGTCATTTTGGATAGAGACCAGAACAGTGCTGCCTCAGGGTACTCTATTATGTCAGATGCCTTTATCACTGCCCCCACCATTGCTCTGTGAATACTCTTGTGTACTTCAGACATGGAAAAGCACAATTAAACTGAAATCTCAGGGCCCTGCAACTATGCACAGAGTAAAAACCAGTTTAGTGCTTTCCCTCTGCATGTAGATTCAGAGAATATAAACAGGTGTTTACATTCCCAAGAACCACGAAGTTAACAAGCCGGTCTTTAGGAAGCATGTGAGACAAAAAGATGCATATGTTGGATGGAGCAGGACCATAAGAGAGGAGATTCTGGCCATTCAGTGCCAGAAAAAAACCTATAGGACAAGCATCCCCATCACTGTTGTACCTCAACTCTGCACCTCTAGCAAGAAGCAGAAACAAGCACAAGTAATATCTGTGAACAGGGATGCTACACAGTGAGCACACCCTCACCTCTCTGGACACAGTTTCCTGTGTCTGGCTCCCTTCTTCACAGCACCGTGGTTCTTTGGCACTCCTCTCCACAGAAGGTTCTTCAGACTGGTCGAGATTGGCATCAGCTTCCCAATTCCTCCAGCTGCTTTGATGGGAGTATTTGTTTCTCCTTCCTTCTCTGCTCACATTCATACAATCTATGTCAGAATATTCACCAAAGCCTTCTTCAACCTGACTACTGAAAGGGCTGGACTGGCTGTTGCCCACCACAGCCATTCTTCTGGCTGCTCGTGATCTAGAGTCGCATACCTCTTGTGACTCTTTGCTGGACTTAACATGAGGTTCAGAGTTGTTGACTTCTACACATTTAATACTAAGCTGCTGGACTGGTCTAAACTCTTTATCTCCAGGAGAAGTGACTCTCACGCACGCTTCCTTCGGAGTCCCATACATGGCTACACCAACATTCATCTGAGCCCCCCCCAAATCTGTCTCCAGTGACACCTGCAGACCCTCTGGATACAGACTGGCTGGAAAGTCTTTCTTCCAAGATACAGCACACGGGGATGCCCCATTAGATGTCTCTTCTCCTTTAAGAACCTTTTCAGGGGAATGACTTTTTCTGTGAACATAAAGACTACCAGTTTCCAGAGTTGGCTTTGCCTGGGACTGGCATCTGAAACAAGGGGAGCAATTGTAGGAGGAATCTGCTTCTGTATCCACCAGCCTGCCAGAGCCCACCCCAGAAACAAAGGTTTCTGGATGGAAGTCACCTGAAATTTTGGTTCTCCAAGTGTTCAAGTCAACATATCCATATCTGTGAGAGACAGAGAGAGGTTCTGCACGACTGAAGTCCCTTGTCACTGCACTAAGGCTCCAGTCTTTAGCAAATGGGACATCCCATTTCAATCTTGCCTGAGCAGCACTGGTCTTTACTCCAGCTAGCTGTTCTCCTGTGCTCAGGATACTAGGAGCTGAATCATCAGGAGCAAAGCACAAACTGCCACTGACTGGAGAAGACTTGGGCTCCAAAGGGAGGGAGCCCCATAGTCCCATCAAAGCACTTTCTTGCTTAAGTCTCTGGATTGAACAGTGCAAACTAGCAGAAATCTGTGAGGACTGCAAGAGAGACTGAAGGGACTCCAAACTAGATGGATCGAGATCCCCCAAGGTCAGGGCTGAACTACGACAAGCGTTCACACTTTCACTTGAGCTCCTTGAAGAGGGACACACCGCTAATGCATGCCTAAGAGGGGAATCTACAGTACGAGATGACAAACGTGCATTGACCAGTGAAGGGTTCACAGGATCCATACAAGAAGCAGCAGGAGGCTGATGCTGTTGTTTTTCCACTGGATAGTCACTATTCTTGTTCCTACTTTCTAAACAGTGATGGCGAGCAGCGTGTATGGAGCAGCTACCAGCTGCCTTTGCTTTCTGACGGTGGTGTTGAGGAAAGTCAATACTCTCATTCCTTCTCCCTTCTAAACTATAAGCCTCAAGGCGTGAGTGTCTCTGAGGCAGATTCACAGCAGGATGCACTGACAAAGCAAGATGGGGAATCCTATGAACCCCACATTTAGAGCTGTGCTGCTGCTGCAGCCTAGCGCAGAGACTGTTCTGCTGCAGGAAGCAGGAACTGGAGAACTGGCTGGTGGTGTCCTGGAATGGCTGAGAAGGGCAGGAGAGATTAGTCTGTCTCAGACTGGGATCTCTCTTCCCGGCTGACAGAGGTGCAGTACACAGCCGGCCTTGTTCTGCTCTCTGGCTGGGAGTTACACTGAATGCCGCAGCCTCAAGCCAGTGATGAGAAACGTCTGCTCGACTTCTAGTGCCCAAATACAGATCAACATTCACAGTCTTCCGAATGTTTCTTTGCTCTGAAGAAAAATAAGAAGAAATATAAACAAAGGAGCAGGCATATTTCTTATCACATCTTCCCTAGTTTGCCAAAGGCTTTGGGTACTTTCCTGACAAATTTCTTGTCTCCAATTCCCCAACTTCAGTGCTGAAAGTATTACAGACACTACTCTCTTCCTGTTTCTCAGCAGACAACCAT
>NW_008824934.1:4198217-4201154 GCF_000699105.1 Pygoscelis adeliae | reverse complement strand
AAAGAGGACAGACTCAGTTCTCAACAGAAAACCTGGAAAACAAAGACTTCCAGCATTATGCATGCACCTGCAGCCTCAAAAAGAACTTGTTGCTAATAAGGATGAATTATCCTCCTGCCAAGACAGGGTAGTCTGTAGCTGCTTTTCTAGAATGCTTTACCTCTAACCAGATCTACATGACACCAAGCAAGAACAGGTCTAAAAGAAAATGTTTTTACAGAAGTCAGAGCAACATGGTTCCAGATGGAGTACAGTGCTTACCCCTCTTCATAGATTGGAAATCCAGCTCAGATCTCCTCCACACTTGTATTTTCTCCAGGGCTGGTAGGAAAGGCAGTGTCTCGACTTAAGGTACTATTTAACTGCTTAACAAGTGAAAATTTGTTCAGTATCATGCTACAGCCCTGCAAAGGTTCAAGGCTATGCAGGCCAATTTCTTCTTGTCCACACTAAAGGATGAAACCATGTTTACACATCCAGAGAATCTACATTGTTCCCTAACCTGGAAGAGTTACAGCCTAGATGGGAGACCTAATTTGCAGTCTAGCCCTAAGTCAGATGGTTATACATATAACTCTCATGCAGAGCAGATTTGTAAGTTGCTGCTAACAGGTAAGTGCAATTCGACGGGACTGTGCTTTCATTCCCTTAAATTTTAAAAGCAAGTTGTCAATCACTCTGTCATTCTAACCACCATTCTTTTCCACCCCCCTTTTAAAAAATGAAAATTGTATTGTGAAAAGACACACACATCTATATCATCTTAAAAAAACCCTAGTCGATCTGAAAAGAAAGAGACAGCATGGCCTATGAAATCAATGCCTACTGTCTTTTTCAAACATATTCCAATACCAGAAACCCTCCTGTCAAATTGCACTCTGTTTCGAAACTATGTTTATCTCACTCTCTTCTAAGAAAGCATCTCAGCCTCAGACATGTTTGCAAACAGCCTGCTTGTCCTTCTCACATGCAAACTCCTTCAGTAATCACCACGAACTGGGGAGTAAACTCAATTACTAAAGCAACAGGAGATAGTCATGCAGTGTTGCAATTATCCTTGGGAACTGCCATTACTGCCTTTCATACATCACCAAGCGTACCATGAACAGAAAGATCCCATTATTTTTTCCAGGCAAGTAGAAGTTGGCAACTACAGAGTGAACAGACAAAGCGTTCTTTAGGGTGCCTATCACTGCATGAAGTATAACCACAAAATGCAGTGGACTGGTGTTCCATAGAAACACTCCTTGCATCCCAGGAATATCCAGCCAACTAGTTATGTATCACAAAAGGGTGTTATAAAGGATTTGAATTGTGAAAGGACATGAAAGTATCATGTTTATCAGTGCTGTTTTGCTACACGAACACCTGGAACCCGGCACTGGACTACTTTTATGCTCAAGAACCTAGACATAATCTATTTTCTTCATAACTCATGCGATTTTTTTAGTTCTTAATTTCAGTTCTTTCTGCCAGGTACCAGGTTCTCAACACATTGCCATGATTATTTTAGGCGGTGTTCTTCACCTCACTCATTCCTAATTTCAGTCTCACTGAAATCAAGAAGAGCTAGCGTCCTTTAAAAATCATGTTTGTCTGCCTTCCTAAAATTGCCATTCGGGACTTCAATGTAACCACCTTTAAGCAGTAGTTAATCTTACTCAAAAGGCAACAACATTTTATGAAGTGCTTTTTAAAAACTTCTTCTAAGGCCGAAAGAGATACTCAGGGCAAGCCACAGATTTTGCGAACTGCAAAATCCATGACCAATGGATTTCATATTAGTTTTGATGTTTCCAACTAAAACATTTAACGCATGCTTACTATATACACTTTGCAGCAACACACTAACGCATTAAAACCTGAAACAAGTCCAATTAAGCAAGAAATATTAACCTGATCAATGTACTTCTGTTGTTATACGCAAAAGGAAGTAAATAGCACAGTTCATGAAAAGTAAATCAAGCTCTTTCAAGTGAACGCCATTTCAGCATTACTATGACAATGACAAGACCCATAACAAACACATAAGCACCACACAGACAATGCTAATTTTCCCATCCCTGCAGACCAAGGCTGATCCATTTCACATTGCAAGTTGGGACCAGTGATTGGTCTGAGATCACGCTTCACGTGCCTTAGACACAAGGCTTTTCCCCCACTGCTCAATCTTACAGACCTAACCATCACTGGCATCGCATGAGCCTCTTGTTGCCGCTTTGACATCAACAGGCACACAAATGCTCTTCCCTTAACCGGAGAGAAGGCAGTTACTGCTACAGCAGCTGAGGAACAGCCGCGCAGCAGCGCCCTTCACGTGCTGCCATCCAAGAACCAGACGGTGTCCTGGGATGCGGTGGTGGGAGCGGGAGGGCCGTCACCCATAGCCCCAGCCCGGGAGGAGCCATTTCAGGCCTGCTCTCAGCTGGCACAGCCGTGGCCTGCAGGCCCCCACTCAGCATCCCTGGTGACTCCCAGGGCTCTCCACGGGTGCGGACGCACCTCTCCTCGTAGGCACTTACTCACTCTGATAGCCGCCACCGGACATGTCGCTGGGCCTCACCAGAACCTCAGGGACGGGACACACGCCTCTTTGTCCCTGCGCCTCTGAGCGCAGGGGCAAACCTGCAGCTTTGTCCCCCCTTAATGCCCAAACCTCAGCAGCGAGCACGCTCCAGCTGGGTCGCTGTAAGCAGCTTATCCCCCGCGATTAGCAACGCCGCCTGTCACCGGGGCTGCAGATGGCCACGGGAAAGCCGCTCTCGCTCACGGCTAATTAAAGCTGCATCCTGAAGGCGGCCCAGACGAGGCGGGGCCCGGCAGGCCGGGGCGGCTCACCCAGGAGAGGTGAGGCGTACCTGCAAGAAGCGCTGCTCGCCTTCCCCGGGGCAGCGCCTCAGGAGAGGGCGGCACGTTCCCCTCCTCCTCCTCCTCCTC
>NW_008824934.1:4186850-4197864 GCF_000699105.1 Pygoscelis adeliae | reverse complement strand
CGCCGCGGGAGGCAGCTGCAGCGGGCGGGTTCTGGTTAATCCTGGAGAGCTGCTAGCTCATCACCAAAGGAACCCCGGCACATCAGGACCCGAGGATTTAAAAAAACAAAACAAAACACAACACCAAAAAACCAAACAAAGCAAAAAAACCTGAGCAGAGTATCACACCTGCTGCACGTCTGGCTGAGGAGACCCCACTGACAAGCTACAAGACACCCCGCAGTGAAGCCAGGCCGCCGGGATCAGCGGAGGCTGTGCTCCAGCACAACAGGCTCGATGAATCCCCACACGCCCTACTAAACCAGGTATTGATCCAAGAGCGCGTTGGTGCTTACTGTTGTATGCACTGCTGAGACAAACACCCTCCTCCTCAGAAGCCAGGAGAGGGGCCTTGTTTTTATCAGCACCTCTCTGATTTACTGCCCAAAATAGGTATCCCTGAGGCACAGTAAGTCTAGCATAACTGCTGCCTTGCTCTGCTCCCCAGATGTGCTGAATTCTCCACAGAAAAGCGCACAACAGGTCAGCTAGATGGGTATTAACAGATTTTGTGCCATCTTTTGCAATGGAGAATGGCTGGGAAGGCCTCACTAGATGAAACTCTTTGTGCAAATACACAAAAAGCATTGCATTTAAAATAGTTGTTTTCAGTCTGTGCTTCACAGGTCTAAGGAAGAAAAAACCTGAGCGTTTAAATGCGTTATTCAGGGATCCATGCTGTCAATGCACAGTTCTCAAGAGCTGAAAAAACCATTAACTGAATATAAAGGCCTGCTCTGCAACTCCACAAGCCCCAGAAATTTCTGCCCATCTTTTCTTCTTCCTTCCCCATCTGATCACAAGAGCAGACTGATTCCTATTCCTATGCTCTATTGCATGGCAGCCTGCAAAATGAATGCTCAACACTCGTCTCGGGAGAGTAAACCAGACTATTGCACTTTAATGGCATTTACCATGTGTTTGGTCCAAGCATAAATGATGATGGTCCAGGTACAGCAGCAGGTCACTGTAGTGCTTGTGCAGCATAGTGGAGGAAGCATCCGCTTGTGTTTAAAGTGATCAAACTTGGGAGAAGATTGCTTGGTTTTAAAAATACAAATGGCATGGTTCTAGAGGTTAGAGCAAAGTTAACAGGGCTCTTGGTCACTGAAGAATCAATGCAGCAGCAGGTCTTGTCAAGAGAAATGCAATTGCAGAATAACAGATGTAAACTTTGAAAATGAAACTGCTTCAGAAAAAACACAGATCTCCCTAGCACTAGTATTTTCATTCTGCCAAAGCTGAGATACTCTTTTTCTTCTAAAAAAGAACCCTGAATTTTTATTTTTTTTTAAGGTTTTCACCAGAAAGCCACAGCAGGACAGATTTATTGTGCGTAAGATTAGAGTTTAGTTTGTCACACCGCACAGAGCTCACCACTGCAGTGTAAACAAACCCATCTTTTCCTTTCTTCAATCCTCATTTTACTAGGCCACTTTCCCACCCACACATTTGCAAGCAGTACCCTCTACTTGTCTGAGTAAAGCTTAGACTAAAAGCCATGGAAGCCCTTTAGACCCTCCCCCATGACTCTCCCAGACTGCCTGGCTACACTCCCAAACCCTCAAGAATACCTACATTTTCAAATGAGACATAGGTGACCAGTGTAACTTTTTCTAACACAGCAAAACTGTGTTCATTTTATAATTTTCTTAGAAAAATGTAACATTTCAAGTTCTGTTAAGATAGGTAGCTGAAGGCAAAAGGACATTTCAAGGCACAGAGTATCTATAACCTACATTCAACAGCCATTTTAAGGATCCTGAAGGACATTCAACTTGCATAAAAGCATCAGTGATTAAAATTCAAGACTAGATACTGGGAGCACAAGCAGCTCCCTGGCCCAGTAAGAGCATTTGATACCAACCCCAGCTTTGTGCAAACCACCACAGCTCGCATAGGGAGTTATGGTCATAAATCTTAGTTAACTAACACCATCAAAAACAGCCCTCAGGAACTCCCAGATGTTTCCTGGAAATGTATCTGCATAAAAGCAGGCTAAACTGTATTGTTTAAGGGCAGTCCATAAGTCTTTTAAAGATAGTTTGTCCAGTAATATTTTGAGTGGTTCCCTTACTTACAATAAGAGGATGCACAATACAAGACTTGGAAGACCAGAAGGTGCATCCACTCACACATACAGAGGAGGGATTTAGGAGGAGGGAGGAAAGGAGAGTACTTGGATTACAGAAAGTCACAGTGTTTAACATGACATCTCCGAGATCTTCTGGACTTACTACAGGAACCCATCTGCCTAACCTTCAGGGAGGCAAAAGAAATGAAAAATCAGATCCTCTCCTGTTTGCTTAGTAGCAGGTCTTGCTACATCAGAACGGACATGGGAAGAGCAGAAGGCTAGGCTGGGCAAGGGAAGCGTCTGTTCTCCGTTGCAGAGAGGGCCTCAGTACGGCTGCTGGGCTGTCTTGCTTGAATCAGACCACTGTGGAAGGGCATCCTGCTGATCAATTGGCTCATAGGTACTGCAATCCCGGCCTGCACGGGTGACACCTGAATGGAGATGGAAGAGAACAAGCTTGGGAAAAAACCAAAAGCACAAGAACTGAATCCCCTAGAAGAAACCAACAGCTCAGGAGCGCACCACATTAGCAGCTCTACCAGCCCCCCAGCACTTGTGTTCCGTGATCCTCACTACACAGGCAGGAGATAAGAAAACTCATCCTTCCAACAAAGGCAAAACACGCCTCTTCATTCCCTGAGAACTGCTCTCTTAGTAGCCACATGGCTGTGTGGAAAGCAAGACCCGCAATACTACATAGCAGCATAACAGGCTCCTTTAGTAGCATATTTCAGCAAGATCAAGTTTATGAGATCTAGTGGAAAAATGAACAAACAAAAACAGAAGCAGCAGGAACCATGGCTAGCTGACAGCATAGATTTAAGAGCATGATTCATCCATAACCACTCTTCCCAAAAATGCAGCTATGCCTCAAGTGTGCCACACCATGGCACTAAATTTGAATCCAGCAGTATTCCCAATTGCACTATGAACAATTTGCCTGTGGTACAGGAATGGTACAAAATCATGTTACTGTCCAGGGGATGAGGAGGGAAAGAAGAGAGACAGACAGAGAATGTGTATGGAAAGCTCTTTATCTGTAGGTCAGGCATCTTCCATGGCTAGAAAGCAATCTGAATCAAAGGTGGGCACCAAACCGTGTCAGAGGCTTGTTCTATGCAGGAAGGATGCTGTCAAGCAACAAAAAGGGATTTCGTGTGGAAAGAAAACGAGACAGGGAAGACCAGGAAAAATGCAACACTGTTAGGTTCAAAAGGAAAATGCCAGACAGCAGGAAAATGAGAGAGGAAATTTGTCAACCACATTCGACAAAACAACAGCACACAGTTTGTACTGAAAATCTTGTGAGAAAGAGTTCAGGAGAGGAAATGAAACTACAAAGTATCTGAATCCCAACCTGTGCCTGAGAGGAGACTCTCGGACAGTATACCTGTGTTGGGATAGTATGGTTGAAAAGAAGGAGTGCTCCCAAATTCCAAGCAAAGGGCTGAACTCCTCAATGATACCTACACTTTCCATGGGATACAAATGTCAAATCCCAATTACAAGCACAGTGAGCAGGTAATAAAAATTGGCAGAAACATGGCCCACAGCAAGGAGCTGTAGTTGACTCAGAGGCCGCCTGACCCAGTTAAGACAGATCTGTCTGGCATTTGCACAAGTAGCTGATGGAGAAGACATCCACATTCCACTAGTAGAGAGATGCAAATAGCACATAGCGCCCCAAGCCATGGTTTCCTTCCACGGCCTCTCCTCCTCTGCAGGTATCCACCTCTTTTCACAGGAAGCGGTATCTTCTTTGCTAGCACCAAAGCAGCATAAGTGACAGCTTGCAAACACTGTAATGCAGTTATACCATCCTTTGTCCTGCACAGCCTTCTTAGGAAGGCAAAGAGATAACTGTGCCAGGCTGCTGGTTTTGCCAGGGTGAACTCCCACACAGCAAACAATCCCTGGCAGCTTCCCCGGCACGAACTAGCACCAGGCATACTGGGCAAAGCTGACTGAGACCCAGAACATCCACTCACAGCCCCTTCTCTCTGGCAAGGCTGCCACATTATCATTAGCAAGTATAACCAGGAGAAAAATGAGTGCCTCCAGGCAGAGTCCCACAAGGTAAACATCAGTCCCATTTTCCAGGTGAGGAAATAGAGGTCCAAAGCAATCAAGGTAGCTAGGGCATGTGAGGCCCAGAGAAAGCATGGAGTTAGAAATCCAGCTTCTTTATCTCTCGTGCATAATCCAGCTAGAGGGCATGCCACCTCTACTTTCCCCCAGAAGGAAAAGAAAGGGTTAGCAGAGAGAAGACACCCAAAGGCTTCCAACAAGCACACAGAAATGCAGGAGGAGGAAGAGAGGAAAAGACTCTCAGTTACATTGAATAAGAGAGCGCGCAGTGGTATCAATATCATTGGGGGCAAAATGGCTGTCAGACAAGGACTTCAGGTCTGCAAGGGAAGAGAGGAAGAATGTAAATTTAAGGCGTAAGACGCACCAGAACCACAAAATGGGAGAACAGACATGAGCGAGAGAGAGTACCCCCCCTCCCTGGAAAGGGGGGCAAAATCAAGCTGCACAGAGCTCAGGCTGAAGTGTCCAAAGTGCAAGGCAGTCTCCCTAACACCAGAGGAGGTGGCCCACACTGATGTGGAGGCAGAGGAAGCATCCTACCTATGTTAAGGGTGTACTCTCCTCCACGCTCCCGATACATTCGATACACCAAATAGCAGGACACAGGTTTGAGGAGGAGGCTGAAGATGGCCATGCCTATACTGAAACGTTTCACATCACTGAGATAGTTACTCTTTGGAGGGTAGAAGACAGAGATGTGAATGATGTCTGTGAGGACTGTAAGCAGGAGGCCAGTCAGGAACTGGAAACAAAGAGAGAATGGGACATGAACTGAATAGGGGATTAACCACTAGGGGTAACAGTCAGTTACAGCATCTATTTCCTGCGAGATCTGTGTCCACACAATCATGCCTTCACCCCAGCATCACACGTTGCTAACCCTTGACACTGCCCCAGGTAGACAGAGATTCCTAAATGAATAATCCTGTATTTCGTGCATTTTCTTCACATCTATCAGACACCTTCTTATGATATGCTCCAGGATTTTTTATTTTTGCCTGCCAATCTCTTTAATGTTCAGAGAAGGGTTTTATAAAGCCCCTCCAGCTCAAGCGTATTGAACGCTTTGAGTCCTCCTCTGGCATTACAAGTCACAACAGCAGGTAAAAAAGGCAAGTGTGCCTCACCTCTGAGGAGCAAAGTAAGTGATAGTGAATGCTTCTCACCATGGTTTACAGTACTTATAGATTTATATGCGCTCTTAAAAAAAAATCAAAACAATTCAAACAGGGAATTTGACTTATTCAGTGCTATATTGGGAACAGCTGAAAATCATCACCAACTCAAAGAAGCTGTCTCTGCCCTCCACCCTCTCCCTGAGCAGCCTGGTGGAGGCAAATATCCTCACACTCACCATCATGATGGCATCAAGGGAATCTCGCTGCACAATGGCCCAGATCCCCACTGCAAGGACACTGAAATTTCCCCAGGCATAGGAGGCTGGAAACATGTAATTCATGCATCCCCTGCCAAACAAGACAAAAAAAAAAAAACCCAGCCCACATTCACAATAAGCCTGCAACAGTTTGTTTGCATTCATTCCTGTTCCCATACAAACACCTCACTCTTAGGTTTAGGATCTTCTTGCACACAGACAGGCACAAACAGGGAGTGCTGATTCCTGAAGAATATCCCATTCCTAGTTTGAAGGAATACCCTCTTCTCACCCAGGCCAGGCCAGGCACCAATCACTCACCACACTGTGAGCAGCCAGTGTACCAGAATGATGGCCTATGAAAAAAAAAAAGAGGAAGACAGGTCAGCAAGTTGGGAGAACTGTGGGAGGATCGACATGAAATGACACCATCTTGTTTCCAAGGGACAGGTGGAAGAGTGCCCTGGACCCATGAACCAGTGCAGAAAGCTGGCGTAGCAACTGGGACAGTGAAGACACAAAACCATTTTTCTCTGCTTCTGTTGCTGAGTATTTCCTGTAGTCATTCATTATTGTTGTCATTTCTGTCGACAGTTGATTCAGGGGCCACTTAGTCTTTTCTAAATGGGTTATTGATTTTGGAACTCCAAAAGAGTTTGTACAGAAAGCCAGGCAATCTGATTCACACTATGCTAGCACAGTTTATACATGACCAACCTGGCATCTCATCACCAAGAAGTCCATGGAAAAGTCATGCCTGCAGCCCCCAGCAATTTCACTCCAGTCCTCAGTAAATCCTCCTTTTACCTCCTTCCAGTCTGTTCAGAGCAGTGGTTCAACCTCACTGCAATATTAACAGACCTGAAGGCATCTCCTAGGAACCTAAAACCCAATCCTGCCATAGCACACAGCTCTTTTCATTCCCAGTGAAGCCACCAGGGCCCAAATGCCGGCAGTGCCCTAAGTAGCAATAAGATAATGCTGTCACAGATTCTGTACTTTGCAAGTGTCCTTAATGACCCCGATCCTTGTGCTCAAGGGGACAAATCCAAGAAGAAAGCATCTTACTGTAACAAGTGACACAAGGATTCTCTTCACCAGCACTTGACATTTCTGTAACCAAGGAGACATACTCTACATATTTATTAAGACAGCAATGGGAACAAGAATATACCACTTCAGTCTCTTTCTAGACATATATCCATGTACTCACTTGCTTTTGAGCCTGCTGGCCAATCTCAACAAAGGGAGATCACTCATATTCATTCTCTAAACATTTGTGAAAACAAGAATATGGAAGACAGGCTCTATCAGCAGCCTCATAAAAGAAAGGCTGAAGCCTTGACGTATCAGAGAATCCATGGGAAACAGGCACTCTTCCATTTCTTCTAGGTGTGAGAAGGGGTCCAATTGGCATTTATACTGACCTCGGTATAAAAAAAAAAAAACAACCCACCACCAAAACCCCGCTGAAGCACACTCCCCCCACATACTCCCACAAAAAAAAAAAAAAGGAAGAAAATTGGGAAATGAGTAAGCAGCAAAAGGCTAAATTACTCAGTGGACACAGGAAAGCTGTATGCAGATAGGAGCATTAAGACACTAAAAAAAAAAATCTACTGACATTCTGCTACGTTCACTGACATAAAACGTATATCCATGCTCTAACTTAATACAAAACTAGTTGCTCGAGAAGAGAGTTAATAACCAATGAAGCTGTGACATGAGTGAAGCACAGCCAGGAAATCAACAGGAGTGATGCATCTGCTGTGGCTCATACTGCTCTGCCAAGATACCACAGAGCTCTTGCTTCACTGCAGTACCCTAGCACATCTGCTGAGCATTCACCCTGAGTAGCCTAGATTTTGTCATAACTTCAAACACTGCTTAAACAGATTTTTATTAATGATTTTTTTTAATTGTTCATGAAAGCCTACAAAATGCTTCACCACCACCTCCCGCTTTCCCCTCTCCGCAGTTGTATCACGGAGACCAGGCAGAAACTGCCAATCAGTAAAATACAAGATGTTCTTGGATAAGAATGTAGACGTGCAAATAGCATTTACTCAAGAGACTATCACAACATCAGGGAAATTCTTAATTAGGTAGTATTTAATTGCATGTTACATACCCGCAAGACCCCTCAAGGCTCACCAGTTAACATAATTAGGCAGGGTGACTTTTTTTTTTAAAAGCTGTCTAGATCAATATTGCAGTTATTGAATTATGAAGCAAGCTTAGTCATCAGCATAAAGTCAGGTAAACTAGAGCTCACAGTATGAGGGACTGCTGAAATAAAACAAGGCATTCCCTTCCTGGTTATTAGTCCAATTTACCTGACAGTTCTTCAGGGCACTATGGAATTAGCTGGTGGTCTTGGTATGCTTTAACATAGAAAATGTAGTGTTAATGAAAAACATTCTTTAAAGCTACAGTCACTTCGTGAGATTAGATAATTTGCAGGCAGTCTCCTGATGAGACAGCAGAAGAATTCAAATTTTTTCCATCTGTTCAAGGACTTAAGTCTGTACCTAAGAAAGGCATACATTTCTTTTTTTGAGAAAATAACTCCCACAACTTGAACTAGTGCTGAGAGCAGAAAATAAGAAAGGTGGGACGTCTGTCCCCATCCTTTCAGGGCAGAAGGATGACCACGTGATTAAAAGCACCCCACTGGAAATTGGAGAGAGCTAAGGGGAATTCCTAGTTCCATCACATGCTGGGATTTGCAGAGGAGCTAATTGCCAAGCATAAAAAGAGCCTGGGTGTGCCTCAGTCTCCTTAGATGGGAAACTCTTTGGAACAGGAACTCACTCCTTTAAACACGTTTCAGCTCAGAACCTAGCACAAGGCTGAATTTTGACTAAGTTAAAATTACACAGTTTCAAATTACAATTATTTTCTTGTAATATCTAACTTTTTAAATTTTACTTACTTTTTTTTTTTGAGTGAGCTCATCTGCTCTGTGAGTGACATATTCACCTGAGGATATACTAACCAAAACATAGATCTGAGTGGCCACCTGCGAATGAGCCACCTGTGAGGATGCTCCTCATTATTATAACAGAATGGTAATAATGAGAGTGGTGAGGCAGTGGAACAGGCTATCCAACGGGGTTGTCGTGGCTCTATCTTTAGAGATTTTTAAAAGTCAGCTGAATTTTGAGTTGGGCTATTTGATCTAACTTTCACATTAGCTTTGCTTTGAGCAGAAGGTTGGACTAGATGACATACAGAGGTCTCTCTTAATCTAGCTTATTCTGTGATTCTGTGACCTAACATTTAAAAATGCCCAAGCACAAAACGTATGTTTCTAGGCACATGGATTGTAGGGCCATTGTCCAGGCTTGATCAAACTCAAACTTTGTATTTCGAGGCTCTGCATAGTTATTGCAATAATCCTAGGTGTCAAGCATTCACTGCAAAGATATGGCTATGCTGCTTCCCACATGCTTTGCTGAGCATTACTATTAGAGCTGAGCCAGTAGATGCTGTTTCATGAGCATGGTCCTCATCCACTCTAGGGCAAAGCCTGCTACATTAATTTTATAGCTCTGCAAGTAGCTTAAAGAGAGACCTCAAGGCTAAGACATTGCTATGTTCTGGCACAAACACAGCTCAGTCATGCAGTTCTCTTCGAGCTACTTCTATCACAAGGCTCATCTTTTTTTAATCTCAGAGAAACTGTAAGCAGATCACGCCAATGAATAGCAGTAGTGTGTATTATTTCCAGTCCCTTTCTGAATAAGAATCTTTCCCACCTTTGCAATATGTTTCAGGGAAGCAGGCCCTAAACTCAGGAACAGTACAAAGATGCAGGTACAATTATTAACTCCCTGTTCCCCGGTTGTTCAGCCCCTGAGCAGTACCGGCAGACTTGACAACAAGGAATTTCTTACTGCTGAAAACAGTTTGCCCAGGACAAGCTTACTCTTATCGAGGAAGAGATTTGGGAACGGTTATCTAAAACCAGAGAAGAAAGGCAACATTTTAGTTGTGTTGCCATGGTGACTCATTCATTCCAGAAGCTGTGATTTTCAGCTCCCCTATCTCCACCTCCCATGGTAGAACATGTATTTCCTGTTGGCAAACTTTTTAATTAAATGTCCTTATTTTTCACTGTTGCTTTAGCATGGGGGGGAAAAAAAATCAAACCAAGTTAAAAAACAAAGCAGAAGGCAAGATCTTTTAATCTTCCTAGTGCCCTGGGAATCACACAATAGTCCAAACTTGTCAGAGCAAAGTATCAGCTAATTTCCAGAATGTAATCGAATCCACATGCCAGGCCTTGAAAAATCCATTTGCTTACTTGCCTCTAACAAGGGATGTTGCTTTTCTTGGTGAACTACTAAGAGAGGGAAAAAATCATTATATGAACGCCAAGCTTTTATTTAGCACAGCCACATGAAAGCCTTCCTGTACAAAGCTGAATTCATAATGGTAGCTGAGATAATACTATCCTCCCACCCAGCCTGTAGGCAGCCCACTCCAAGGCCACTGCTCACAGCTTTATGAATCAATAGCAGAAAAAAAACCTGACGTGATCAGTGATGCTTTCATTCTCCGGGCAAAGTTTTAACCAAAGAAAGCACCTGAAACTTGGTGTACCAAACAAGATACACAAAGTAGTGAAGCTGGAAAAAGGCACACACACCTAGAAATCTCAGGGCTCTGAAAATACAAAAGACAAAAAAAAAAAAAAAAAAAGAGGAAAATTTCATCTGTCTGGTATCAGGAAAGGCTTCAGTATGAAACACCAGCATCAAAAGCAAAAAAGTGATTTTAGCATCCTCCAGCTTCTCCACAAGGATGTGCTTCTTCCCAAAGTGAAAAGCGTAACATAATTGTGGTAAGTCCCTTATTTCCCATTTCTCCAGCTACCAGATATTCACCGAAATTTTCAAATTGCCCCCAATTGAAGCCCCCTCCCCCCCAACAGAGAAGCAATTTCAATTATCTACCAGATGATAACCCCAAAGTAAGTGGTATCATCTTTCTAAGGTATTTTGCCTGACAAGCAAAAACTTTGCCTCCTCAGGATCTTGTGTAGCATTTATCCTGGATTAGCTCTGGTCAGCTGAGCTGGAAACCTCCACGAACACAAGATAATAACCGCTGTTGTCCCAACCCAGTCCTTGGACACTTTAGCAACTGCCCTGAAGTAAGAGAGAACCTTGGAGTCATTGCCTGCTGGTCTTAATGACCAAGAGCTTTTGCAACGTTTGCCCATGTGATTAAAAAGGTTTAGAAACACCAGCCGTTCCTCCTCGGAGGCCTCCACATCTCCTGACCAGGCCCGCAGCCAGGTCCTGGACCAGGCGCAAAGCTGGCCGGCATGCGAGAGGAGAGGGCAGGGCAGGCCGGGCCAAGCGCCCGCTCCCCGGGACGCCACCCCGCCGCCCCACGCCTGTCTCCCCCGAGCAGCGGCCGAG
>NW_008824934.1:4179462-4186404 GCF_000699105.1 Pygoscelis adeliae | reverse complement strand
CAGCCCCTCCGCCGCGGTGGGTCTTCGGGCGGTGGCGGCACGTCGTTGGGTCCGGAGGGATGGGGGCGCCCGGCCCCTGCCCTGAACCGTGCCATCTGCCACATCAAGCTGATGCACGGTGGTTCTGGAGTGTGCCTTCGTGGACTGGGTGGCAAGTGGTGATTCCTCGTCAGCTGGCCGTATTCCAGACGAGGAAATAGTCTGGATAGTCTAGCTACCTGATGTGTATTGCACAGCACCTGTTTCCAAAACAGAAAGCCACCACTAGGTTAAAAGTGAGCCTGGATGAGTTTGTTGACTCCAAACACCCAGCCAAACGGCTCTTCCTGCTACTTAGACGCGTAATGCAGCTGAGGGAAGGTTTGACAGTGTACTTGGACTGTAGTCAGAGTCCAGGAAGGCTAATGCATGTACAGGACTTAGCAGCTTTCTGGAGGAAGAGAAGGCTTTTGTGCACACATCACACTGTACTGTGGCAAAAAGGTGAGGAGTGACAAAAAGACTCTTGATGAACACCAATAAAAAAGCAATTGCAAGGCGCTAGCTGTGTTCAGCTGTATCGCACAATAACTGAGTCAAGTTCAGGTCAGTCTTTGTGGTTGAGCGCTGGAGTCCCTAGCCATATAGCTAGAATGGCTTGCAGATACTTAGTTGTTTCCTTTGGCCCTAGATTTTTCCCTAGAACTAGATGACTGAACTCTTTGCCTAAAAGCCTGGTACAAATCACGAGTTCTTCATCTCTCATTCTGAAAGAAAGCTTCTCGCATTTTAGAGCTAGGGAAGTTGATAAGTGATCAACCCAGCCCCACACAGTACAGCTATAACTTACCATTTCCTGTCCAGTTCATAATAGCAGTCTTCTCCCCCAGTATGGCAAATGAACTAACAGAACAAGAAGTCAGGATGATCCCTCAAACCCTCCCTTCCTTGCCCAATGTGTGCTTTACCTGTCTGCAATGTAAGACTACAATGTTTTACTGGGTCAGTTGCTTTCTTGTCATCATTTATTCTTACAGAAAAGATGGGGCCTCTAAGGAATGAGCAAGGAGTCAGAAGTGCATTGCAGACACTGAATGCGGAAATATATGAGTCATCCTTCAATCTCATTTCCAGTTCAAGCAGTGCAGTGCAAGGTTATGCATGAGAATCGTGCAGTGCTGAACTTACACTCAGACATTCTCAAACAAGCCACAAATGTAGCCCTATCTAGCCTGTCCTTCACTGCACCCTGAGTGCAATTGACTGCTAATACGCAGCACGCTTGAAGATCTCCCAAGGCCAAGTATTAAATGCCAAAATGAAACAACCTAGAAAATGCTAACCAGAGGAAGCAGCAGAACAAAACTGGCTGGCTGCATAGCTCAGGACAGCAGTAAAAAAAAAAGGCTGTGAAAGTCCCCCCCAGGAATCTCTGAATGTGCCACTTTACCAGATGAAAGATTGAAATATAACTCGTCTATTGCCACATGCCACATCAGCTGTGACTTCATTTTCATTTCTGTGTCTTGCAGGGAAGCCTTGCCTCTATTCACAGAAGTAGTGGCATCAACTGGGATCAATGCTAGTGGTCCCAGTAACGTCAAGGACTGGATTTTACCCTAAATGACAAAAAGATGATGTGACACCTGGGGTGGGGTGGGGGGAAGAAAGAGAGACTTTGAATAGCCATATTGCTGGCTCAGTGTTTGGGTGCAAAGTGCAATAGGGATGCCATTCCGCCAGGATAGGTATCTCTCAAAGGAGAACTGTTTGTTGTAAAGACAAATTCCACTGCCCCAGTTTAAGTATAAGCGCTGTTTAGATGCAGCAGTGTGTGGGCGTCTTTGCTCCTTTCAGCATCCTCACTCAGTCTGAGACAGAGTCTCATTATCATTTATGCAGCATGAGCCATAATTTGGATTGATGTGACTGCTGTTTAATGCAAAGCATTCGTTTCCCCTTGTACAATAAAAGCGCTTTACTTCATTTTGTTCATCAATGTATCGTGCAATTAATTCAGCCCTGCTTATTATATCCTGGGCTTGCATGTCATGGACTCAAGGGACTTAGAAATGTCTTAATGATCTCATGGATATGAAAACAATGAAAGCCATGATAGACATTATGCATTTGCACGTCTCTCACACCTATCTGATCTGGGGGGTTGGTTGTTTTTTATCTCTGCTTTGCTTTGCTTGTACCTTGTAAATCGCCCCTCTGTGTAACCTGCTGTCTCTGTTCCCTTCCCTAGGCTTGATAACTCAAAGCAACATAAACATGGTGAGAAAGATAAGCAGCAAGTTAAAGAAGACCCGCAGGGAGAAGCAGACGACCCAGGAGACTAGAAACAGGATACGGAGATTTTCCTGACTAGAAGACTGGTCCAGGTGAGTTCAGCTCACTGCAACTAATATCCGGCAGTTAGCTGCTTTATGTCAAATATATTGGAGGTGTGTTTTGTGCAGACTGAGTAAAAAACTAATACACAGCTGGTTCCCTTCCTGACAGCATAAAAGTGAGACTAATAAGGCAGAAATGCTTCCCTTTGCTTTTTCAGGACACTGTACCCTTGGTGGGTAAGGTGGTAGCAATTCTGTGGGGAAGTAGAGGAGCTAATACAATTGCTCCTGCTGTCCTTCTTTGGCCCGTGGGGATGGAGACAAGCTCACCCCTCATAGTTCTGCCCTTCTCATCCCTCACTTGGGGTCTAGCCTGAAGGCAACTAAAGGCTGCAGCTGACACCGGTGTCTCTAAGTTGTGCCCCTGGCTGGGGAGCTGAGAGCAATGAAGGCATCAACTCAGCACAAATGCATGTATTGTCAACAGAGCCTTTCTGAATAAGCAGTGAGGAAGGGCATATAGAAGTTGTCCTGGCTCTACAAACTCCCTTTTAAATCCCAATGGGAAATCAGCAAGCAGAAACATTATTTGGATTGGAGGGGAAACTGAAGGCATTTTGTAATGCTGGTGGGGAGCCCCCTCCTGCAACTTCACTGCCAAACAGTCTATGGCAAGAAGATTTGGGGAGTGGAGAGGGTTACACTAATGTGGTATCTTCACAAGCGCACTTGAAAGTCCTTTCCAATCTCAGCGAAGGAGAGCTGCTCCTCTGTTTTTCTAAAATCTAACTAGAGCTTTAAGATATAATTGAAGGACTACTCTTCAAGATTCAGTGGCACTCTAGAAAATGAAGTGACATACCAGAAATGGGTTTTTGGGGTACGTATGATCACTCAGAACATTCCAAGAAAACAACAGCCCTCATTTTTTCTGATGAAAAAATATGAAAGCAATACTTTTTTCCAGGCTTTATGTAGCAGAGAGTGACTGGCACGGACTTGAACAATTTAGTGTAGCATGGGTTTGAAATTGAAGCACTTTCACACACTGTGGATTGACAACATGGTAATTACTGGGGAGGTAGGGGGAGGGAGGAGAGAGGGTTTCAATAAAACACCCCCCAAGCTAAAATGAATGCAGACTATTACAGACCTGAGACAGAATGATTCCCAAGTGTTTTAATTTGTGCTTCCACTCCTTGTCTCCCTTGCAGTCATCATTTTGGCAACTGCCAGCAACATCCCTGAGACTCAACAGCATTTGCAGAGCAGGCAGCTGCTGAGATGATTATGTCAAATCAGCACGCTGTCCCCTTTTTTCCATGTCTAATGATTCTCACCCTTGGAGAAGTGGTTTAAATTGATGCATACCACTTGGACTCATTGTGAGGCTGCTAACAGCAGTAGCTGTAGAGCAGGAGTTCGGGTGGGACTCTGTCACTCACCTTTCTTGCATGCATGCCCTGCAATTAACTTCAAAAATTATTCCACAGAGCCCTGCTATGGCTGGTTTGGGCCTGATCCAGAGTCCTTTCAAGGCAATAGAAAATCTTGCAACAACTCTGGCTTAAGCTCTCTGGGAGCAGTAGAGAAGCTGAGCTTGTGTGAATTCTTAGTTTGAGTTTCTCAAGCAATCAGTTTAGAAGCACATATAAATGGACTTGCTTGACATTTGTCTCCCTCTCTCTTGTTCAGACCTAATGCCCCCAAAGGCAGAAATGTCACTGACTGCACTGCGACTGAGAGATACTGGGAAGGAAGGGGAAAGTTGCTAAATGTAACCCAGTGATACTATTGCTCTACAGCTGCTGCTGTGCCCTTGAGACAGCATAGAGCGGCACTAAAAAGCTTTGCTACACTCAGAAGTGGGTTGGACTTGTTGTACAAATGTTCCCCTGGGGTTTTATATTACAGGCTGGTCTTGTGTTCCACACCTTGGCATATTATTTACTCAACAGCCTTCCTTTGCACTGCAATTGCAAAGTCAGTAGTTGATCTGCGCGATACATAAATCAGGTTGATGCATTTTACACTGCTGTGGCTGTGCAGTATGTGTCTGTGCCGCTGCTCACCCTTTCTGCTTCACCTCTGCAACATCACAGTTTGATTCAGAAAGAATGAGTCTCGGTCATGGGCCCTTTTTCTGAAACTCCAATGTGAGCAATCAATCCAATAATCCTGTGACTTGATTTATAATAATTAATCAATTTTCTCTGACCTTAAACATTTAACTCCCACCAATTAAGAATAATCTGTTCTTTATATTCAGAGTTAATAGCAGACCGAAAACTGAAAAAACGAGCTGAAGAAGCAAGTCTCCTTTTGGAGTCTAAAAGCTCTGGCTTCAAATTCAGACTTGTTGTTTAAGCCTGCTTGTATTTCACGTGGTTTGCAAAACAGTCTTGCCCAAAACCCTGCAAGGATTCTGTATGTAGTGTATGGGGCAATGAATACCTGCATCACCAAGGATAAAGACCCCTGCAAAATTTCCTGCTTTCTTTCAATTGCACTGTTCCAACACAGATCTCGGCTCCTATATTGGAAAGCAGTGTGATATCAGAACCTGGCTTTGATGGTAATGGCTGTGCATGTGGTTCTCACCGGTGTCACACAGACCAGGGTTTGAGAGCTCTGCAATTGACTGTGATCAATTAAGGGCTTTTTCCCTTTATGCTTCCACTGACAATAGCACTGGCAGCACCACCCACTATTCTGCATCTAGGCTGAGGGAGGGCCTGCATTTCTCTCTGGGTTAACAAATTGTATCCTTGCTGCCGTGGCACAGAGCTGGAGCCAAACCACCTTTCTTTACTCCTGCCTTTTGGGCTAAGACTGTAATGCTGTAAGCAGAAATCTAAATAGCTACATCCAACCGAGTGGTAGGTTTTGCCTAAATGCTCCTTTACAAATTCCTCCTTTAGCGTACCTCCTAGCAGTGCAGGTGTATGTGGGTCAGAACTAATATTGTATTCACAGCATATCTCTCTAGTCATGACTGGTGGCGTGGTTTAACCCGGCAGGCAGCTAACCACCACACAGCTGTTCGCTCACTCCCCACCCTGCAGTGGGATGGGAGGGAGAATCGGAGGCGGGGGGGGGGGAGTAAAATTCACTAGTTGAGATAAAGACAGTTTAATAGGACAGAGAAGGAAGGGAAAATAATAATAATAATAATAATAATTATGATGATAAAAGAATATACAAAATAAGTGATGCACAATGCAATTGCTCACCACCTGCCGACCAATGCCCAGCCAGTCCCGGAGCAGTGGTCACTGCCCCCCCAGCCAACCCCCCCCAGTTTATGTACTGAGCATGATGTCGTATGGTATGGAATATCCCTTTGGCCAGTTTGGGTCAGCTGTCCTGGCTGTGCCCCCTCCCAGCTTCTCGCTGGCAGGGCATGAGAAGCTGAAAAGTCCTTGACTAGTGTAAGCACTGCTTAGCAACAACTAAAATTCCAGTGTGTTATCACATTATTCTCATACTAAATCCAAAACACAGCACTGTACCAGCTGCTAGGAAGGAAATTAACTCTATCCCAGCCAAAACCAGGAAAACTGGGCACTCATCATATTAGAGCCGTAAACTATTATGCTAGCAGCATTTGAGTGAATACACAATGCAGAGTGACACTACAACAGAAACAGGAGTGCAAAATGAAGGTTTGCCTACCTAAATGGAGCATGGGGGCGTTAGGGAAGCAGTGTAAAGAGGATTCTGACCACAGCACCAGCATTAATATTTCTATTCCTACAAAAAGTGCTGTACATCTCCAGGTTCCTGAATTTAACATTTAAAAGGCTTCAGCGCTGTGTCCCACCAGAAGCCAGGGTACTGGGGTGTTAGCAGTGGAAAAGAACATCTTTACCAACTAACACTACACCTGTTTAACACAGGTAGCCTGTATTGCTCTGATATATCACTGAAGTCAGTAATTAAATAGTAATATAAAGAAGTTTTAAACGTCTGGATGGCTACACCAGGCAGAAATTGACTGTTAGCTGCAATTTGAGTGAGGATACAGGGAAGCTTGGATCCCCAATTTGGGTAGAGAAATTTTTCTACCAAGTGGCACAATTGCTCTGTGTGATTACCTGAAGTCATCAGTGCTAACTGCTGGCCAGCTCCCTTATAGGCCTTTCTGGCTCCTGCCACATCCTTAGGTGCAGTCAAAGAAGCAGAAGAGTTGCACAAAGGATATCTATCATATCTTTATTTACATATCATGGAAACACACATGCAATGTCACAGGATTTACTACAATGGAACAGCCTGTCCCTATCTCCTGTTACCAAAAACTTTACTTTTGGCTCACTAGGAAAACTATCACTTCCCCAGAAAGCTCCTAAAAATAATCATTAAAAATTACAGACTTGGCAGGATAACTAAACAAGTGAGAGCTGCAGGCTGGGATGTCTTGCCACATCCTTGCAGAAACCAGGTGGTTCTCTGGAAGCAAGAAAGGAAGGAAGGAAGGAAGGAGTGGGACTGCATGGTCCCAAAGAAGACAGGTAAAAAGTGGTAGTATGTAACAGCTAGGGAATATCTGTCTGTAGCAGTGAACAAGGGAGAGAGCAAGAGCTCTGTCAGAGGGTCCCCTCTCACCTAGGCAGCCAGCTTC
>NW_008824934.1:4179197-4179439 GCF_000699105.1 Pygoscelis adeliae | reverse complement strand
CTGGAGGCTACAAGCTTCCTATCCTCTAGGAACCTCTAATCCTTAAGGAGGATCTACCCTTCTCAAGCAATAGTTAAGGGGTAAAGTCTAAGCTTATATCCCCTTTGATCTGAAGGATCTTTCATATCTTGCCTCTGTTGAGAGGAGGAGATAAAACTGCAGAGACTTTTCCTGCCAGGACCATCAGAACGGTAGTCATGATCATCTCTCACTAACTGGGAGAGGGGGACCCAGCAGTGGCA
>NW_008824934.1:4170669-4179184 GCF_000699105.1 Pygoscelis adeliae | reverse complement strand
GGGAGGGGGAATGCAATCCTGGTATGGAAAAGGCTGAAGCCACTCTATTTATAATTAACATGAGCTTCAGTCTTGTTGGAACCTGGCATGTTCAGAGCCTGCAGCTTCAGTCATTTGCTTGACTTTTTCCTCTAATTCCCATTGCTAGGTATAAACAGTTTGACCCCAGCTCCTGACCATCCAGGCAGGGCTCCCACCCTCCTAAACATTAATGAAAGATCCCTGCTCTCCGTTGGCCGATTCGGGCTCCACGCAGCGCCCTTTCCTCCGGGTCACTCTTCGGTTCCGGTGGAATTTGGCGTAACAGCGTAGCCCTGTGGAAAACACACGCGTAAGTGAGCAGGAGGGACCAGAGCTCACTACAGCACTAACGTCAAACAATTAGCTCTTGGCCTCAGTTCATGACAGAGCTTGCTGCAGAGGGGACAGTCCCAGGGCTGGGAAGCCTGGGCTGTGTCAAATGAGGTGGCAGAGAAACGCCTCACATGGGCAGGGCATATTGCTTTCTGGGCCCTGCTATTCTGTTTGGCTCACTGTTCTGGTTTGGGATTCATTGGCTCAGGCAGAAGGTTTCACTGGCTTCTTGAAATACCAATGAATTATTCTGATTGTTTCCAGTGATTTTATGGAAGCCCTGCTTGGTTTCCCCCTATTACTTCCCATTACTGTCTAAGTGATCTCTCCATTGGGAAATTACTATAGACTTAATGTGCAGCAGCAATGGCTAGGGAGCTCCCCTTGCTATTTATTTCCCTGAAGCTTCAGGCGAGGAGGGAATAGACTTTGAAGCGTTATTACTGGGAGGTCTGAACCAAAGCTCACTGCTGATCTCCCTCAGTTTCTCTGTTTTGGATGCTCAAAGTGCAGGGTCTGAAGGAAGCTATCTGATATAGCATTGATGAATACTAAGGGGGAAAAAAGGTATTTTGTTTGTAAAAAACATCAGTACATATTCTCCCATGGCAGTGGAAGGCAATGGGAGCCTCCGGTCAGGATAATTCATCGGTTTCTGGCACTGATAGATTTATCTTTTGGCGTCTGTTGTCTGACTTTGTTACACCAGAATGCATAGCTAGTTGGGCCAGACAGGGTACAGCTTATGTGTAAATAATTCTCATGAAAGCCCTGATTTTCAGTAGCCCAGGATCTGGTCACTGGGGATGGCAGGAGCTGATTTGATCATCCTAGAAACTGCAACTCTTTTTACTTCCAGAGCAGGCAGTAGATAGCAACAGTGCCAGCACCCCCAGAGTGGGGGAGGCTGAGGATTTATAGCTTCTTATAATGAGACAGCCCATAAACTGTCCTTGAGTACTTGTACACGGGAGACCCAACCGATGTCACAGGTCACTGAGGAGCCTTTCAGAGTGCATGTCTCTGGGCTATGTGGAGACCAGCTACCTTGAAGTTGGGTTTCTGCCTCTCATTACCAATCCCCCCAGGGCAGTCTGGCCTCCCAGAAGGAGAGCGCACAAGATCAGAGCTCTGCTCTTCTCTAAGCATCTTGTCTATCTTATCTGGACCCTACATCTCTGGGGATCTTTTTAATGCTACAGAGGATGCACATTTGGCATCAACTTATAACTACCTTAAGTACAAAGCAGGGCTGGGGGGCAGCCCTTGTTAGGCTTGTAGAAATGCTTTTCTAGGCTAATCTATCAGAACATCATCTCTGATGAGGACTTTCAAGTGTTACATGACACACCCAAGGTGAAGACTATCATTTAACATTGGAACTCCAGGAAAGCAGACTGTTTAACTGGGTAAAAAGTAGGTGAATGACCTGGCCAAAGTCACCAGGTACCTAACACAGGTCACAAAATTTGGCAACAAGAGTTATGTTCTGGCAGACAAGACCCAGTGCCTGGAGCTGATCCTGAACATGTTCCAGACTAGAAGAGTGCCTTTCAACATCTTCGTAACACAACTGTCTATTAAGGGCTGCTGTGGATTCTTCAGAAATAGTTTTAAGAAACAAAAGTCTGTATCCTGCCCAAACCTACTAAATTGCTACAATTTCCGTTGAAATTAACTCAGGAAAGCCATATTAGGCATAAGGTCATGTAAAACAAGGACAGTAGTCTGTTTTTATAATCTGTGATACTTGAAAGCACCATTGAAGTGTTAATATATTGTGGCTTCTTCTGTTAGGTTTGTAGGTATCAGGATTTTTGTTTTCAAGAGGGAAAACAAGATATCCTGGATGACTCGATGGTCATATTGTGAGTTAGTGGCAGGGAAAGGCTTAGAGCAGCAGAGCTTGGCTCCTGTTTTCACATATAAACCACTATTCCGAGCCAATGCAGCCCACTATGAAGCCAGCTGGGAGGAGGAGAGCAAAGAGCTGAACTCACCTTCAGTGCACATACAGTCATCGTAACATTTGTTGTTAAGGCCTCGATTGTGTGGTTTGCAGAGGTGTTCACGCAAGTCACAGCAAGAGCCTGCAACACAGGAACAAGGGTCAGCACAGCTCATTTATTCCCTTCCCTTGTAGGGCTGCTGACACCCATGACAGCTCCATGGTACAGACATCATCTGTTCCCACAACACGCCTAGAGAGCCCTCCTCTCTGCATACCACTTTCTAGCAGTATTAAAAATCAGGATACTTGTATTAGAACCTGGGCTGGATTTCAAACAATCTCATGTTTGGAGAAATGACTCTACCAAGCTGATCCTGACCTGGGAGGCAGTCAAGGTGATGATCACATGGCTCTCCTTCAGCCGTCACGGTTTCGTTTCCACTGTTGGGGCTCTTACTGCGGCGTTTCTCTATGGAAAAAAACAAATGTTCGTAGAAAATTTCATGCAAAATTTTATTTTGGAGACTGTTCCAGGGTAAGAACAGCCTCAAACTTCAAGAGTTTGAACTCTAAACCTTCATATTCTAATCTCCTCCCTATTTCTCCACCCTCCAGCTATCATTTTTCCTCTGCCCTCAAACTATGCATCCAAAATGAGAAACATTCTGAAACGGAGCACAAAACACAATCAGCATTATGCTTTTTCTCTCTTTCCCCATGTTGTGGTTTAACCTCAGTTGGCAACTGAGCACCACACAGCCGCTCGCTCACTCCCCGCCCCTCAAACTCGTAGGTTGAGATAAAAACAGTTTAATAATTGGAATAATAATAATAATTAATAATAATAATAAATATACAAAGCAAGTGATGCACAATGCAATTGCTCACCACCCACTGACTGATGCCCAGCCAGTCCCCGAGCAGCGGTCGCCCCGGCCAGCTTTCCCCCAGTTTCTATACTGAGCATGACATCACATGGTATGGAATATCCCTTTGGCCAGTTTGGGTCAGCTGTCCTGGCTGTGCCCCCTCCCAGCTTCTTGTGCACCTCCAGCCTTCTCAGTCAGTAGAGCATGGGAAGCTGAAAAGTCCTCGACCAGTGTAAGCACTGCTGAGCAACAACTAAAACATCGGTGTGTTATCGATCCTAAATCCAACCTCATCCTAAATCCAAAACACAGCACTGTACCAGCTACTAGGAAGGAAATTAACTCTATCCCAGCTGAAACCAGGACACCCCACCACTATGATCTCACACCCTTCAGCACATCTGTGAACACTAACCATTGGACAAGCCTTACAGAATTACTTTTGGGAAAGAGGACAGGGAGGTTTAGCACCTTTCTTTTTAGCAGATGGCCACATTTCTGGTTTGAGATCCTCATAATCTGTCCAGTCAAAGAGTGCCATATCTAGGGTGGGCATCACATCCCCATCTTGCCTGAGGCGGGCCTGCAAACCACAAGAAACCAAAGAGACAACAGATTACACTTCTGTAGTGACACTGAAGTCTTTGCAAATTTTCCTGGTGCTTTTAGACCTTAAAAAGGCCTTATGATCCCACCCCCCACCCCTGTCTTGTCCACTGGGGATTCTTGGCATCTTATTTTCAAAAGGGAAGAGCTTTCCCTTGTTGCAGCTGAAGCCAAGAGGGAAGTTTCCACTGCTTCTGTGTGAGGATAAAAGGCAAGCAAGGAGCATTAGGACATGCTGCCTCTCCAGCCAAGTGCTCCTACTGCCTCTCTGGTCTTTGAAGCTGAATGAAGATGGCTAGCTAAGGGAGAGGTAGGGCAGGGAAGAGAAGCAATTAAAGGAACTGTTTATGAAGAAGAGATGTTTAGATGTCTCCAAGACAGAGAGCTGCTTTTGAGGGAGGGCTTTGGTGTTAAGCAAGCACTTACCTCTAACTGAAAAATAAAAAAAAAAAAAAGGAAACTGGACCTTATCTGCAGGAGATTTCTGTCTGCATCAGAGGTACAGTGCAGTTACCAGCTGTCTCTGTCTCTTTACCTGTGACCGTGGTGATGTGGCTGGAAGAACAGGAGGCTCTTCTGTGGACACAGCTAGTTCCAGTGCAGTGATAAGAAGCATGGTGGGAGTCAGACTTGTAGCTTCCTCTGCCTGGAGGTTTTGAAACTGTTCTTCAAAGCTTTCAGGTTTCTTGTACAGGGAGCTTGGCCCAGCATCAGGAGTCTTCCCTGCAGAGGGCAACAGGTGCAGTAGCATTAGCTTTCTCATCCCTTTTTCTCTCTGTGTGCCATAGTTTTGAGTCAAAGGAATTCAGATTTCATCCAGCCACTGGCCAGTGTTCTACCACCCTGAGCTGCTGTTTAGACCAGTATAAAACAGTGATGTGCTATTAAATTAAAGTGATAGATCAAGTCTAGAGTATATGCACCTTGCTTTTTACACACTTAAGTCATACATAATCACACCTTCTTGAAGATATGTCTATCTCTTGCTTAAGAAGCAAAGAATTTCTTCTTCTGGTCTCAAGAGTACAAAATGTACCTGTTAAACCATTTTTAAACCAATGGATTAAGCTGCTGCAAATACCTGTGAACACATTCTTATTTGATTTTAGTAGTGGGTTATTTCAATTTAGCTCGTCAGGACCTACCTAACTTGAAATAAGAATATCTTCACAGCCTGATCCCTGCTTTTCCTAAGTATTAATTGAAATATAGACCTTAAGTTAAACCAAAGAAACAAGGCCTGTTTTGTAGTCTGCAAATATTGCTTCAAACCAGCTTTGTTGCATACTCTTCTATATTGCTTCACATGAGTTGTTTAGTCAGTCCCCTGAGAAAACAATAGAGCTCTTCTTACTGACACAGGGAGGAGTGATAGCTGGAACTCAGGGATACTGACACCCAGGTTGTCAAATAGCGTAGATTGACACAAATTGCCTGGCTTTAATGGAACTAAAGATTCACCATGCTGACCATACCATACCACAGAGACAAACACCCACAACTTGACCTGCAAAGGAAAGCAGTCCCAGTCAAAAACAAGCAACATTTTAAAGTAATTAGTGCAATTTCACATATGCAAAATTTGTATTTTTTGTTGTTCAGCATAAATATAGAAGAATACAAGCTCTGATGAGAAGAAACTGATCTTCAAGCAAAGTAGGGGTTTTTGTACTATTTCTATTTCTGGTCATGTTTCAAAGTCAGTGGAAAGATTAAACATGGCTTGGACATGTTTGTTCATAAATTGAACCATTTGCTAAAAAAGAAAAAAAACAAAGCAGGCCACCCCAAAACAACCCCTCAAGTCCTAGGAACTTTCAGAGCTCCCCCTGTAAGGCAAACCAGGTCATTTTCACAAAATTGCAGCCAGCAGTAAAAACCTCTGGTTCTGGAGTTCCCCTTTTTTCTTGTGCCTCTTTTGTTTGGCAGATTTCTCCCCGGAGCAGGCACACATCCCACACCCTCCACACACCCATGTGGCTCAACCACAGCTGCATCTTCTTGCCCTCACACAAGTGACACTCATTTTAAGTGACCCAACAGCTTCAGCTTCCCTTGGAGCTCAAATACCTCTGTGGTGTTTCAGCCTGTCCCTGCGGCTGTGTCGCCGATGCTCTCGGTTCTGCTTCTTTCCTCTCTCAGACCCAGGGGACTGGTTCTCTCTTTCAGGATATGGGAACTCAAACCCCAGGAACACATCCTTATGCTGTTTCAGGGCTGCTGGCTGTCCCTCTGCAGCCAGCTCTTCCACAGCTGGAGCTCCGCTACCCGTTCTGAGGGCCTCTTCCCCAGCTGGCCGCCCTCTAGAAGGCATGGCGTGGACCCTCTCCTTCTTGGCCAAGCCATGCTTGTGGTGGTGCCCACTTCTGGGCTGCTGCAGCCACGTCTCTTGGTTTTGAAGATGGTTGTTGTTCTCTGGGACATTTTTGAGCTTTGTGCCAGGGTCCAGGGAGACTGCGAGACTGATGTCAGAAAGAACCAGCACGCACAGGAAAAGGAAAGGAGAGAAGAAGGTGGAAGGAGTTGCCATAATCCTGGGTGCTCTGCCTCACCTGCAATTAAAAAAAAAAAAGAAGAAAAAATAAGCAACCAACTTCTAGGCACTGCAAAGGCAAGCAAGATTCAGACCTAGGACACTTAGATGAAAACAGTTACAGTGTCCAGAGCTGGAAGTGCTTTTTTTCCCTCCTTGGTTACCTCCTCCTCTCCCAGCCCCAGTTACAGCAGCTGAGACACACGTGCAGGGCCTGCAGGGCTGAGAGGTCCCAGTTTCATGTGCAAATGAGGGCCATCAATCAGTAGGACATTTCCCTTTGATTCCTGACTAGTCCCCCTACCCTCCCATTCACAGCCTATCATCTGAGGGGCTGGGGAGGCTGGCTCCTGCAGGCCACAGCTCCTGAGCCGCCTGCGCAGCACCAGCTGTCTGGCTAGGGCTGTTTGCTGCCAGGTTGGCATCCTGGGCCTGGCTGGCACTGGCCTCTCCTCACAGCTCGTTTCCTTGCAATGAAGATGTCAAGATGAACAGAACTGGAGGCAGATGGTGGCCTCGCAGGACCAGCAACAGCCCTGAGCAGCTCAAGACAGAGACACATGGGCATGCACACAAATACTGCTTCAGGGTGGCTGAAACTGGTCAAGGGAAGAAAAAACACTGGACATTTTGTGCTGATACCTCACAGCGTGGCAAAGAAACAAATCTTCTGCTGTCAGCAAAGCAGGGGATGCTGCTCTAAAGATCAAGGGGCAGGGAAGCAGACTGAGTTTTCTCTAGTTTGTCCCACTTTCTCTCCTTGACCCTGCACAGGTCACTTCACCTCACCCCACCAGGTGAGGCTGTCACTGGGAGGGTAATTTATGTCCAAAGAACACTGAGACCGAGTCCCTCAGCACAACGGCTGCAGGCTATTCTCATTCATTCTGCTTCACTGTAATATTTTTGAGGGTCTTCCTTCATCCTTGTGTTTGTGAGACATGGCTTTGGGACATTGCACAAGTCGGAGATTTCTCTAATTAAGTCATTCTCTGTCCTTTCCCACAAAAAGGGATTTTCAGCATTTCCAGTGCAGCCTTTCACTCTGGGGTAGCTTTCTCAGACTGTCCCTGTCAACCTGGGCAGCATGAAGGCATGCTTAAAGCTGGAGTTCCCTGTGACACTGACACGGTCAGAAAGCCAGGCCTATGCTTACATTTGAGAAATACTGTCACAAAGTTACAGCCACAGCTCTTCACTCACCGTCCTCCCCATCTTTCCTGCACCCCAGCCCCCAGCTGCACCTGATGTCCATCTGCCTGTTCATTAGGTGAACCACTTTGCTGCATAATTACAATGGCTTGTACTCCCTCCTCCAGGTGCTTTGCTGCTTGACCAGCCATTGTCACCTGTGAAGGGCAGCAGGTAACATCCCCTGAGGCCAATCTCAGTGCCTTTTTGTGGAGCTGACAGAAGATACCCTAAGAATGGCCTTGGTTCTTCCTTTCCTCTTTTCTTTCAACCTATGAGACAGATGTGAAATGTTTTGAGTCAGTGAAACCTCTGCCATCATAGCAGCCCCAGCCTCATGGAGCATCTGGGGAGTTTAGAAGGACATGTCTTCATCCTCTTAAGTGAAAAGCCTGCTCACTCGTTCACCAGCTGATTCAGCCTTTCCAAGATTCATCTCTGTTATTGCTCAGAGCCTGGGAGCAAATTTTCAGTTCAGACCTCCCCTGGAAAGAGGTAGGAAGCATGGGGGCCTTCTCTTTAATGCAGTGTCTGAAAAGCAGGTCTTTCTACTGGCCACAAAGGACAACAAACTGCTACTTGAGGACTGAGTTGGGAGGTGCTGGGTAGTTCATTTGCTGAAGGCATAACACTATAAAAAAGTATTTTATTGGCAGCTACCTGGGACAAAGGAAAACCAGACCAACAGCTAAATCTGTTAACAAAGCACTTGAAGTCCTCCTTCAAAACCAATGGAACAAATAGCAACCAAGCAAACCCCAAGCTCTGCATCCACGGCATTTGTTTTTTCCTAGGATTTTCTCTGTAAGAACCAGAGCAAACCAGCTGGATCAAGGCATCACTCAGAACAACTCAAAGAGCTGGAAACAGCATCTTACCTTTTCATCTGTAGACAAAATGCCAAGAGGAGAGAACAAGTGCAAAGAGAATGCGAGGCAGGTGTCTCCAATCTCACTCACACAGACATGGGCCCTTTGATGGTGAACCTGACAGACACATTAGCTGCAGAAT
>NW_008824934.1:4166566-4170607 GCF_000699105.1 Pygoscelis adeliae | reverse complement strand
CAGCTAAATGCTGCAGGGCAGTTAAACAGAAGGTCTGCTTCAAAGTGTAGGGGGCATTTATTTAAGCTGCCCAGCTGTCTTGTTGGCATGACACAGGATGAAAGTGCAGCTAGAGCACATGTGTTGCCTCATCTCTGCGCTGCCTGAGAGGGCAGCCTAACGTGCTGTGTTACTGGGAATCTTGCATTAATAATGCAGATAAATACCTGTACTGCACTGTTGTCAGGGGAGGTCTGAGCTGCTTGCCAAACCAAAACAGTGCATGGACAAGTTTTGGTACCTTGGGTTAATGCAATGCTGCTGTGCTAGAGGCACAGAAGTCCCAGCCTTCTCTTAATCACTTTTTCCCATGCCCTGATCTATCTTCAACTTCAGAAACCTCTTCCTACCTTCTCCGTTTTTCTTACCCTACAGAAGCTGTAAAATTCACACTTCCAAAAGGCAGCTAGAAAACACAACAGCATCCCTAGTTCTCCTCAGTGCTCAGGTTCCTCAATATCTGAGCACCAAAGTAAACTACACCTTCTCCTCTGTCAGGACCACAGTCCACAAAAGAAGTCCGTGCTAGCCCCTGCCTTGTTGATGTAGGTGGCAGCAATGTCCTCACACTGCTGATGCACCTTTTCTGCAAAGGGCGAAATTCTGCCCCGAGACATATGCCAGGCAGAAAGAAGTCTGGTCTTGTAAAGAGATACCTTTCCTAAATTGCTCTAAAACAAATACACGTTACAAGTCCAGAACTCATCCTCTTCTTAGAGTTTCTATATTAATAAAGGAAATAGCTAAAGTACTTGCCAAGTTAAGCTGCCCCGTAGTTCTTCACAACACCAGACCTGCATCCTCCTTACTTCACCCAATGCCTTGCACTTTCTTTATATACTCTCAGGATTACGAGCCACCTGCCTCTTGAGGTAGCAAATCTGCCTACTAACAAGAAAATGTGTAAAGCAAAGATAAGGCCTTAGAACTACCCAGGGTGCAGCCTCAGGGCTGATGGATGAGTTGCAGTGCTGTCTCTTAGCCACTATTTCTGATCCATTTTGGGTTAGTAGTAGATGCTCACAACCCTGGAAGGAAATTAGGGGTTGTTTTGCATCTTGAGTAACTTTCTCTGTGGGCAGTCTCTTTATCTGGACTCACTGATACAATTGCTATTACTCTGCTTTCTGCTTGTAATCCTGCAAGGCAGCCATGGACTGAGTAGGTACACAGAAACTCAAGCATGTTTTCCCCCTATAAATACAGTTATGTCACCTTGGTGGGGAAATAGGTTCTTAAACTGCCCCTGCTGTATTTGTTTTGTATTTGACAAAGCAGGAACATCAGATCATCTACGTTCATTCGCATATCTGACTTAAAACATGATACGTGACGGTCCTAGCTTTAACTTTTCACGTATGTTCTTCATGTCACAGCCAAGAGGAACAAACTTTTGAACTGAGAAATAGAGAATATCAAGATCCTTTATCACCCCAGACCACAGATGATGCAGTTTTTATGCTCAAGGGCTGAACCAAGCACATACTCTGGGCCAGATTTCTCTTTGGCTCTGATAAGCTCAGACTTTGGCAGGAGTGCGTAAAGATTTCCTGGACTCCAGACAATCCCAAGCTGCAGCAATAGACAAAGTGTATGTGCATCTACATGGGTGTTGCGTGTATGTGCATGTGTGGCAGGGATGATAGACAATAAACCCAGCTTTGTGTGCCAGGCTCCCTGTAAATAGGAAGCCATAGGGTGATCGATGGGCTTGGGAAGGCCTGGAGCAGAATGGATGGGGTAGGCTCTATGGTAGCTGACATGCAGAGAGCTGGCTGGAGCCAGGAGGATGGCATTGTGCAGATAAATGAGATTTCACTTCCCTGCTGGGTCTCTTTCCATCTGTTTTTCAGTTTCTGGCGGCAAATGCTGGGAAGCTTCATATACAATCTGCCAAGAGACCTTCCTATTTCAAAGAGATCTCCCCCAGCTTTCTAGGGTCCCCAAAAGCAGACAGGTAATCTTATATGCACCCTTCTCTTTTCTCCTCTCCAACATTTCTTGCACACTCACTTTGTAAAGAATACTTTTTTTGCTGCTGGCCCAGATATCCTTGGGATGACAGAGCAGCAGTCCCCTGCTCACAGATCTCCAGTCCTTTTGGGTCCCTCTTTGGAGCTGCCCTCCTTAGGTTTCCTGTATCCATCGTCACCTTTCCTCCCTACCTTGCCTTTCATATTTATCTGACTCTACAGTTTCCTTGTCCTTCGTGACTGTTTGGTGTGAGAGATTTCCCCTCTGCAGATATTGAAGCTAGGCTACTTGAATCCCGCCACCACCCTTTGAAACATCTGCTTTCCTTTTGCTTGTGTTGTTTTCTCTCACTTTCTGCCATCACCAAACAGCACTCCACTGTAGAAAGGGTCAAATTCACTAATACATTAATTGCACTAGTGGCACAAGAGACAGGACATAGGGATTCAGGCTTGCAGGGGGTTGACTAGTAGCTGTAGTTGCTCCTGTGCCTCCACAAAGCATCTTCCGGGGGCAGCTCATATCCAGTGACCACTTGAAATGTGACTCAACATTAGTTGAAGGGCTGGAACTGGGACTCTGTTTTTGCTGACCCACTGGCCCAGGCAATCCCTTCCCTTCACTGGGCAGCTCTGGCTGACAGACTGCGCTCTGCCCTCCTAACCCCTGAGGACAGAAGTGGCTTGTTCACAGAGTGCAGCCCGGGAAATACCCTCTCCTGCAGGCCAGACTTGTGAGTAAGCTGGCAGTTTTGTACTTGTCACTAAGTCAGTGCTAAGCTCCAGCTCTGATGAACACTGGACACCTTGCAAATCCTTCAAGTGACTACGTGCCTCACGCCTTCAGCCACAGCCATGCCACCCTTTCTCCTGTGCCTACCCTGACCTGCACAAAGAGCTTCACTGCTCTCGGTGTCGGTGCACGAGCAGGGAGGGTGCAGCAACAACATCCTCCAGGGACAGAGCAGCTCAGCAAGTCACGGTATTGAAGTGGAAGAGGGGCACGTGAATGAATATGCAGTACCCTCTGCTCTGCTTCCCTCTGAGACTTCACGGAGTGGCTGACACAGCCATCATACGCAACCTGCTATCAAACAGAGTCTACTCTATCCAATAATGAGATTAAAATAGCAATGAGTCCGAGATTAGCATCCAAGATATAGTCGCTTGCTGTCAGCACAGCAGAGAAGACTCTCCAGTTTAATGCACAATGCCTAGTGACAAATGAGACACAATCAATAGCAAAGGTCATTGGTCACCCGGCTGGAAAGCACCTGCCAGTGTGACAGGGAAGAATGGGGGCAGATTTGGCCCAACCTTCACTGGAGGGAGAAGTGGATGTGTCCCGACTGGCAGAACAGTTAGGGTGTCCTTTCAACATTTTAACTTGCATGTCATTCTCACTTTGAACCAAAATGTGTAGAATTAATGCCGCCTTCTGCAAGGGAGAGGAGATGGGAATACAAAACCATTTCCATTAAACCCTCTGGTTGATGGAAGACTTCAGGTGTGAATTGGATAAATGTCACTTAAATCCTACATGATGAATTACTGGCTGTAATAAGCCATTAACTGGTGCCAAATTGATTTAATTCAGAAATGAGATCTCACTTTTATCAACAGAGGAGGAGCAGAGAATAACCCATGGGTACTCAGGGGCTTGGTGCGTGGCAGCGCACGGCTCTGCAAACACAATGACTCGGTGGGAAAAGCTTCCTTTGCCCCTCGGCCGCTTTCCACAGCAGCTCTGGCTCAAAGCCGGGACGTACCCCTGGGGTGCGCGAGGGGCTCAGCAGCTACCTGCGAGAGGGCCGATGCCTCTGTCCGAGGCGACTTTGCTTCCAGGGAAGGGGAGAGCCATCTAGGGAGGGAGCTTGCAGTAGTCCCTGAAGTAGCAGGGACTTGCAGTAGGGTGGTGGGGAGCAATCCCCAAAGCCCACGCTGCACACCCCTGCAAGGTGCACGGCGCTGCACATCGCGCCGGTGACAGAACTGCGGCGGGAGCGGGAGAGCCTGCAGCCTGCTCCCG
>NW_008824934.1:4154163-4165225 GCF_000699105.1 Pygoscelis adeliae | reverse complement strand
CCCCTGGGCGGGCGGTGGGGTGATGGGGGGCTGTGCGGAGGGGGCCCTGCGAGGTCGGGAGCCCCGTTTCGGAAGGGAGCAGTGTTGAACGCCTGGTAGCACGGGCTCAGAAATGCGGGCAGGAATACAGAAGTAAAGGCAATGCTTGTCTGCTGGGGAGCGGTGGGACCGGGGCGCCCCGGGGTACCCATCCCTGTCCCGAAAGCTGTGCTCCGTCCTTCTGTGAGCCCAGTCGTTAGAGAAACCAGTGTGTGAAACGGTGAAGGAGCATCTGGTGATTCTCCTTTCCCTCCTTTGAAGCCACGAAGCGGGCAGGGCGCAGCGCAAGCTGGTGCAGGAGGCCTGTGCTCGTTATTCTGGGCTAGTGCAGGAGCCCATGTAGTAGACACGAGCACTTTGAAGATGATGGATTACAAATTACGTGATGTCCCTGCCTCCTTTGCTTCCCTTTTCTTCTGAAAATTCTTCAGTAAGGGATTGCTAGCTTCCAAAAAGCACCACGAAGGAAGTGCAGGCTTTCTCTTTTCTGATGCCCACTCCTCCTCGCTTCCCCTAGCCATCCCTCAGTGCTGTCTGTTATGCTTGGAAAGCGGGACGACTTCTTCTGGAAACTGACCTCATACGCATAGGACAGCAAATTCAAATGAACAGATGAAAGGCTGTTACCTGCAGCATTGCTCCAGTCAGTTACTCCAAAACCTTAAGCTGAGGGAGTGTTACATGTGTGGTTCTTAGGCCTAACCTTGTGACTGTGTTTAAGGTTGGGTCTCTTGGGATGCTGTTGGGAAGGGCCCCTGTCACTGGGGTCTCAGTTTAAGAGAGGGGGATGTTTAGGTGAGGATGGTAACCTAAACCTCTGAACACACAAGATTCTTTATGCTACGCTGATGCAGATCTTTTGTACAAATTTGAGAGTCACTGCAGCTGGAGTGCTAGAGAGATGCTTAAGTATCTTAATTCTGTTTATTGTAGCAGATCGCTGATATTCCAGGGAGTCTTTGTGTGCAATGGTAAGATTCTGATTTAAAAAGGGAGAGGAGAGTAGCTTCCTGTTTTGTGAAGGTTGAAGTAATTCTTTGTAGATCTGAAAAACGTGCTTTGTTGCAGCTGAAGCAGCTTGAAAAATCAGTGGCTAAGCAACCGATTGGAATGTCTGTGGCTTATCAGAGGTCTGTGTAAGACACCTGTGTTACTGATGGAGCCACAGTGCTCCTGGAGGCATTTAAAGACATACACAGTTAATGAAAAATGGTGCTGCTATTAGTGGTTAGACGTGCATGCGGAGAGTATGGATAAAATAATGAAACAAATTAAAATTTGTAATAGAAAACTATGTACACCATAGTTGAAAATGTGTAAGGCACATACTCCACTATATAAGGAAAGCTGTTGGAAGGTTGAGCCCCAGCATCTGCTGTTTGATTGTTGGCACATGGCATTTAATTTGGCTATCTAATTTGCTGCCATTTATAATTGTCACAAATTGCAGGCTCCCCAGGGAAGTGGTCAGGGTACCAAGCCTGTCAGAGTGCAAGGAGCATCTGGATGATGCTCTTAGTCACGTGGTTTAGTTTTTGGTTAGTCCTGCAAGGAGCAGGGAGTTGGACTCCGTGACCCTTATGGCCACCTTCCAACTTGAGATATTCCATGATTCTGTGTGACAAATTCCATGTTAACTTAATGATGCAGCTGTGCAGAGTTTGGTTTTGGACCAGAGCGAGAGAGAGAGAGACACTCTGAAGCTGTTGGTAGTAGACAGCAGATGAGTACCTGTGTTGTGCAGTGTCAGTGGAAGATGCAGATCCTAGCCTGAACAAGCAATGTTTCATGGTGGTGTTGTGAGAATAAACCTATAAAACTGAGAAGTTCTTGTGTTGTAATAGGATACAGAGGTTAGAAAAGAAAAGGGGTATATTCTAGTATGTTATGAGGACATTTATGTGGCTTAAAAAAAAAAAAAAGTGTTTCTTGTGCTACTAAAAAGTGATTGTCTAAACTTTCCTGTGTCTTAGGAATCATGAATTCTCCAGTCCTAGCAAAATGCATGAAAAAGGGAGGGAGACAGTGAAGAACTGTGAACTGGACAGATTTTCACCTTTTTTTTAATAAAACCCAATTAAAAAAAGCAGGAATTTGATAGATTACTCATAATTTAATCTGAGGTGTGAGCCAGAACACCACAATGATGCTGTCTTTGGTTTTTGCACTATTGGTGATTTCTGACGTGTTGGTTGTGGAGGGTGCTTAAACCTTTCGCAGTGGGCCCTGCGGATTTGTCGTGGCAGCGTTCATATGCTTGTGACTAAGCGCAGAGGACAGTGTGTTGGGTCTGAGCTCAGCAGCCCTAGGGAAGTGGACGGCTCCCTGAGCTGACTGCGTTAATAATATAGGAGCCAGAGGATAAACATTCTTTTTGTGATTACTTCCAGGTTCTGGGAAAGATGACCACTCTCACACGGCAGGACCTTAACTTCGGGCAAGGTAATGTGTTGTGCTATGCTGCAAACTGGTACGCTTGCAAGGCTTCTTGTTGGCGCATGAGCTTGTGGAATTGTTGTTGGAGGGTTGCTCTGTCCCTAAACTTCCTGCAGCTAAGGGGAAGCAGGTGAAATTTATGCAGGGAAAACCACCTTAAAAAAAAAAAAAAATCCTATGAGTATATGGTATTGCTCTGCACGCTTCCCCCTGCCCCTGCTTCAGCATCTTTTACTTTTGTGTTTCAGTTGTTGCAGATGTTCTTTCAGAATTTCTGGAAGTGGCTGTTCATCTTATCTTATATGTCAGAGAAGTTTACCCTATTGGGATCTTTCAGAAGAGGAAAAAATACAATGTACCTGTCCAGGTAGGAGATTTTCCTGGAAGCTGACAGCCATGTGGACAAGCAAAATAGCGGGGATCAGTCAAAACTCACCAGAACAAACTAAATCACTTCCAGAATTTGTTTTAATGTGCAAACTCATTTTTGAAGAGAGCTTAGTTCCTGTCAAAAGGGAAAACAGCCCTGTAGCTGAGGATACGGCAGTATTTATGGAACAAGCAGATCACGGACAACAGTAGTAGGCGGCTTCCCCAGCTATGTGTAGTAAGGTAACATGAAAGCATGCTTCCTAGGAAGCAGAGATGGTTGGAATATACTATTCCTAATATGCTATTGTGGGTATATATTCCCAATATACTACAAGTGTGTGGGTACAGTGATCTGCCTCAGCTAATTAACCCTTCCATGAAAGAATTACTCGTTTGAATTGGCAACTTAGTGGTGAAAAATTCTGTCATCTGAAGCATGACTCAGGTGCCTTGTAACACATTGGTGCTTCTGTTTAACTCTTCCCATTTAGCATTGTCCTGGTTCACATCAGAACACAGCTCTGACTATTCACTGTATTTGCTACAGATGTCCTGCCACCCGGAGCTGAATCAGTACATCCAGGACACGCTGCACTGTGTAAAGCCCCTGCTCGAGAAGGTAAGATCATATTGGGAACCTGGCCAAAAGTACTGCAAGCGGTTTTGATAGAAAATAAGAGAACATAAATACTGTCTTCATTGTAAAATTTATTTATAAGTTTACCATACACAATATGCTAGCTGATAAAGTTACTAACAAAAATAAAAATAACATCCATAACCTTTCCTTGCAGTTAAGGCCCAGCCTTGCTGCTAATCATTGGCATGTAGTTGCATCTAATACATGCAAATGAGGATATACAGCTCTATATTTTCAGTTACATCATCCTACACATTAACTTTCTACTTTTGAATACATTTAAGTTTAAGCACCTAGCTGGCAGAATAGTTTGAATGCTTTGCTGAAACCCAGCAAGCAAAGGTAGGTTTGAACTTGAGGTTTTGTCAGAGAAAGGTGTGACTGTATGAAACATTTCAGGATGTAGGATGCTGCCAGATTTTGCATTCTCTGCTCTTTACAGACAACCTAACGCACATTCAGAGAAAGGAAATAGGTCATTTTTACATTGTGGTAGTACAAAGCTGCTGTATTTGTCCAACAGTCTAAGCATGTCTTAACTTCCTCATCATTGTCCATTCCCAAGTGATGCAGTGAGATAGCTGTACATTTCCTCCTTTGTTCCAAAACAGTATCTAGACAAATGTGCTATTTAGTGCACTTCATCTCCCTAGGCCTTAGCGATGAGCTATCAGTTAAACATCTAGCAAGAAAGGGCTTTGCAAAAGCATTTTTTTCTGATTGGTAATAATAATCTGACAGTGCTCAAGCTTTGGATAACTGCTAGTGCTGAGAGCCACAACAAATAAGCGTACTCCCACTTTATCAGAAGCATGTGAAGCACACTGGGAGCAGAAGACAGCTTGTTTTAAGGAAGGGATTTTTCTATCTTTGTTCTTGCAGAATGATGTGGAGAAAGTTGTAGTTGTAATCCTGGATAAAGAGCACCACCCTGTGGAGAGATTTGTCTTTGAGATCACCCAGCCACCTCTTCTTTCCATTAGGTAACGTTTCCATTACTGCTTGCCCATGGCATCCAACACCTGCCTCTGCAGAGGTGTTCTGGAAGCAGCTCCAGGCTCCAGTACTTTGCTGCATGCCAGTAACAACTGTCTCCTCAACAGTTCAGAGTCCCTGCTGTCCCATGTGGAGCAGTTACTGCGTGCCTTCATCCTGAAGATCAGCGTGTGCGATGCTGTGCTTGACAACAATCCCCCAGGTAAACATGTCCATACAGCCTGATAGCATGGCATTGCTTGACTTGAGACAACGATAGGTAGTGCCTGATCCTCTGTTAGTTGTCCCCTGATCCGGAGCCTCCCATTTCTCTTGCAGGTTGCACCTTCACAGTTCTGGTTCACACACGGGAGGCTGCCACACGGAACATGGAAAAGATCCAGGTGATAAAGGTGAGCGATATCTTTGGCTACCTGATTGTGTGTGAGCAACCTGCAAAGACTGGAAATGAAAGAGTTTTGGCATCTTTAAGGTTAAGGCTGCTAGATAATGTTAGCTTTACATGATACACTTCATTTTAACACATTCAAAGCAAAGTTGTGGTTTACACTGGTGAGGTGACTAAGCACATTCACCGCACACCAGCCACAATTGCAGACCATAGCTGCTTCAGTGCCTGAATTAGATTGTAACAACTTACTGCATAATGCCTGCTCAGTCACTTAGAAGTACTCTGACATATAGAATAGTCAGGTATAATAGAATAGGTACTTAAATTTAAGTAACCCCCCCCCATCCCACATCCACTATGTGTGGATGACCGATTCTTTGTAAATAGCAAGGAAGACTAAGATTCAAGTAACTAGTGGGTTTTGGGTGCACAAATACGTTTTATCTTGCAGGAAAGTGTGTGCAGATCACTTTTTAAAGCAAGATTTTTTTTTTTTTAAGAATCCTTGCTTAGGTACAGGGGAACTTTTTTCTCTGAGCCAAGTTATTTTGGGTGTCCTAAGGCACAATATAAATAAAGCTAATGAAGTATAAAATTGTTTCAAAATGGAAGTCTGCTCTGTACTGCTTAGTAATGGAAAGGGGTAGTATAGTAGGCCAAACTTCCAAGGCAGGACAGAAATCCATGCCCTGAGCATTTTGAAGTTGCAGTACAATGTTGGTGTAACGAATATAATATGCTAGCTCAGGACAGCTAAGAGTATATCTTTTAAAGAAACAAGATGTCACCTTTCGAGTAAGTAAAATGGGTTAACCTTATAGTTTGATGCTGTAATTGAAGGTAATTATGCCAAGTCTGAGAGCCAAGTGTGCAAGTGTTAAGTTTTGCTGTTACGAAAAGTTTGAGTTACCTGTTTCTTCCCTCAGCCACTAGATCTCTCATTCACTTAATGCTGACCTAGTGCTGAGAAAGAGAGCTCACCTTACAGGGTCTGCCAGCCTCCCTGCAAATAAAGCACCTGTGTTGCTGCCCCTAGGATTTCCCGTGGATCCTTGCTGATGAACAAGACGTGCACATGCATGACCCCCGGCTTATTCCCCTGAAAACTATGACATCTGATATCTTAAAGGTGAGCAGAGCATTCTGGCCCAAGAGGTGGCTGAAACTGCATGTACTTTAAGCTTTGTCTACTCCGATGCTAGCTCTGCAGTTTTCTGTAGGGCAACAGTTCCAATACTGCTGAGCACTATTATTGCTTAGTCTTGCAGATGCCTGTGCCAGTAATGAGAACAGGGCAAGACTCCTCATAATAAAATAGGAAACCTGGTTATGAGGGAAGGTACAAACTCTTCCTATTTAGCCTGTTGCAGACTTTTTTCCCATTCACCTACCTGCACATCAAACAGAACTGATGCTTGTTTCTCTCCTCCAGATGCAGCTGTATGTAGAAGAACGAGCCCACAAAGGCACCTGATTTCAGATCTTCCTTGCCTTCAAGCCTCATCTGATCTTCCAGTGGAATAAGATATCTCACAAACCATACCTTGATAACCATCTCTTCAGCTGGCCTTCTGGGTGAATGTAGAGCAGCTGCTGCCTCTTTATTTCAAGTGCTCTTACCACTGTATATAGAACTGACTTGGAATGTGGAGCCAGAGCCTGTTCCCATGTACACTCGTGAGCGAGTGAGTATAGGTTTTGTTACAGTGAATCCCTGGGGGCAGGATACAGCCAACTGCAGTATGCAGTCAGCGCTTTGTACAAATCCACTTCTCACCTTAACAGGGCATCGCCATTGCACATCGGCAGTGATACACAGCGATCTGTTATATGCTCCACTAGAGCAATGGACTTATACACGAAGGGTGAGTGAGGCCTTATGTAGTGTCTGTCCACTGTGACTGTCCCAAGTAGTCTTCAATAAATATTAAGTTTTACCGCAGTTGAAGTAGGCTGAGTTCTGTCCAAACCAGCCTCCCCCCTTAAGTGAGGAAGTATTTTTATTTTGTATGGAGCTTTGTATTTTATGTGGAGCTTCCACCACCTTTCCACACCTTTTCTGGAACATGTGGGATCTGTCAATTCCTGTGAGAGGCTATACAACCTTGGTCTCTACCCTTTCCATGGGAGAGCTTTCAGCATTGGCATGGCATTAAGCAAGGTGGAATTTGTCTGTCCAGCAAGGACACTTGCCAGATGTCCTACTCTTAACAGAGAGCAGACAAGGGAAACACTGTTAATCCTACACCTGTCAAAGGAGATGGAAGGTGGCCTTAGTATTGCCTCTGTGCATACGGGGGTAGAAGACACGGTTCATAGTATGAGCTGAGCTTGTTGGTCAGACAATTCGATAGGACAGCCAGTATAGTACCTCCCTGCTTCCTCCAAGTAAAAGTGCAAGAATGCTATAGATCCAGGTTGTGCGCTGCTTTAACATTTTATATAGGGTTAGACTGTTCAGTACAAACCAAGTACTTTGGTAGTACAAAGGTAGTATGGAAAAAGCCCAGCACAATCAAAAGGCACTTACGATGTAAGGTAGCCACCTTAAGGGATTCCTCATCTCCTGTTTCTCTAGCTGTTTATTCAGACAATGATGGGCTGTATTTGGACAGGGAAGGTATGTACCATTTTGATCACATACACTTACAGAAATACTAAAAAATTAAGTACCAGTGACACAGCATTTATGAAAAAGGGTTGACAGTTTCCTTATGCTATGAAAGGTCTGGTGTGAAAGATTCAGTTTAATTATGTGTAAAAACATTAACAGGAAAATACCATACAAAGCAAGTCTTTCTGTAGCAGAGCCCTTGAGGGGGGCTGAGTGCACGTGAGACCACCTGGTTACAGTCCTGAGGTAAAAGCAAACACTTCTATTGTGCCTTCATAACAATGTCAGAGGCCCAATGGTGATGCTGCTGTTCGTCACTCGGATCCCATACCATCCTGCCCAGAATTGGGTGTCTTGGCCCCCATGCTGAAACCAGATGTAACGAACTCCAGCTGGGTAATTCTGGAAGGTGTGAGAAATCTGGAGAGAAAGAAGAAAATTCCTCTTAACTTGCCTAAGTAAACCAGCACTGACCTAGAAGCTAGGACAACTACAGTATGCAAGTCTTGGTCTCAGGAAAAGCTCATTCTAAGATATCTTTCATTTAAAGTGCATCATACCCCTTTTTGAGGGACAGGAAAAAAGCCTCTTATTCAGCCTTCTGCCCCGAAATCCTCTCCAAGTCAAACATAGCATTAAGCTTGATTCTTAGGTACGTTTCTCATGTAAGCAACAACGTAATGGGAGACTCTACAGCCAGTCAAACCAGTTAAACACGTTTAGCAGTTTAAGAAAAGTAACATCAGAAATACTTTAAATTACATCCATGCAGTAGTTTTAAAGCTTTTTGATCCAATAAAAACAAGAACTGTGCTCTTGTAACTTAGTTATTTAGACAAAAACTTAAGTGAAAAACAAACAATTAAAGAGACTGAGCTAAAATAACACAGAAGCCCAGGGGATACTCTTTAGAAAACCCTGGGCACCTACAAACTGAACCTAGCTCTTTCATGGCACTACTGCTTCTTCAGCATTGTCAACAGCAAGGACAGACTTACCTTTTGTAAGTAGGAGGAGTACTGAAGAGCAGAGAAAGTAGGTCCACTTGGGACTTTTGGCCAGGTAAGACTCGCAAGATTCAAGTGTCACAATACCGATGTAAAGCTACTGCCCACAGGGCTGCTGCTGCTTACCTCTCTCCACATCGCATCATTCCACTGTTCTATAACCACTGGCTCGGGGTGGAAATCGTCAAGGACAATGTAGTCTTCAGAAAGCAGCCTCACTCTAAGTTCATAGCGACATCCACAGTCAAATCTGGCAGCATACCTAGAGAGGCAGGGAGTAATCGAGGAGCAAAGTTGTACACACACTGTTCAGTTTTCTTTAGTGTTTGAAAACAGTCTCCAAAGGGAGACCCGTCTGCAGAGGAAAAGGAATGTCATCCCCATAGCTATGAAGAAGTTCTAAAACTTCCAGCTATCCTGCTCTTCACAGGATTGCCGCCTCCTTACAGCCCACTGAATAAACTTAGATGTAGCTTATGCTTTACTCAAGAGCTGCAACTCCCAAAGGATAAAGAACTGATTTTATAGCATGAAAAGCTTGAGAGGCCTAGCTTATGTCTAGGCCAATGCCAGAAATTCTAGTTTTTCGTGCATACACTTACCAATCCTTGACTACAATTTCAGGCCGTTTCTCATCCATCAACTGATTCCAGTATCCTTCTTTCTGCAGGGTAATGAGTTGAGACTTGAAGCATGGCCTGCAACAGCAATAGAAGTGTTCACAACTTCACAAAACACATCTCTTCCCTCTCAATGTCCACACTGTGCCTGACAGCTTTACTCTTGCCAAAAGCCCACCCAGACCTTGAAGGCCCGCAAGACTGACATGGCTAAGGCATGCCTTTTTCCATAGCCAGAACTAGCCAAGGTAGTGAACCGATTAGCTTCACTCCCAGATAAAAGAAATAGTTACCTACAAGCTGGATTAAGAGGGGTCCCTGCGCTTGTATAGCATACGTTCGTAACAGGGAACTACTGTTTAATGGATGTAAAAGCAGCTAATCCTCCTGTTGACAGCTTTTATTGCAAGCTGTTAGTATGACAAACACACCTACCACTCTTAGAGGTTACAGAGCTTTGACCTTCTCAGGTAAGTGCATCTGATGGGCTTGCGAAACCTTAACCTTTGCCCACCACCTTTGGTAGAAGAGAAGCAGATAATCCCATGTGGATTATCATGACTATAAAAAAGTGACAGGAAATTCCTGGTAGGGACAGAACATACTTTTAGCACATGCCCCAATTAATTCTCTCAGCAGTACACCTGTCTCTTTAGACTAACTAGTATAAAAGGTTAACTAAGCTCCTTCCTTTTCCCACACATGCAGTAAGGTTCAGTGACCTGCCTCAAGCCTTCTACCCGTAGTGCCTTTGCAGACAGACAGGAGGAAGCAGGTCTCCCAGCTCCAGATTACTGGATCCAGTTCTTACCCATACGAAGTGACAAAGTATTTGTGTACTTTGGGGTCTGGCATCTCTTTTCCATGAGGTCCAGGCATATCCTCAATCTTCCACTTATCTCCGTCATTATTATCAAGTTTCCAGTGCTGAAAGTTCTCTAAAAACACAGATATCAAAGATGAGCGTTAGGACCTCACTTCAGTTTCCAGCAGTATCTTTGCTTTTGTTAAAGAATCAGCTACAGAAGAATACTAGGAACCTACTTTGATGAGTTTTCAGATACGCTGAAAACTCAAATGTTTTTCCTAGAGCTGAAAGCGACTCCTGTCTTTATGTTGCCGTTACTTTTAGTGTGGCTGCCAGCAGCTAGGGCAATAGGTAGCAAGATCAGAAACTCATAATCAGTAATAAAGTAGAATTACTGTAGTTGTATTAATCAAGTCTTTGACAACAAAAATTCCCCAGCTGCCCAAATGTTTAATCCAAATACCTGATAGTTTCATTACCACATTGTACTTGCTGTGCAAATTAACTGTCACCGAGCGCAGTGCTGGGGCCTTAGTGACTCCTCTGGTCGCAACCACAGATACGTATTTACCAATACTTTGTCTACCCACGGCAGTTTTAATGCAGATGTTTACTTGTGGATCTGACCCAGCAGAGATCCATCAGTAGCTGGGGACAGTCCCACACCGCCAGCAGTACTTGAGTAACGCAGGACACTGACTCATTCTGACTGTTAGGAAACTCTTAGCTCTCTACCATAAATAATTAAACAAACCTTCAGCACAGGGGTTTTTGATTAAGTTTCTCTTCAAGTTGCAGAGCATATAGAAGATCTTCCAGTCAGAGATGCTTCTGTCCAAGTTCTGAATATAAAACCCCTCGCGCTGGCACTTGCGTTTCCATAGGGTGGTCAGATCCACCACGTACCGCCACTGCGTGCTGACCAGCCTGCAGGTGCAGATCAGATCCTGGGCTGGGAGCAGCGAAAGCAGCTCCACCAGGACGTCTTCGGGGAGGTCGGAAATGGTTGTCATCACCGACCGACAGCTTCGGTGACGGCCTGCAGGGGTACGCGATGGAAAATCCCCGGGCGCCGACAGCACAGAGCTTCGGAAGTAAGCAGAGTTTTTACTAGTTACTAACAGAACTACAGGACAAAC
>NW_008824934.1:4151971-4153670 GCF_000699105.1 Pygoscelis adeliae | reverse complement strand
ACTGCGCTGTAAGCCCGCGGGTCCCTCCCAGGCCGTCTCGGCTGGGCAGCACGGGAGGCAAGGCACAGAGGAAAGAGGGTTAGGGTGGGGGGCAGATAGGGAACCCGAGTGCGCCCCAAGCACGGCAAGGGATGGAAGCTGCCCCGGGAGGCCTGCCGATGGGTGGACCAGTTCAGAGATACTGTGGGTCGGAGTGGAAAAGGAAAATCAGCCAGGGCCCTTCACCCCTTCCCTGAGTGCGTGGGAAATCCTTGCTAAGAGAGGAGACCGGTAATGCTCCATCACCAGGCAGAGCGCGGGTGAGGCATGTGAAATTCCTGCAGGAGATTAAACCAGCACACGCTCTCTTTTTTAAAAATCACATTTTATCCTTCAGGACTGTCGTTGAGGGTTGGGGGGTTAGTGGGAGGGAGAATAGGAAATCCCACATGCTACCCCCAGAAAAGCCAGGGAATTTTAAATGACAGTTTCCTCCTGCTGTCTGCAGAGCAGATAGAGGACACATGACAGCTCTGCATCTGGAACATCCATTTAGGATGCTGTTATAGTAGTGACTCCCTATTTCTTCCCTCCCTTGCCAGATTTGGCACTGCCGTATTCCATCAAGTAGCATGTCAGGATATTTCACCTGCTTTGTCCCTAGTGCTCTCCTAGACTTAATGACTCACTCCTGACGAGTTTGGCTGCATCTGTGCAGTTTGCTGCAGTCTCAGCAGCTTCCCAGCATCAGGACTCAGCTGAGATAAGAGCAGTGTCACAGTGCGCCCCACACTGATGACATGGGGCTCTGAATCTGCACACTCACCTTCCCTTATTCCTGCAGCACCTGGCCCTAGAACTCCGGGTGGCAGAGAGCTGTTGGGAGTCAGAGTGCAGAATTAGCACGTGAAGTTAAAGCACACACTTCTGACTTAATTGCTTGGGTTATAAGGCCATAGAAAAAGGAATATTAGAGAATATCAACTGAGTTATTTTCAGTTATCCTCAGACCTATACTTATACAGACTCATGACAATGAAGATTAAGTGCCAGCCGCTTGAGAGAAAGCCTTTCAGATATAAAACGAACCACTGCAAACGTGGTTGGCAAGACACTCACCACTGATATTTAGATACTTCTCTGCAGCATTTGTTATCAGTGATGTTCTTAAAGGCAGAACACACACCCAGATGCCTCCCTCTGCAGAGGAAGTCATTACTAAGCTGATTTTTGCAGCAGCAGAGGTTTCTGGAAGGACTAATTCCAGTCTGGGAAACTGACAAACTGTCCACAATCGCAGATGTCAGCTCCTTGCATTTTGTGGATGGATTTTACTAAGGGCTTCAGTTAGAACATAAAATACTAATCTGCTCACGTGCTTCAGGGTATTAACTTAATAGGGGTCAGGAGACCTTGAGGTTAGGAAGCAATCTATGCCCCCAAAACCATGCTTTAAGATAACATGCTTATTTTCCCTTTTTTCTAATGCATCAGTGTTTGACATCACCGAGGGTGGGGAACCCCATGTCTGAAGGGCCACTGTGTCACCACTCCTTTCCCCCTTCTTTCTCAGAAAGCTCCATCCAGCCTGGCCCAAGGATGGAGTCCCTCCCTGAAGCAGTCCTGATCAGAATCCTGGCTTCCATACCTGCGGTGGATTTGGTGCTGGCGTGCCGCCTGGTCTGCTGCCAGTGGAAGAACCTGGTCGATGGAGCTGCGC
>NW_008824934.1:4147510-4151934 GCF_000699105.1 Pygoscelis adeliae | reverse complement strand
AGTGACACAGGAGAATGCAGAAAATTGGCAAAACTTCTACTTCTTGAGTAAGAAAAAGAAGAATCTCATCAAGAACCCATGTGGTGAAGGTGAGAGACAAGCATAACAAGCCCCAAGATTTCATAGAGATGACCAGTCACTAGGAACTGAGCATCATCTCCAGTCTTTGGAAAAAGCTTTTAGTTGCCATCAGGTTGCAGCATTTTCCTCTTGCCCAAGTCAAATCACTTAATGCATGCAGTCAAATCATTTAATGGGCATAAAGGCCTTTGACAATCTGCCTTTACAGAGGGCTCTACTTGACAACAACTTTATATAAGCCCCTGCAGGGATAAGAATCACATTCGAGAGACAAAAAATGTCCTTTGCTGTAATGGTAGTGGCATCTGGGTTTCCAGATTGCTCCTTGCCCACCCATGACAGGAAAGATCAAGCCTTTCCCCACTCAGGAGCTAGCCTGCCCTTAGCTCACCAGGTATTTCAAGGCTTCCTTCCTTGAAGCAGCTCAGACAAATCTCATTTGTACCTTCCTGACTACAGCCCGTGTTACAGAGCTGTGCACATACCCCATTTGCCATTATTCTGATAATTTATGAACTTCACTTGCCAGATCTACAAGATGCTTAGCAATAAGCAGCAGTAACCAAGTCTCATAACCCAAGCAGCAGCAAATACATTTCACACATCATAGACCAAAGCAATATCAACACAGCTTCTCCATTTTGTTTACAGATTATTTTTCTGCAAGCTTTTCCAACATCCACTTTCCCTCTGGCTAAGACCAGAAAAGCCCAATGTTAACAGTCATACTGCTTCTAGAAATACCACTTAGCAATTTAGAAATAAAGCAATCAGCATCTCTCCCCAGGCTATTCCTATGTTATGACACTGAAAGTGCTGACACACAGTTCAGAATAGCTAAATAATTTCACTGGAGTACTTTCTTAAATAAACCCACAGGTACATAGCCATTTTGGTGGGGAACGTTAAAGTTTGTTAATATTAAGTTCAACCAGACTAAAGGTTTTTGCCTGACCTCTACTAACCAACATCTCCACAGCCTACACAGAAAATTAGTGCTGCACCTAACAGCATACCTTTCACAAGCCGGAGAAAGGTTCCAGCGGGAGAAGGTCAGGTTCCCCAGGCCCTCAGAACCTAAGACTCATCCAAGTCTCTTTTCTGCCATTTGCAGAAGACTTGCAGCACTGGGGAGAGGTAGAGAATGGAGGTGATGGCTGGAAAATTGAAGAGCTCCCCGGGGACTTTGGAAAAGAATTCCCTAGTGAAGAAGTCCATAAATACTTTGTTACATCTTATGAGTAAGGCTGCTTTCTTCTCTCATTCAGGGAAGGGGACATTTTTGGTTCCCCCTGTCCCAGGAGAGGCCGTGATACCAATTAATATCTTGCATTTCAGGTGGTGTCGAAAGGCTCAGGTCATTGACCTTAGGGCTGAGGGCTACTGGGAAGAGTTGATGGATACAACCCAGCCTAAAATTGTGGTAAAAGACTGGTAAGTAGCAAGGATGCCTCAGAAGGTAGGCAGAGTCTCGAGAAGGAAGGGCAAGGAGGGCTTATACCTGCACTGGGCCTTAAAACCTCAGCTGCCAGATCCCCTAGATGTGAGACAGTGCTGGGTCTTGGCTTACTGAGCCACCAGCAGCTCCCACAAGCTTCAAACTGTTGGTGCATATGGCCTCTAAAGACCAGGTTCCTGTTATGAATGAGGGGAGGTGGTGGGTTGGGGTAAGGACCATTACAGATTTCCACCTCAAACCAAGGCCCCAGTAACTTGATGAGATTGGTAGAGCTTGCATTCAGCCAGATGCAGTTGCATGCTCTGGATCTTTGCCGAGTTCACACAGGTAAGACTAGCAGCTTGGATCTCCTTGCAGGTATGCAGGACGCAGCGATGCCGGCTGCCTCTATGAGCTCTGTGTGAAGCTGCTCTCAGAGAATGAAGATGTTCTGGCTGAGTACAAAAGTGAGACTATTGCCATCCCACAGGACAACGATGCCAACTGGACTGAGGTGAGTTACAGCTGTGGGCTCAGCAGGGGACACCCAGCCTGCATGATTCAGGAATATTTTCAAGTAGAGAGAAGCAGGAGAGCTCTCCTGGAGGAGGAGAAGGCTTTGTCATGTGTTCTGTGGAGCCATGACCCTGTGATTGAACAAAGGGACTATACTGGAAGGCTACCTTACATAGAACTTGGAAACTGGCTGAGCCACCACTGCAGGTGTAAGATGAAGGAGATGCCCAACTGGGAGAGGTTCAATGGCCTCTGAACAACAATGGGATCAAAGCTGCTCCCAGTAACTCCCACTGTAAATGTCCTCAATTGTTACCTAACCTGGTAGGTATGACTCAGGCAGGTGGGGTTGAAGGCTCTGTGCACTAAAGAAGGGTAGGTTCATGGTGGTTTGATGCTTACCAACAACCATTTTGTCTCTCATCCCAAAGATCTCCCACACCTTTTCCAACTATGGGCCTGGGGTCCGCTTTGTCTGCTTCGAACATGGTGGCCAGGACACACTATTCTGGAAGGGATGGTATGGTGTACGTGTTACTAACAGCAGCGTGACAGTGGAGCCATAGCCGTGCTGAACTGGGGTCTGCATGCTGGAGCCGACTTCCCTCAGGGCATCCCATGGCCTTTGGATGGTTTCTACATGGTGCTGCTTCTGGGCTGTACAGCATACAACCTTTCTGTGTATGCATGTGCATGTGCAAGATGCCAGGGGCCACCATCCATCCTTCCTCAAGGGGACTATGCAAATAGATTTGTGAATGCACCACGTTAGACTCAGCCTCACCACTTGCACTGATGTTCTCCATCAGACATGAGATCACCTAAAAATCCTGCAGATCTTACTTCTCTCCTAAGCCTTTAAGTACTTTAAGCAGTACTTTGGGCGTATTTTCTGGAAGTTAAAGAGTAGAAAAAAAAAGGAGGAAAGAAAAGCATAGACCTTGTGTCTGAGAACATACCAGGGAGACCCAGAGCCCTGTCACATCTGTGTCACCAACTGCTTCCATGACCCGCAGTGAAATCCTTAGCTTCTGCCCTTTATAAACAAGAGATGTCATTGCTTGCCTCACAGGAGCTCTAGCTTGGCTGCCAAGTGCTTAATTTTTAGTGATGATAATGCAAAGCAATAGGGATTGGGTCCTTTTCTCTTACACTGTTCCCAGCATCCATTTATCAAAGCAAGTGTCAGGAGCTGAAACCTCTGTGGTGTCCAACCCTGGAACTTCATTTGGCTCCCTCAGACAGCAACTGAGAGTAATCGCTAGGAGAGAGATGACAAGGACTTAGGGAAATGGGTTAGAAGCAAATTGGGGAGGGGGTCCAGGAACAAATGAAAACAAACTCATCTACCCCTTCCTCACCTCTGCATGCTTCATGCAACAAGCACCCTGGTCATCCAGTGTGACTCTTTGCAGGCTGGAAATATTCTTCACACAGAAAGCTGTTGTTAGCCCCACTTGATCTCAGTTCTTCCTGCTACTAACAGCATCTGCAAAAAGTACATGTCTTCCTCCACTCCATATGCTCACTGACAAGACAGCACGTTGTACATACTCCCACTAGTGCCTCTCGATATTGCTCAGGGCTGTGAGCCACCATCCCGAACAAAGGCACCTAAGCTTCCCTGAGCCAAGCCTGTCCCCACTAGTCAGTCCTCTCAGAAGAGCATCCCCTTAATAGAGCTGGTGTTGCCTAGAGAGATAGGCACTTACATTTGTGTCCGTCTGTCTTCCCTTCCTGGGCTGCCAGCACATACATACTTGAATGACACTTTGCATCAAAGTGCACCATTACAAATGCAGTGTACTACTATTACCTGTAGCCAAAGAAAGAGCTTTGAGCTGGTCACTTTGTGCACACTGCTTCATCGGGCTTTCTGCACTGCTGCACCTGGATGCCTAGGGCACACTGGCTTCCCAAACCACAGCCGTGCCAGGCCAGAGTCCGGGCAAACTTAATAAAATGACACAATTGTGTGTGGATCTTCCCTTGTGTGCTGGGTATTTGTCTCCTGTGCTTAAGCATGCTTTTTCTGTTCAGTTACGTGGAGTGATGTCAACCGGTCCTATCCAAAACACAGGAGTCATTATATCTTGTATAATACCATGAGTCTCTCGGAAGGAGGTACATGCTCTGTTCCCTGACCCAGCAGCCTCAACCTCTCAGAAGCACTTGATGGGCAACGGGTTTGCACAGCAGCAGCAGGCAGAGGTGCACTTAAAATGTAGTGGGAATTCATGCAAGGCACAGAGGGGGTCCAGGAAGGCTCCTACACAGCCCAGTCCTGACAGATGCCCTCCAGGTCACCTGTAACTGTAGCTCTACTGTGAGCTCAGCCTTGGTTCTGACCCAGGAGAGACCAGAACCACTTCAGAATTTAACTCTTTCC
>NW_008824934.1:4121481-4147482 GCF_000699105.1 Pygoscelis adeliae | reverse complement strand
TCACACAATGCAGCTTTATTCACCACAGCCTTTAATGCAGCTGACAAAGTTGCTAGTAAATATTCAACTTGCTGCCACTCTCTACCCCACAGAAGTGAGGCCTCTGTTGGTCCCTAAGGAAGCGGGACAGCAAGGGGATCAATATTCCACATTGTGATGCAATTGTTAAACTGAACCTTTCCTAAGCCACCACCTCACAGTCAGGACAAACCCCATTATTAAGCCTTCAGATATTGTGTCCCTTGTAAATACAGGGTAGGGCCATGGTCCCCACTTTAGGCTTACCTAGGCTGAACTACTAAACGCACACAGCCTCTCCAGCAGCTCTGTTACAATGAATGCAACTGCGCGGGGGCTTTCCCACTCCACACTTCCCCCTCATGCCAGCAGGCCTGATGTTCACAGTGGCTGCCGGGCATCCTGCAAAGCTGTCCTGACCTTCCTACTCACCTCCAACAAGTGCCTTCCAAGACATTCAATGCCTTGCAGCTTCACTGCAGAGAATAGCTACCTCTGCTCCACACAGCTTCTTGCAAAAGCTGCTGCTGACCTCCTCATGTTCAGCCACATTAGTGCTAGTCCCAATGCAAGTGAGTGCCTGGATACTTAAGGGGAAAAAAAAAATCTTGCTGGCATTATAAATATTTTGTTCCAAATGCCTTTTGAATTTTGATCAAATACCAGAAGTCTGAACACACCGAAATCTGCACCATACAATACATCCAATTCCAAGACTATGTCAACTCATCTGTCCGAGACGAACAGAGCACATGAGGTTAATGGGTTCTCATGTGTTACAAACTTCATGGAAATTGAGACGATGCAATTTCATAGGATTACAGAAAGTCAGTGCAACTGTGACAAAAGGATTTAGATGTATTAAAGCTCCCAGCCTCTGAAGGGCTCTATCACACACAGCTTCAAATGGGGGTTCCTTCTGCTTTCTGTAGTGCCAACACCAGCAAGCAGCTGTGTTGATAGTACACTGTAGCTTTTGGGAACATTGATGACAAATGCAGACATGTGTGCTGTACAGACAGAGAGGTCTGTCCCCAAGTACTTTATAACAGATATTCTCATCACCCAGACTCAGAGTATTTAGAAATACGAACATTAAAACATAGAAATTGAGTGTTGCTGGAGCATTCATGCTGGAGAAAAAACAAAACCAAAACCACAGAAAAAGGTCTCCTCCCAGTCCTGAACATGGCAACAAGAGCTGTAGAAAGGGCTCCTATCTCCTTTGCACATCAAACCCACAGTGCACCACGGCCATCTCTGGGGCAGACCACTGCTGAGCTTAGTAGTGAGCTACAAAGAATGGAAATGTTCTCTGAAACACCCCACATTGGAACAAGACAGCTGGATGATGAGAACTGGAGATAAGAGTTTAAGACATGAACTACTTGCTTTTGGCCAAGACACCAGCATGCACACACCTCTTATCCTGGCAGCTTTAATACTCAGAAGCACTAAGAGAAGCCCTAGATACAGCACTCCGCACAGCCCTTTCCTGCTCTCAGCAGCTGGCGTCTGATGTCCTGGGTAGCCAATTGCATCTTGGTGGCCACAGTTGCACGAGATCCCACTGTAATTTTCTTTGCTACAAAGCCCACCACAGCCAGTCCTGGCTATAAACACCATTATACTTAAAAGGGTTTTTCTTTTCATAACAGCTTCTACAGCAAGTCTCTTGCAGAGGAACAGAACAGAGCAAGATGGGGCCCTGGCAAGGAAGCACTAGCATACATCTCTTGTCAAGTCTAATTGAATTTTTCTATATGAAGCATCTATTATTACCCACCTGGGGGATGTGTGGACAGATGGAGGAGTTTGCTCCCCCACCAGGCATTCAAGACAGTATGGAAGGGATGGGGGAAGGGAGACAAAAAATCTGACAATTCCCTGTTGCTTGTAGCCCAGCTGTTCTAGCCAGCTGTAAAAGGGACAATAGTTTAGGAGATTGATGCCCCCTAAATCAAACAGCTTGTAGAGGCTGGGAATGGCACCTCCTGAAAGCCAGGATAGGAGAGCATCAGGCACGCCTACAGCCAAGATGAGTATGGTCACAAATGGGATGGAAAGCCAGCGACTTATCTTTGCATTTGGGCCCACAAGCCTGTCAGGAGTAGAAAACCTCCAAAGAACTGGAAAACACTGGGCTAGTGAAGAAACATCCCCCAGGCACACACCTCCCTTTGCAGCTCAGACACAGCCATTCCCACGCCTCCTTCATTGCTGTCCCACACCATACAGATATCTCAGGGAAAAACAAAGTCCACGGGTGAGCAGCGTTGGCACTGAGCTAACCTGATTCCTGCTTCTGCTTCCATCCAGCTAGTTCCTCCTGATGTCCTTGGGGCAGTGACCGCCCTGTCCTTCTCAGTCTCCTTGTCTATTAGGGAAAAAAAGGGCCTAAAGATGCTTTCCTACTGGGGAGGCGCTTTGGAGTTACAGAGAGAACAGCTATAGTGAGTTCAACTGGGAAGTCTCATGGAAGCTGGAAAGCGTAACTGCTGCCTGAGAGAGCTGAGCTCCTGACACAGCAGCCTGCATGTAAAGCAAAGGTACCCAGACAAACCAGAACAGGATAGGCAAGGTACATGGTCAAGACCAGCGTGTGAGGAAAAGATGTCACAGGAACAGAAGAGCCAGATACAGCCAAGCAAGCACACAAGCATGCTTCTAGGCTGAGTGTCAGCCTCCCTCATTTTTCGAGGAAGAATGTTTTGTCTCATGCAAAGAAAGATTGAAGCAGAGGTGCCCGACTGTCTACTTTATCTTCCCAGCAGCTCTGGACTCCAGCTAGCTGGCAGCATCCAAAGGATAGTGCTCTGAACGCAGCCCTGTTTGCGGTCCATGCAGGGGCAATGTCAAAAGCCCCCCGTAACTACCGGCCCCGACCTCTCCCCAGGGAAGGGTGGCGGCCGCCGCGGAGCCGCAGTGACAGCAGAGGGCACTCGGGCTGCAGGCAGCGAGCCCGGAGAGCCACGCCGGCCGCGGGTGTTTTGGCTCCTGCTTTAGGAGCCCATGCCGAGAGACAGGAGGAGGAGTTGCAAGTGTACCACTCCAAGCGTTGCATTTGTGGGCCTATTTCTGATCACTGCACCTCGTTTCTTCTGGCTGCAGCATAGGCTCAAGTTAGTGTTTTCTCTTCTTGTCCTGTTTAAATGCCCACTGCCATGGTTTGCAGAGCAGCTTTTGCTATACAGACCCTAATGCTTACCCCTGCCACCTGGGACACTCCATGCATTTTGGAAGTACAGTTGCTTCTTGGGCAAGAGACACTCACAGCACACTTGTCTTGGATGCAGGCAGTCTTTTAAACTGTAATGCACTAATCAGAGCAGTGAAAGCTTTCTTGAACACAGACCAAGGCCTGCCTTTCAAATTTAATTGGAAGCAGCACAACTCGCCCAACACTATCCTAGGGCATTGATTTATTACGAGTATCACTCAAATCAGTAACATCCCTTTCCTTGCAGAGTATCTTCTTACCTTAATCCAGCCCACAAGAATGAGAAGAATCACACCCAGAGCAGTAGGGCTGTCTGCATCCCCATCTACACTGTGCCCAGGCGCACGCAGCCACTTTGCTACCTTCCTTGCTTGCTAAGTTCAACAGCGCTCCCCAGCAAGGTAAGAGTCCCAGCTATATTACACATGCCCTTGGCTAACCTCCCTTGCAGGCGCTTAGAGCAACTCATCTGGAGCTGCTATCTGTGCAGACCCATTAACCACAGCGCAATCAGTGTTCCCAGAAAGGCATAGAAAGGCCACAATAAAGTCATAAGAGTGCTTGCTGGACTGATGGATCATGGGGGAAACACATCTAACTGCAGCAGGAACAGGAGCTCAGCGCTAACCAGGGAGGTGAGCAAGCTTTGGCAGTGAGATGCCTCCCACTGAGCATGTTGCAGATGTAGGTACCATGTTCAGAAGAACCAGGGGAAAGGGAACATGCTGTTAACTGCTCTGTGAGCCAGCTGCCTGGCGGGGACAGGGTAGAAGGGGAGCCTGGTTAGTGGGATGGGTTGTATGAGCACTCACAGGTAAGTGCATTGAAATGCATATGGGTAGATAAACCCACCGGCACGTGCGCATGTCCACAGCCATGCAGAGCATTTCAGAAACCACCAATTTGGCCTTCCTGCACTGCCAGGACCGGGATGTCCTCAGACACTGACCACCATAGGGAACTGGCACAGCCTCTCACCTGGTGTCAAATGAGCCTGCCTCTGGCTGGTACTGCCATGGACCCCACAACATTTCCTTTTGGCTTCCCATAGCTCTTTTCCACATGTATGCCCAGGGCTGCTATTACTTAAGGAGCTAGGAGATGAGAGCCAAGAGCATCATGGCCCACTGCCCTGCGGGAAGAGGTTAGTTTTCCTGAGCACAAAGCTTCTTCTCTGAGGAAGGACAGGAGATGGGGGGTAGGGGAAAGATGATATCAGAGCTCTGCTACTTGCAATCCCTCCAAAAGGTCCCGAAGTCAAGCAGTGCCATTTCTACCTCACCACACACCACGCAGCTCCTCTTTGTTCATATTGACACATGAAGCATTGCAAAACAAAGCAGATAAAATCCTGATCCAGATATGAGTAATGACTTTGCATTTTTTTGTAAATTAAACCTAATCTTGCGTTGACTGTGCTATACAAGGAGAAATAATGAAACAGATTAAGATGCGATCTTGTTCACTCTTGCTGAACAAAAGCCAATTAATTGCCAGCAGGATTATTGTGAAGTCTTTCTCGTCTTGGACAAATACAATCAGATAGAGTCTAGGTGCTGGTGGAGGAGCCCTGCTTATTGGAGCGATAACTCTGCCTGGACAGATGAATACAGTGCAAAGACTCAGTTAACCACATGGAGACTCCTGCCTTGCTATTTTCCGCAGTCTCTCTTGCCAATTTGCACACAGGAGCGAGATGCTTTAAAACCAACACACACCCCCCAACCACACAACCCAGGCTTGCCTATTCTAATACCCCTTCTCCTGTCTATGGCAGACCCCTCTCCACTTGCACTTCACTCCTGATACAGGTTCATCTAGTTTTTTTTCAAAAGCTTTTTGGCTATGAATGCTTTACTGCCTGCATATCCTTTCTTACAGTCCTTCACCATGCTGAGATGTTTCTCCTCTCTGTTACCCAAGCTAAATCTCTGCTGTAGTCTCTCTGCAACTTGCCTGGTCCACAGCAGAGCTACGTTCTACCTATCCGTCTGCCGTAACAACAAGCAAGGAGATCATTCCTGCCTCTTTTCATCTGTCCTGTTCCTGATAGAAATTTGGGAAAAAGCAGGGGTTGTAGGAAAAGGATCCAATGTCATTGCTCTCCCAGGAAAATGAGAGAAGGCTTGGCATAAGGACTGACTATGGGATTTGATGAAAGACTTCAGCAGTACAAGGCATATCACTTGGGAGAAATTCATGCACTGCCGAGTACATTCACCATCATATGGGAGCCCTAAGCCACCACTAGCCTGTGGGACACAAGGAAAGATGCAACAGATGTTATGGCACTGAAGGGTGGTGGTACATCACAAAAACAGTTGGCATGGAGAAGCAAATCCTAGTTCTAGCTGGGAAGCTTCAGGGTAGGAACAGAAGCCAACACCAGCATGCCTGGAAAAAGGGGAACAGCTGTGTTGAACTCCCCTACTGCCCCACTCTGACAGCAGAGTGAAGCTAAAAGCTACCCTACCCTGCCAGTTCATGACAATCCCCACTTTTCCGACAGTACCAAGAGCTCCCCACATCCCAGCAGGGAAGGAATCTGTAGTAACAGCTAGAAATAAAAGGCATTGAGTGAATTTGTGGACAATTTACTCAGAGAAAATACTTCTTACTTTCACACCAGGTTAAAAAAAATAGTAAAATTAAACCCTGCCAAAGCCTGCAGCACTGGCATTGACAGACAAAAATGACTTAACAGAAAAAAAATGGGCAGGGAAAGCGATTTTCTTTGCCTGCATTGCCAGGGGAATTAAATCTTGGTTTTTTTTCCCTGTCACCACCAAGTGGAATAATCCAATATATTAAAGCTAATGTGCTTCTTGTATTTATTGCTGTGTATTTGACCTAACAGAGTTTTATTTCTACATTAAGAATAAAACTATTCCGGAAGGCAAGCTGCAAAGCTCTAGATCAATTACTACCTTCTCCAACAGCTGAAAAGTGAGTTATTTCTTGTAAAAGGAAAAAAGTAGAAAATAATAATAATAAAAAAACTCCTTTCCCCTTGTGCAATGAGTTCTGCACTGCAGATCTGGTGGAGTTAGGTAATATTGAGTTTGGTTTCTAAGCAACATTTAAAAAAAAAATCAGGCAGCAGCCCCAATTGCCACTTTCAGATGCTTGTGTCCCCCATCCTGCACAGCGCAAACTCGCAGTCACCCACCGTCAGTGGAAACCAGGGCTCAGGAGAAAAGAGAGCACAGCGCTTCCCACTGTGCCCTTGGGGACCGTAGTCAGGTTCAAGTGCACCCAGCAGTGACAGGATGCATAATAACCTGTACAAGGCAGCTCTTGTTGGTAAGCAAACAAAACCATGGGCACAAAGCCAAGAAACACAGCACTCAAGTGTGAGAGCACTAGGTAGAAGTGGACAGAGGCGGGGGATAACTCACTGATCCAAAACCACTGCAACAAATATGAAAACACTCCTTCTCGTATCCAGGCTTGGGGCAAGCCCGCAGTTATGCCAGGCACGGGATGCCACCCTGTCTGGGAGGGGTTCAGACCAGCACACTCAAGCTGACCCTTCTTTCTTACTTGCATGGCTCTGACACTTGGCTTGGGGCAATTAACTGGCACACCTGCTTCTGGGGATCCCCAGAGGCAACACAACAGCTCATAGATGACACCACTGGGGACTGTTCACTGGAATATCTGAGCTGAGACCCCTCAAATCAGCTTTTCACAGAGAGCAAGGAACACTAATACTTGCTGATGCCGCTATGCCACTGTTCCTCACAGCGTGAGCTACACTCAGGGCAGGTGCGGTGCTGAAAAGGTATCATGGTACATTTGAAGAAGCAGAGGACTTCTTTCCTAGAAATTTTAATGGTAGCAATGATTATGAGGAAAACCAGCTAAAACAAAAAAAATTATACTGATTTGTTGCCATTGGGTTTTTCAGCTCAAAGAAGTGAGAAGCTGCCGTACTTATGGTTTGACACACTCCTTACAGAAAAGGAGATACTGCTGATGGACAATTATGAACGTCAGTGCTTCTGTTCTTAGCAGAGAGTTTGGGATTCAGTATGGATGGAAAAGAGGTGGGGAGAGGGGCTTTGATACAGGCAGGCAAGCCTAAAAGGCAAGATCATCTTTACCAAAAAAACCAACCCCAAATCCATGGGATGCATTAATTCCTGATCTGTATCTAGACAGTGGCTTGCTCCCGGAATGAAGGCCATGATACACCTATGTGATTCTGAACTATCAGCAGATTTTATTACCTTCCATGAGCTATTATCCCTATTTTAGCACAGGGATGGCAGAGGCATAAGCCTGCATTAGCTAGGAGTCACACAAGAAGGCTGCGAATACAGCCAAGAATTCCAAGCCCACAGCCCTGTTTTCTGAACCATGTTGCCTCCCCAGCCAAGCCTCATTCACTGCTTTGTACAGCCGCCAACACAGCACGTGGGCATGCAGAATAAGAGTTTGGACATAATCAGCATACATTAAGAAAAAGCATTTGAATTATGATTTCAGTAAGACAAAGCCATTCCTCTAAGTAGACAGGGCTATCTTAGTTTTTTTATTCTCCCTTATGCTATCACAATATAGACAGAGTTTAAGGGAATTTGAATAGAAGTACCTATGAATTCCTATACATGCATAAGTTCCAGTTACATTTAACTGCAACCTTCAGCTCAAGTGCAACCAGTAAATCTGAACAAACTAGTCTTAATAGCTTCTTGGAAGGTGTTTTTGCTGCTGCTTTTTTTTTTAAAGCCTCAAATAACTGTTTTGTACATGTAGCCCTAACTCTTACTTGCCTGGGAGTATTTAAATTATTGATCAGGACAAGAGCTCTCCCTTCATGCACACTCCATCTAATCCTTTCATTTACCGTGCTTTTTGCCTGCATGCAAAATGAATGACATTTCATCTAATTTCCAAGCCCCATCAGTGTCAAGGTCTACCTCCCTCAATAACAATACCCAGTTGGTGTCAGATGGGAATCCACACAAGCTCCCCCTCCCTGAGCACATCACTGCTGCACATCTGCGTGGCAGAAAGTAGCTGAAAGGGTTGTTACGTCCAGCAGGTAGAGAAACAGCCAGGAAACACCCCGGGGTGTCTGGAGAGTGTCTACCACATGAGGCGAAAAAAGGGACCACGCTGCCTCTTGTCAGAGTGGCGCAGCGCTGGAGAGTGACATCTGTCTTGCAAGACACTGGAAGCCTGTCCTGCCAAGCCCCTGGATGTCAGCGCTAACCACTGAACACCCCTGAGCCAAGAACTGCCAGGCTTCAGCAACACTCTGGATCTCCTCTCTTATGGGTTACGCTCATTAGCAATGCTACAACCTTCCCCTACACATACACAATGAGCAGCTGCCTGCAGAGACCTTTGAACTGCCTGAATAATTTAATCATGCCCATTTCCCCTTCTCCCCACATCACAGCCTGGCCAGAGAGCGAACCTGCATCTCCAGAGCACATTAGCTCTAACTGAGAGGCAGAGGTGCTGCTGTTTTCCTGATGACTTGTGTTCTACAACCCAGAAACCCCAGCCAAGCTTTTCCAGGCTGCTTTCAAACCCTTCCTTTGCATTTGCTCCTTCATAAGTCTAAATAATCTTGGATAGGAAGAGGTGGGAATAGCCAAAGTGGGAGCAATTCCTGTCTGGATGAACTGCTACCTTTCTTTGGACTGCGGCTAATTATGTTTCATGCCTCAATTCACTTTGTTCCTCCGGTCTTTCAAAAGTCTTCAGGAGGCTTTCCTGGGAACTACAGTCCTGCTGAGTTGTGCACCTTACAAAGAGGCAGGCAGACCTTGCACAGCAAGCACAAACAAAAGCAGACAGAGCACAATACTGGGGATGTTACATACAACAGTCCGAGCATGCCAATAGAGACCCATACAAAGAGCCACAGTGTCTTCTCTTTGTCCGTAGTGTCCCAGAGAGAGGGCTTTGCTCCAGATGACTGCCCTGCTTGCAAAAGCAATGCTACAGGGTCTGTTTCACAGCCGTACCTGCACCGATGCCTGCTGTGCAATTCACACTCTCTGATCCATTCTTCTCCTGACACTAGTGATCACTCCCCTCTCTGGGTCTTACCTTCAGCTCTGCTGATCACGCTCCCCCCAGCCTGGCAGGCTCCCACAGAAAGCTTGTCTTTATCAATATGCACAGCAGCAATTCCCTGGCTCATCCGCACAGGTAATCAGGAGTCTGAGGCTGGCCTCAGAGACCACATAGCCCAATTAACTACTTGACACTATTACAGTCCCACCTGGAAATAAACCTGGAGAAATTACCCTATGTGTATCTGCAAATCAGTAGATAAGGATGAATAGCACCTTTAGAAAACAGCAAATGCCCCATAAAAACCAATACTCAGAGCTTGCAATAGTTTGTACAAAGTGCTAGGGGCTGGAGAAAAAGAGAAAAGAGCAAAACTCCAGTGAGAAGCAAACTCAGTGTGCCTCCTGGCACCTGCAGGAATACGTGTTAATGCCATCATGTGTGGAACTGTAGGTAGGAAACGTGTCACTGTCTTATTCAGGCACCCAACCCCAGAACAGACAGGACACACTGTCACAGACCAGCCTCTCTGATTATCAGAGACCCCATGATGCAGAAGTGGTAGGAACATGACCCAGATTGTGTCTGATGAACAAGGGGTGACACTGCTACACGGGCATGGATCCCACATACGACAGCCTTTACCAAAAAAATCCAAGGGTATTACCCCAATCCTTGGTACTTTGGGGATCGGTAACCTCAAAAGAGACCTAGTCCCAGGCCAAACTGCTGGACTCCTTCCCAGCATGGTCACCAGGGCTTTTGTGCATCCCACTGCAGCCTTTTCATCCCATGCTCACAGCCAGGGAAGGAACCAGGTGATAGACATCAAGGACAGCTTCGATATGAGACTAGACACCATCAGTCAATCACATCATGAGTCAATTGACACAGAGTCCACTGAGGCATTCATTTGCACCTGGAAATCTTTTAACCACAGCTCTGAAGACTGTTTAATGACAGGGATGTTTCTTTACACTGTCTTTCTAAGGAATTAATTCTAGCAACTTCATTACAAAGAATAAATAACAAAGGCACATGGCAAAGGACTCCTTGAAAGTCCAGGGGGACAAACTTCTGCTCCTAAAGAGATCCCAGGAAAAAAAAAGAAAAAAGAAAAAAGTGTAATGCTTCTGAAGAGATCAGTAAATAATGAACAGGAAATCCTTTCCCCAGCACTAAGTCAGTGGAGTTCCATGAATAATTCACAGCTGCTAAGGGGGAAAAGATGAACAGACATGCTTTCCTGCCTCCTGGGCTCTCCCTCCAGGACTAGTACAGCTGAGCTTGGAGGTTTCTTTCCTAAAAGTGAGGAAAGACTCCAAAGCATTCTTGAACACCTCGGTGCTGCTGGGTTCAATATGTTGCTCTGCACGGTCTCCCTGCATGGCTGTTGAACACGTCACTTCATTTTCAAAGTCTCAGGTGTCCCCTTACAGACCTTGAGACAACTCTACCGCCTGATCCTATCCAGACCAAGCACTGGGGGAAATAAACCCATCTGAAGGGATGGTCATGGAGTACAGTGAGGGGATCGGGGCAGACAGCTGGCTGCTGACATCTTTCTCCCATCGCACGCCAGGCATCTCCTCTCTCCAGCTCAGCCAGCCACGTCTTTTTAGTGAGAGCTCTCACCCTGTCAGATAGGTCTGAAAGCTCCATTTAGCTGAGCTGCATCACCCTCTGGTTTATTCTTAACAAATAACAACACACTATCTTCTATAGCCCCTTTCATTCCCACAGCTCAGAAGGCTTTAAGCTTCCCAACAAGCATAAATGAGGTAATTAAATGACAATGCTCCTTTGAGGTAAGAGAAGGGTATTAAGAGATCCCCTCAGACCCTACTGAAATGCATCCACCTCTAGACAGCATTAGGAGCTGGGAGGGTAACACAAAACAGTTATGCAGACACATTTTGCTTCCTAGGCTCCCTCTAAGATTTGGTCCAGTCAGGATTTTCTCAAATTATACCATTTTAAATTAAGTTTCCACTATAAATACTATAAACAATTTTTGTAATCTGATTGCAGGAATTAGAAGTCCTCGCTATTCTGACAACAGGTAAGAGGAAACTTTCCAAGCCCTGGGGATTAGATTCACCAAAGCCCATAGATGTTAGCTGACAATGGAGCTGGTATTCTCTCTTGGCAACTCCTAGCACAGCCTGGCTTCATATTCTTCATTTAATCGCATGTCCCTATAGGTTAACTCATCCCTCCAAAGTTAAAAAAATCAAAGCAGTGCTCTAGACAGAACAATTTACCACTATCAGAAATTGTTCAAATGCTTTTTCTACAGCAAGCTAGTTGCACAAGAACACGACACAGTGGCTGACTTTACAGTTTCTTCTGTTCCTCCTGGCACCCTTGTCCACTCACACTGCCTCTCAGCATGCACCTGCACATGCCAGCAGGCTGTAAGCGACTGATAGCCTTGGGCAGGCAGTGCCTCGCCTTCCCTTATCACCGTGCTCTCCACTTTCTCCTGGAATGTCTGCAGGCAAATCCAGCTAACCCTTCACCACAGACCAGAGCACCAAGACCCAGGACAGACAGCAGGCCAACAGGGATCTTCTGGAGCCCAGCTGTTAGGGTCAGCCCAGCCCCTGTGCCAGGGAAAGCATCAGCCTTTCAACACAAATTATCGACTGTGCAAAGCAGCTTCCACAGGGAAGGGGGAAATGAATTCCTCCCTGATCCCCCTCCTGAGCTCAGCTTATCCCTGAAGCATGAGATTCAATTACCCTTATCATTATTGTAGCTTGCCTCGCTAGAAATGTTATTAGCAGTGATGAAATTATCCAGCCCTGTTTTACACTGGAGAGAAACGCGGGAGGCTCCTCACAACAGCTGCGAGGAAGCAGCTCGGAAGGCTCAGCTGCTTTCTCCTCAGAAGGGGAAAGGCTCTTCTCCAAGCGCCACAGGAGCCCCGCCAAAGGAATGCCCAGGACCATGGCCTTAATTTATGCAACACACCTGTCACAGAAGTCACCAGCTGAGGACCATAAGCACACACAACAGCTGAGTCATCCTGAACTACACCCTGACACAAGCTGTGACTTCCAGGTCTTTGTAGCTACACAGTACACAGAGCTGGCTATCAACATCGCAATTCCCAATCCCATCCCCTTTTTGGGCTCTGGCCCAAGCAGGACTTTCCCAAATTGTACTACTTGAAATGAGTTTCCTTCATCAGTATCACAAGTGATCCTTGACCTGTGATTGTGCTGGGCAGAACTCCAGCTGTTTCACCTGGGCATGGAGGTAACAGGAGACATTTCTGACCTAGGGGATTCATGAGCTCTGCCATGGAGGACTGGAAACACACGACTCAAGAAAAGTCAGGCAGGATTTCATTCCTGGTGATCAGAAAGCGATCTGGGAGCAGGCAGCCCTATAGCTTTGTCCTCTGAAAGCACCAGGTACCCAGACTGGCTGTCCACCATGGCTGCCATACTGAGAGGAGAAAAGCAGGACCCAAGCGTGCAGGGCCACAAGGACCTGGAGACTCATGCACTGCATGCAGAGGGACAGGCGCAGGAGAACACAGCCTACCTTCCAGGGCCACTTGCCAGGCATTATCTACTAGGTAAAGAACAGCTCTGCCCAGCTCACAAGCAAGGCAGCAGATTAGCCTCACACACAAAGTTGGGGTTGCCCCAGCTTCACCCCTGCCTCAATTATAGATCAAGTTCCACCCAGGTATCATTCTGCCTGCAGGCCACCAAGATTCAGAGTGCCAGGCAACACAGGCTTTCAAGAGCAGCACTTACCCCAGCTGAACGCCACAACTCGCATGCTGCTTCCCTCCCTTCACTGCTCCCTGCCTCCTCTTGGGAGAGACCTGGAGGCAGGGCACTTCTCAGCCCAGGCAGCCCTGAGCAACAGCAGCTCCCAGGGCCCATAAGGACTTGCAAACCCAGCTCTGTGTCAGCAACCAGCACATCCAGTAACTAATAAGGAATGCAAGCCAGAGCCATCAGGGAGACAATTAAGTTTGAACCAAAACAATAATTGCCACCATGCCCCTTATGGGCTTCTCTTGTTAGGTTCAGGTTTAAGCAGAGCTGCAAACAGCCTCAGCCTTGCTTGGAAGAAGCAAGTAAAAACTATGAACAGTGCAAGGGAGAGCTCATGTGTGTAAGTGGATCTGGGTTGCCCTGGTAAAACGGGAGCATACATGTGTAAAAAGGTAGAAAGGACAGCTGTGGGCCTGCAGGTGAATGCAGTTGTGCATAGGCAGGTCCATAGGCTGCTGTGCTGTGGGACAGCGCATCATGCATGGGCAGAAGCAGGACAGCAGTGAAACACAAGTGGAATAACACTGCAGGAGTGCAGGGCTTCTGCCAGAGAAAGTGTCAGTGCACAGGCACAGCTATCCACCCCAGAGCTGGAGTACAACCAGGCACAAGGCTGGCAACACCATACTGTATACACCAAGATGTATGCAATTGATTGTGTCAGCCAGGCATGTTTTCTAAGGTTATGCATAAGGCATTGCCATCAGAAAGACGGTATGGAGCAGAGGACTGAAAGCAGACAGGCATGCACACAGGCACCTGATCAGCCACAGAATAGATGGGGTACTCAAGTCCAGGTGCCGCTGCATTTGGAAACACAGTTGTGACTGTGTATGCACACAAAATGACACTTGAGAAGAGCAGCATGTTGTGCACATCTTGTGCACAAATCTGTGCTTGGGGAGTTGAATGTCTCATCTCCTCAGTTTGTCTTCCCTTTGCACACTCAGCCTCCCCTGAAGGGGCTTCCCCTTCTCCAGCCGGCTCCAATGCCTCCTCAGCTCCTTCTCCCTTTGGAGCAAGTTTTAAATTCATCACTGTTTTAAAGAAAGCACTTAAAGAACAGAGCAGAACTGATAGCTAAATTAAACCTGCTGAGAGTGCCTGTTTAATTGAAAATGCCATCTGTAATTTAAACGTCAGAGCTGGGATGGTTATTACAACCCTCCTTGATTACTGCGCCTCATTTCACAGTTTCAAAACAGACAAGAAAAAGCTGCAAATGGGCCATGTAACACAGCACTACCAAGCAATTAATAAGCCTCCCCACCACACACCAGTGGGTGCCAGGCTAGCTCAGTTGTGCCCCACAGCCATTGCTCCTTCTTTCCTTGTGGCCAGGCTCGCTCTTGTGGCAGGGCTGGCTCTTGTCTCTGCCCAGCACCAAGGTGCTGGGAGGGCAGTAGATCCTCTTTTCTCCTGGAGGCTGCACAGCAGAGCCAGACAGAACAGCCGGGGAATGAATTAATCTCTTCCAGGCCCAGCAGGCAGGAAGCCCTCCGAACCCTGGGCAGAGCAGGGTGCCCTCCCAAGGTGCAGCTACATGCTGGAGATGCAGCTCTGTCCAGCTGGCAGGCATGTGTTGTTTGCTGCCTGCTCCTGCCCTCAGCAAACCCACCGATACCCACGGGGTCCTGCCCTGTTGTCACCGGCCATCCACCCATGGCTTTCCTGCTTCTGTGCGCAGTGCTCTCTGCCCTGTAGCCGGCTCTTACCAAGGCAAGGGGGAGAGGAGGTGGCTGGTAGAGCAGGAGCAAAAGGGACAAGCTCATGCCCATATCAAAGTCAGAGAAAAGAGCGCCTTATCCTGATCCCAGCTAGGTTACTACCAGCTCTGATGCAGAGGAGGGAAGAAAACAAATCAGTAGCTGCTGAAGTAGCAAGCACCAAAGGCAGGTTTGCATTAAACAAGCACCATCCATCATTCTAAGACCACAGTTAATAAACCACAGGGCCTCACTAAATTACAGCAGGAGCCAGAGGAGCATGCAGGCCACCAGAAGCACGTGCTGCAAGTCATCTCCTGCCTGCTCCCCTTCTCCTGGGGCAGCCCAGCAGCTGGCATCCCCCACTGTTTGCTGCCAGGGAGGAGACTTGTAGCAGCAAAGCTGGCTTCACAGACACCCGGACAAATCTGTCACCAACCTTGGGTACAACAGCACACCCGCCTCCTTGGCCACTGGTCAGGCTGGGGGTGCCCCAGTGCCAGCAGGGCATCTGCATGCCATGTAGGACCCCCCCTTTTCTGTATGGATACTGAGTGCAGTGGAGAGGCTTGTTAAATTAATCAGTACTGCAGCAGGGGCACTGGGAGCACAACTCATTAGTCATTAATGGTCATTGTGAGAGTTGGAGGAGACTTTAATGAGTACCTGGCCACAGCGCTATTGCCAGCTGCCTCTTTCCATCTCCTCTACTTACTCACTTTACCATTAGGTTTAGTCTGGGGTGGCGGTGGGGGCTGAAATCCATCACTCCTCTAACATCTGGAGCAGAAAGAGAACAGGGAGCAGGCAAACCACTGCTGAGCGCGCTATGCCCCCGCTCTGGATTTCCTGACACAGCCTGCTGTGTCCAGCTGCAGCAGCACAGATCAACAGTACAGAAAAGCAGTTGATGAGGTTTTGCATATAACTCCCCCTACCCCAAACCTTGACCTTCCTAGTTGTTTTTAATTTTATTCCCTAGCTTCACAATACAAAGAACATGAAATAATTGGGAAATTAGAAAATGCATCAAGAGACAAGCTAGGACAAAGGGTAATTAATATTGCCCCTCAGCTAAGTCTATGAAGTCCACTGTAATTAGATGGTAAAGCACTCTGCTTTACGTAAAGAAAAAGGTGAGCGCAAACAGATTCATATTACAGAAAGCTCAGCCCACATTAAAAAAATGCAGTAAGCTGTAACAAGTAATGAAACTTTTCAACAACATCTTCAGGCTGTAACATTAGAAATGGTAGTTTTTAAAGACAAACTTAACAGGACACTATAAAAGGAGAAAAGATCACTGGGGAAGGATCTGCTGGCACTCAGTGCCAGGAGCTGATCTTTTCCATCAACGACCTGCCAGTCACCAGTGACAGTCAAATCTCTCAGCAGTCTCCCAGGGAGCATGAGATGGGCAGGCAGTAGGATCCTCCAGGAGCTTGGCACACTAGTCTCGCCAAAACAGACACAGAGCCCTTGGAAAGGCCATACCTGAACAGCCTGAATACCTCCACACTGGCAGAGCCCCAACTTTAGCATCCCAAACACAGAGTCCCACAACTGCTTACACACAAGCAAAACCAGGCTTTAGAAAGGCACTCAAAAGTGATAGCCCTGTATCAGAGCTCAGTGGGGGAGTCCGAGAGCCTTGTAAGAGAACTATAGCACCATCGACCTGGCTTAGAACAGAGCACTTACAGACAGGTATATTGTTTAGGAGAAAAAGGGCTGTCAGGAAGAAAGGAGGTACCTCCCCTGCACGCTGATCTCTATTCTGCCCAGCAGTCCCATGCTCAGATACTTGACTTTTTTTATTTTTAAACTTGGCAACTGGGAACATGCAGCATGCGCTCAGTCACTCGTGGATTTAATGAGTAAGGTTCACACAAGCTCAGTCTGGACTAGAAGCATGCAAAGTTTTTCCAAGGTACACACAACCTTTCAGCTCTAGTATCTCTAGGTTTGTTGTACATCACATTAAAGCAGAGAGATAACTCAGCATCATGGACAAAGGCTACCATATACACAGGATTCACCTGCAAACACTTGGGCTGAGGATACAACTTTCCTCCTGCTAGTTTGACAAGGAACAACTGCTGCCTTCTGTGGCACACAGCAATTAATGAATCTGCAGGAAAATGGGCATGGGAGAAAAACGTTTTGCCCCTTTTCTATGTATTTCTTGACTCGTTGCTTTACAAAATATGCTTCCTTTGTTCTGGGTAAAGAAGTCCTTTCCCTTTGGGTAGGCAGACTCCAGAGAGTTGTAGCCATGAAGTCCCAGATTTCTTTCTGCATCAGCTATTCCATGCAACATTAAATTAGGATAGTTGTTAACACTCCAGAATAATCATCTCCTCCTTTCTAAGAAGTTAAGTAGTGGCTTGCAATGAAAGTAGAACAGATTCTATTAATTAGGGTCAGGATAGGAGTCTGCAAGTTTTCCTAACTTGGCTTAGAGATAGGAAAGGCTTCACTTCCAGCTGTAATACAGAATTATTCCCCCCCCCGGCACCCAGTAACTTGGAGGAAGTGTGTTCTTCTGCTTAGCAGCAGGAGGATTTCAGAAGCAAGTTTGACTTTGAGTGTGATTGAGTGCCCTGGCATCAGTCCAAGGAAGCACTTACAGCCCTGATTAACTGTAATCACAGGTATGTCCCAGAGACATACCCTAGTGTTATTTTAAGAGTCACTACTAACATTTGTGAGTAGAAAAATGCTAAACTAAATACTCAAAACAGTAATAAATGCTAGGTTCTGTAGTCAGGGAAATTGCAGTAGAAGGAAGGAAATCAGAACTGTTTATTCAAGGCTACCCATGAATCAGCACCAGAGCCAACGATGGGCACACAAATCAGCCTCCTCCTGAGAGCCTAGCAGACCCAACGCCTCCCCTAGAAGAGAGGCAACTCGAGAGGCAACTCATTCATTGTCATCATCGCTCATGGCAGAGCTCAGAAGTGCTCACAGAGGAAGAAAGAAAAGGTCTGACTGACCAAGGGAACAGTCAAACCCCGACCCTCACTGCAAGCCCCCCCTACAGCAAATGCCTACAGACTCTCCTCCAGAGTCTGAGCCCTCTCAAGTTCCAACTTCCCCAAATGCAGAAACGCAGCAGAACCACTGGGCCAGTGGCATGTGCCAGGCATTTAGGGACCTCAGGGAGGTCTACAGTGCACTTATCAGAGCCCCGTAAGACTCAGTAATTCCACAGCCAATATTCCCTAGCTCAAGGGAATTCCCAAGCTCTACTCCCTAGGTCTAGCTCAAGGACCTGGATTCCCGCCAGAGAAACCGAGGCACAGAAAAGCAGAAGTTTCCCCACAGTCATGCAGTACATGGTTTGCAGAGCTCAGATTAATGAAAAGGACTCTGGGACTCACAACTCTTTCAGCCCACCACGCCACAGCTGCCAACATGCACAAGATGACATTCCTCCTCCTATCCTGCCACCATCAGATCGCCACCTGGAGAGACACCTCTGCAGGCTGCTGTAAATGCACCTTGCTTTACCTGCAACACGTTGAGCACTACTTCAGACACCGAAGACTCTGGCTTCCTTCCCCACAGCTTGGCTTCAGGGTCATGTGTCTGCTCCCTGCCACCCCCCAGTCAGAGTGCTGGGACGACTTCAACCAGCCCAGCATCTTCAGAAAGTCTTTACTCCATGTTCCATAGCAAAACTAGAAATGCAAAACTGGTTAAGTCTTACCAGAGCAGAAAAGAGACTAGATAGCAAGAAATTTCAGATTCAGACATCTCAAAACTATTTCTTGTATCAATATCTGAGTTTTTTGGTTTTGTATTTGGAAGACACTCTTGGAAGATGTGCTCTTCAGAGTCTGGTCTCAGCAGCATAGGTGAGTTATTCCTTAAGTTCTTTTAACTTATTACTCTTAACATGAACCAAGTTGCAGAGATAAGAGAAAGGCCCTGCTTGCCTGAAGAGCACCAGTATGCTTTTAATAAAGAAGAAACATCCATTAAGTGATCTGTGCATTGTATATAGTTAAATCACTTTTATCGCTTTTGAGAGAAGCTGAGCTACTCAAGGAACATCCCTCCAATAATCCTAAAGAATACCCTAAGGATTTTTCTATTCTGCACCTGAGCATGTATTTAAATGATGGATTCATTACACCTCATTCAGTGAAGGATGGCACATTTTTAAGAACACTTATAAATATGTATTCATCTGATAGACTGGAGGAACTAATCTAGGTTTGAAAAGGTCCATAAGTATGAATTTACAAGCTCTTCCCTAATTGTCCCTAAGGGATGGGGTAGGGATGAAGAAAAGAAGATGAGCATCTGGAGCTACAGGGGGATTGTACACAACGTTAGAGATGCTTCTGCTTCTGAGCACAGCAGCTCAGTAGAAACACCAGGTTTTCAGAGTGTGGAAAAAGCAGCATTAATACAGGAATCAGGCCAATACTTTGGGCGTAGAGGTAGTCCACACACCTACAATGGATACAAATAAAACAACCCAAGCTTCCAAGACTCTTCCCTCCCTCTTTCTCCCCAGCATCTCTGAGCAATGCCACCTTCTCTTAGAAACAACACTAACAAAACCACAGCCGAGCTCTCCTGCTAAGCCAGCCACATAATTAGCAGAACATTTCTATACTTCTAGATCTTCTCCCCCTAATTTGTTTTAATTAGAGATTCTGCTGCTGGCAGGGGATAGCAGACTGAGCCCTGAGAACAAGAAAAAAAAAGCCATAGTTACACACAAAAGCATTGCAAGTTTCTCCCATCCTGCCCCTTTTCAAAGGGGAGAGGGGATTTTGACCCACTAGTCTCAGCTCTGTGACTCCAAGGGGAGTTGCCCAGTTCTGCTCCTGCTTCCTTCCAAGCACCTCTCTCCCACATTTCACAAGCAGCTCACCAAAGGCAGACCAAGCAGATCAGTGCCGGGAGAAAGCTCCAGAGTTGTACAGCATGACCAGCAAAAGGGACTTGCTCTTTCAGATCAGAAGCTGATCGGGCCATTCTGCTCCCCCTTTCTTCTTGGAACACAGCCATCCGTCTTCCTCTCCAGAGAGAGAGCAGCCAGGAGGTGCAGCCTGAATATGCGGCAACTCTACCTCCTGGCATGCTCCATGCTTCCTGCAGCGAGATCGTTGGCCTGCACAGGAGAGCTGGACCCTTAGGATCAAGCATTTTGAAATTTCTGCAGAAATTACATTACCCTTCCTTTTGATTTGTGCACCTCAGTTAAACCCAGATTTTCTTCCCTTCCAAATTTCCCTGAGATGCTGAAGTTTCTAATTAACCGGCAAGGCTTTTTATGCCTTACAACTCTCCAGTCATGAATAATGATACTAGCTCATAAATGAAAATTGTCTTTCTATTTAAATTCTGTAATTTTGGGTGGGTAAATGGGGAAAAAAAGCAAGCATGAAGCAGTGGCCCTTGGGTCATTTGCAACTTATTAATTTCAAGCAGAGCTCTTAGCTAGCTTATTAACACTGCGTATACTACAGTAGAATTTAATAGCTAGGATATTAATTACCTTGCAGGCTTTCATATATAGAAAATGGTTTATTTTCATGTTACAAAGCAGTACTAGCAAGGGGATCATTCACCAATCTCAGCTCCGGGCTGTGCTGGTCCTTGCAAGGCTGGTTCTAACAACAATCAGCTGGGGGATGCTCTGAGCCCTCAGCCTGGCACTGTGCCTAAGCAGGATGCCCTGTGACAGTGAGTTGCCTCTGAAGGGCTGGGTCCTGGTGCCTTTTCCCAAACTGAGGCAGCCTGGAAGAAACCCACAGCTCCGCACTTCGCAACTGAAGCTGGCACGGACATAAACCACAACTGATATGTCTATGGCAGTGCCTTCTGCCCCTGCTGAGAATCCCTCTGGAATCACTCTGCAGCAGAATACTGCAGATGCACAAGCTGTTTCGGTACAGAAACAGGACAAAATAAGCAGCTGCCTCCCACCTGCCTCAGGACACTAGCTGTCCGCTGGGAGTGAGCCCTCAGGAGACACAGCCACTGCTGCATCTTCCACCCACACCAGCTCCAGTCCCAGAGGGTCCTGGAGCTACAAGGTGCTGGCATGGGTGAGCATTAACAGCCACAGGGACAGCTGCAGAGCATTTTTTAAGTGCTAATGTACTTTGGATATTATTGACACCCATCAATTTTAACATAATTCATAAGACACATAAATGGGCCTTTCACCCATGCTTAGAGGCAGCACCTGTCTGTCCCACATGCCATTGACTCATTAAGCTCACATCACATGGCTATGGATGCAGAATGCAGGTCAGTCAATTGACTATAAATGGAAGCAAATAAAATGCAACAGCACTTTACAGTCACTGCTCAGTGCTCTGCAGTAATAGCAAAGCTGTGATGTGGCTTGTCCTGGTATTTCTCTTGAGGAAGGATTCCACCTGCTTTGGGATTCAATACAAGAACAGTAATTTACATGTCTGTTAAAGCAACCTGACCCCTTGCAAACCACTTGCTGCTGCTAAGTGACCATTTTCATAGCTGCCCTCACTATAAAAGCTAGTCACCCTCCTACACAGTCATTAAAAGAACTAATAAACAAAAGTAGAATTCCCCAACAGATCTCAATGGAGAAAACTGGACTATAAAACAATTTATATATACAACAAAAGCACTGGAAAAAGAAATGCAGTCTCACTGCTAAGCCAGCAACTATTATCACAAGTGGGGGTGTTCATAGGTGCCCCCAAATCTAAGCACAGTTGCCTGTCTTAACCGATGGAAAGCCATGGCTACTGCTTGGTAATGTAATGCATATTTTTCAGATGGCAGAAGCATCTATTAGAGGATGGAGAGAGACACCATCCCAAATGCTTATATCTGACACAACCTGGGGCCACCAGCAAAGGAAAGGAGCACAAGGTGGAGACTGCACAAGAAATTATTCCGAACAAAGGAGGACTCATTAAAAGCACAATGTTCAAGGTAAAACAATAGAAGAGAAGACAGCAGAGAAACCATCTGCCTGCGCCAAGGTCTTTGTCTAAATAACATCTGTTGTGGGACCAGAGGGGACACCTCAAACACCACACAAGTGCTTGCAATGTTTGTTCACTCAAGGCTGAAGCAGAACCATTACTACAAAGAGGTGGCTGAAGATCCATGGACAAAGGGAGAAAAAAAAAAACAACCACCAAAACCAGACCCCACAGAAGTAGCTACACCTTTGTGCTGGCATGAACCATACACTAGGAGTGTAACGGCAAGGCCAGGTCTCCTCCCCAGGCTGCATCTCACTCTTTGGCAGGGAATAGAACAGGGAGGTGAGGAGAGGAGACAAAGCAGCATCATGCCAAAAGACTGCATTTAGGAGTGGGGACAACAGTGAGAAAACCTGTGAGGAGTCACAGCACAAGGAACAGCCTCTGGAGTAGTAAAATGAATGCGGAGAGAACAATTACAGGTTAAAATTATGTTTCCCTCCCCCCCTTTCTTTCTTGAATTTTTAAACCCTGCTAATTCCTCCCCTTTTAAAAACAAAAAACATTCTTTCATATGCTCAGTTCTTCAAAAAAGTTAAAGGATCTGGCACTTTCTCTCCCCTTTGCACCTTCTTCAGATGCATCTATTGAATATGGAGGAGCACTCCTTTTATATTCCCAGCTCAAAAGGATCAAAACAAGGATCTGGGGACTGGTGTCTGAATTGTTACTAGGGTAGAAACCCAGAAGCATTGATACTAATCTGATCCTGCCTCTGTTCTCTCTCAGATACTCCCCAGCTCCTTCAGCCCTGTGCATCTGTCCTTGTATCTGTACTACTTCATTGGGGATGGAGAGGGAATCATGACCATGGTGGCTAGATATTTCTCCTCCTCTGTTATTTTTCCTCGAATGGAAATGTCATTTCAGCTAAGCTAAAATCTCAGAGATGGGGGAGGATTTTATTGTTAAAAAGAACCCATATATTTGCTAGAGAAAGGAGGGGATGTGGATAAAGATCAAAGTTGTTACAGTGAAAAGAACACGTTCTGACTGTTACAGCTCCAAAGAAACGAAGTTTCTCGTCCCACCTTAGGCTAGTGTCTCTGCAAACTCCTTTTCCCCAGCTTTGCTGAAGCCTGCCCCTCTTGGGCCCTGGGTCACACCAGCCTTTGTCTGACCAGCTCACATTTGCGTTCAGGGAGGTGGGGACAGGTCCAGGGACCAAGGGAAAGCTACATGACAGCACATCACACAGCACTGCCTTCATCCTCCTCCCCACAGTTGGCTGGGAATTGAGGTGACGATTGTCTTGGTTTAATGAGAGGTCATTAATTCCTCTCGGCAGAGGTTCCCCAAGCAATGACAGCCCAAGGGTCAAAGTACTTTTTGCACTGAAAACAATCAAAGCAAGACCATGTGGCCGAGTCTTCCCCAGTTTTAATGGCTGCTCACAGGGCATTTCAGGAGTCTCTTGTTTTGTGACAGCCGGAATTATGGGCAGTTCCACCAAAAGGACCTTTTTATGGTACAGATAGATGCTCTAATCTGTTTTAATAGCTTTTCCAGCAAAGTCTTTGACACATTCTCATTACAGTAATGCTTTAATGCAGAAAGCATTCATACGATTAGGATAAAGTCTTCAAGATCTCCTCTTTATGGAGGGTTTTTTTTATTTCACTGTTTTTCAACTCACACAGCAGGACCAGCTTTAAAAAGCTGCTTTGTACAGACCAAATTAGGCCAATTCCATCCTTTAACAAAAAAGCTGCCTTCTAGTTACTAGGTCAGCACCGCAGCTGGTATACACGCACCACCCTCCTCCACAATCCAGGCCAAGTCAGAGAAGAGTGTTTCGCAGCCAAGCGATGCCAGCTCAGGATATTATCCTGTTTCCACAGACAGCAAAATGCACAGTGCTCTTACCCAGGAGAGAGCTGAGTACAGAGCCCCTTGCTCCTTCACACACCCAGACCTCTGTTCCCTCCAGCTCCGAGCAGAGGGCAGGGTAACGATCGCCTTGTCACATGCTAGTTACATGCCCAGACCCCCATTTCTTCCAGCTCCACCAGTTACCTACAGGTATCCCGCCTGCCTCTTGCTGGGCACGGCTGTGACAAACAGCACCTTTGGGTGCTAGCAAAGAAGGAAAAGCCTGTATAGCCCATATAACCAGTGAGCAGTTAATTCCCATTCTCGGGGAACTGGTTTAAAGGGAGAATGCAGCATAGAGCAAAGATGAGACAACTTTTCTGAGCTAAATCAGTTAGCCACAAGGTCTTTGATCTCCTGTCAGTGCCAAGGAGCATGAATGGATCAGAAACACAGTTTTCAAACCTGGGAAACTTCAGCTCGCTGCTAATAGGAGGGAATAAGGACTGGCCATCCCCACTGACCACAGAGCATGCTTGGAAATCATCTTCTCTGCAGGTGGAGTGGTTTCCTTCAACACTGTTACATGAGCGTAAGCACAGAGTGGCTTGTGTTGGCCATGGGAGGCCATCTAGAAAGCCCGGGCTATGGCAGGTCTGACAGCACTGGTCTGCTCCCTCAGGGTATGCCCTGGTCAGGCACAAATTGCAGATCTGGTTGCTGACTGTCAGTTTGCAGCACACCTAGCTCTTCCCGAGGCACGGGAAAGACAAATTGATCATCATCTCTGGTTTTCTTGAGTCTAAGCCCTTAGCATCAGAGCAGGCAGCTGGCTCTGCCTACACCAGAGCCCCTCACAGTCAGCCCAAGCGGGCTCTGTATTTCATGGTGCAAGACTGAACAGTCAAACCGAAAGAGCTGCCTGTGCCAGCCCAGACCAAATCACAACACCTCTGAGCCTTGCCCCAAGGAGGGCTCCACGGCATCACCCTCTCTTTGCTCAGGGCCTCCTGAGCTGGGGGAGGGAGCCAACAACTGCCATCATTTCTTTTGTGGAAATCCTGCAGCTGAGCGCCGCTCCTCACCACTAGGCACAGAGCAAAGGTCTTGCCATGGAACAGCCCCACGCTGCGAGAGAGATAATTACATTTCTAGCTCTATTACTCTCTTCCTTCACCTATAAAATAGATCCAGTGAAGAGAAGCAAGCAGCTCCTCATTTAGAGAGGCTTGGAAGATGCTTTGATCTCACTGCCATAGCAAGCTAAAAATAACCCGAAGGAATAAGGTATCTTAAATAAACTCCGAGATCCCAAAGTTTCTCTTAAAAAAACCTACACTCCAAACCCCAGCTTGTCACAGTGCAGAGTAGGAGGATGGGAAGTGCAGCCTGGCCCACGAGAGCGCTCCCAGCTCAGACCTCATGCCACTGGCTACCTCCCCCCTCAGCTAATGCACAAATTAGTCCAACCTCCAGCCTCAAGGGCCCTGAGTTAGCTTAATTAGCAGAATAACCTCCTTCACCAAAACAGCAAAAAGAAAATACTTTCTGAATTCTCAGCTAGTTTCCAAGCTGTGTCCTAGCATCATCTGGCTGCCCCAGCCAAACAGAACTCCCAGTGTCAGCAGCAGAGCTGAAATACAGCCAGTCCCAGGGGAGAGAGTCCCAGCAGCCCTGCACAGGCAACTCAGGAGCATTTCCCACTCCTTGTAGGAGGAACAGAAAGACAAGAGGGTACTCAGCAAGCGTGGCTTATCCTGCAGAACAGGCAGTGATCCCGCTTCAGACAGCGGAGGCTTATTAAAGGATGTAAACAGGCTGTCTCATAGGGCAGATTTATTCTTAATGGGAAAAGCAAGGAAAACCCTTGCCTCCTCATTTCACACTGATGATGATGTGAATGAATTTTATATTGGCTTGAAATAATATTTCAATGGGAGATGACTACCAGCAGAGGGGGTCATGGGTTTTCTATTTGCCCTACTGAGACTAAAGGGCTCTTGTGAAAGGCAGAGAGCTGGCATCAACCCACTGTCAGCAACTTCTGCAGCAGGAGGAACAGGCAGCATCTCAGCTCCACTGGAGCAAGGGAGACCTCTGTTCCCACAGCTGCCAAGGGAATGGTGCACCGTGATGATGTGGAGAACAGGGTCTGGACAGACCCTCACAGAGAGAGCCCCAAGTCAAGGGGAAAGGCCACTCTGATGGAAGTGAAGCAAGCAACAGCTCACTACCCAGATGACATAATGAGGGCAGCATGTATCTTTGCAGGGAGAGGCTCAATGCCTCATGTCCACTTAGCTCTGATGGGAGATAGAGAAGTGTGGTTTCCTGGACATCCCTGTACTCCAGAGCCTGCTGAAGTCTCAGGTTTCCATGGACTTCAGTGGCTTTGTAGG